>NW_024745221.1:0-12656 GCF_018991925.1 Homarus americanus | reverse complement strand
AGCCCTTCCCCCCACAGAAATAGTGGTCAAGACCCCTAGACCAAAGAGGAAGAACACCTCCCCCCTGTCTCCCTATACACCTGACAGCAAAAAAATTATTCAATACACTCATCCAACCAAATCAATAATCAAAGTAAACCTATACGGCACTACCCCAAAGGAAACAGAAATCAACCCCGACACGAACCTAGCACACTCCCCTCAACCTCCCGACTCCCCCACACACAGTCACGTAACTGCCCTTCCCTCACTTGCATACACAACACTCATACCACCACCACGCTCACAGTCACTCGACAATTTAGACCTCATCCCTGCACCTCAGAATTTCTATCTTTAAGTACTAAACAGACCAAACACTCCCCTCCCACCTCCCTTGTATTAATATCTTCCCTATAACCACACCCAACAATTTCCCCCCAAATTAAAACCTAGCCTCTCCTTAACCCTCACCCAACGATTCCCACCCAACCTAACCAAATCAACCTAACCTCTCCTCAGCCCACACCCAACGATTCCCACCTAACCTAACTAAGCTTAACCTAACCTCTTCTCAACCCCACACCCAATAATTCCCACCCAACCTAACCTTACCTGACTTGACCAATTCCCTCCTCCCCCCCCTCACTCCAAACCCCACGCCACCAACTCAAACTCAAGACCACTCTGACAAAAAAATAAAAAATAAATAAATAAATAACTAAACCACTCAACCTGCACTAACACTCCCCCTAACAATCCCCCCAAAATAAAAACCTAACGTACCCAGCCATTACTAGCAATTCCACACAAAATAAAAAAATAACCATTCTACCATTACCTAACCACACCCTATCACTCCTCCCAAAACAAAAACCTAACATACCCATCCCTTTTAACTCAGATGACATGTACGTTTCCCTTAGCCAATAAGGTCGGTGAGAGTTCCACAATGCCTGTCACATAAGCCCTCTCCCTCAAGGCCGGAGAGGGTGGCACCTTCCTAAAGAAACGGCACCAGCTTCACGGAATGACATTGAACGCCTCTCTTAGCCAATAAGGTCGGGGAGGGGTGCAATGTACCTGTACACAAACCCTCTCCCTCAAGAATGGGGCCAGAACTCACAATACCTGCAAGAAAGAGAGAATGCAATAATTAACCCAACTCTGCCAACCACTAACAAAACCTACAATCCTCCCAAAAGAAAAACTTAACCCACCCAACCTTACTCACAACCCCTTCCAATCCTCCCAAAAGAAAAACTTAACCCACCCAACCTTACTCACAACCCCTCTTAGAAATCGATACCTACAATCCTCCCAAAATAAAAACTTAATATACCCGACCTTTCTAACAAGCCCCTTTGACCCTCCTAATAAAAATAAATAAATAAATAAATAAAATAAATAAATAAATAAATAAAAACATATGACGCAATACAACTATTCATTGTAATCCTACCATACCATAAATTAACCCAAGAACCTCCAAAGCCCCCCTTTCCCCCTTTCGCCTCCCTTCTCCTCTCCTCTCCTCCCCCCTCCTCCCGACAACCGAACCATACCTGACCTTATAACATTATCCTAACCCTCCCTCTCTCCCCTTACATTTACATGCAAACACATACACACTCACACAACAACCCCCCTTAAGCAATTTTAATTCACCTTAAATTAACATACAACCGCCACCCCCATCAATCCCCAAACACAAACTCCCCCCCTCCCTCAACCAATCTCCAAACACAACATCCCCCCCCCGCCAGACAAAGCCACCTTACCAAAATCGACCTAACTCAAGACTGAAACCTAACAACCTATATCTCACTCTCATCTCCGTTCACAATTTGACATAGCTCAAATCTGCCTCCTGCCATTACTAAACAACTCTCCTACGATACACTCATCCTTCCTCACTACGAATACTTTGACATTTCAAACTCAAAGATTCTAAACTCTTCCTCCAACTCTCTCCATTTCTCTCTGACATAGCTAAAAGACCCACAACTCTCAGAACCTAATCAAACATACCCAACGTCTGTGACATCCAATTCTTAATAAAATTGACCTAACTCTATACTGAAACCACTCAACCTATATCTCATTCTCGTCTCCGTTCATAATTTGACAAAAAAGCTCAAATCTGTCTGCCGCTATTACTAAAAACTCTCCTACGATACGCTCATCCTTCCTTACTATGAATACTTTGACATTTCAAGCTCAAAGATTAAAAAACCCTTCCTCCAACTCGCTCCGTTCCTCTTTGACATAGCTCAAAGACTTTACCTTCATCTCTCTCCAAACAACCCTACGACTAGCAAAATTTCTATATTTTCACCTTCTCTGTTTGATTTGATCGTGTGCTGCCTGTGCGTCCGTCCACCTGCGTTTCTCGGCTTGCGCCGCCGCCGTGGCGGGGCGGTTCTTCCTACGTTTTACCAACACTGCCTGCTGGGACGACAATCAGAACACCCGCGTTGGCCCTTTGCTTGCCCGGACCTGCTCCCGCCCTCCCTCTGCCTCGTCCTGATTGTTGTTGTTGCACCCTCACGGGCATTTTGCCTACCCCCTCACGCAAGCGGTGTTTAGCCACTGCACCTGTTCTCTCCTTCTAAAATTCACTTCCATCCTATCTTTATTCTTCCTCTGAACCTCCTTCCCCCCTGTCACTAGCATTTTTCTAGTTTCTAGGCGAAGCCACACCAGGACCACCTGTAGTAGCAACCACAACAACATGACTGGACGAGGCAAAGGCGGCAAGGGACGTGGAAAGGGTGGCGCCAAGCGTCATCGTAAGGTGCTTCGTGACAACATCCAGGGTATCACCAAGCCCGCCATTCGTCGTCTAGCTCGGCGTGGAGGTGTTAAACGTATATCCGGCCTCATCTACGAGGAGACCCGCGGCGTCCTCAAGGTGTTTCTGGAGAACGTCATCCGTGACGCCGTCACCTACACCGAGCACGCAAAAAGGAAGACCGTCACCGCCATGGATGTGGTGTATGCCCTGAAACGGCAGGGCCGCACCCTTTATGGTTTTGGTGGTTAATCAACCTGATGGACGGGCGCACACCACCACCACCACCACGACAAACAAATATACGGACCTAATTTTAGGTCCACATTTAAATCGCTAAAGAGTTGGTTAGACACTGAGTAAATCGTTGAAAATATATACAATAACATGATCCTCTCTAATTCTGGACTTGTGGTATGGTATAGGTTGTGCGTGAGCGATGTTGGAACCACTTCTAATAATTGTCAGTCAGTCCAGTCCAGCAGCATTCACTAACACTCCAGGTACCTCTTCTTCCTGCAGCGTCCACGAACGCCTCACGAAATGTAACCCAGTATAGTTTATAATCTATCTAACATGACATAACATAACCACGCACTATATTAGCGGGTAAGAGTAATGAGTTTTTAATACACAAAAGTTGCAGTTATCATTCATTCATACATACATACATACATACATACATACATACATACATACATACATACATACATACATAACATGCTAGTGGCAGGGGGATTGAAGTGGTGCAGGAGATAGAATAGGTGCAGTGGCTAAACAAGCGCTTTCGCGTGAGGGACTTTTAACTGCTGTGCTTCGCCTGGATGCGGCAGGATAGAGTCAGGTCAAGCGTCCGTTGCATGTTGGGTTCCGCCATGGTTTCTCAGTGTTTGGTCGGCTTGATTGTGTGTGTTGTTTTCTTGTTTGGAGGAAATGTCTTGGTATTCTTCTTCTTAGCTTGAAGTTGATTTTCTTCTAACTCTTCTCCTCTTGTTGTTCGTCTTCCTCGTGTCTGCTATCATTCTGTAAAGACTCTCTATATGTATGTAGGTATGAGTGAGTAACAGTTGCCGGTTACAGTGATACTTCATATTCGCTGGTGTTGTACTGTATGGCTTCGGTATTTCTTAATATACAAACAGCACCGTTAGTGGATTGAGGTATTTAAAAACCAGCCTGCATTACTTATATATAGAAATAAATAATGTGGCTTGGACAATAATGACGACTACTCTCTCCTACCTTCTCCAAACAAGGGCTTTTCGAAAGTATACATTGGACACAAATGACTTAGTACATCATAAATTGGTGGTTTAACAAAAGCCCTCATTAGAGAAAGGTGAAGGAGCACACAGTGAACATACAGATTAATGTTTGCATGCGTAGATCATGTAAGGTGAGATGTTGAACACCAGACACGTAGTGTAGTAACTCCCTCACAGATGGCGTTATGAGGGGCCTGATGATGTAGCAGTTACCTCACAGATGGTGTTATGAGGAAATTCACATGATGATGCTGTAGCAAAACATTCACTACGTGGTGTCGTAGCATCTTGGGGACACCACGTGGTCGACATGACTCACTCATTCAAGTGGGTGAGGTGTGGTCCCAGGCCTCTCTATCGTGGAGTCTCACGGGAAGTATAACTGGGTACCTGGGACCTCACTGTGTGAAGGTGGTTAGCTAGCTTGGGTAAGACTCAACTGCCGAGTTGTTTTTCACTGAGTTAAGCACTGTTCACCACTATTCATCACTGGTTCCATTCCTTGGCCAAATGAGATAGTACCTTATGGCAAGAACTTGTTGATAGTCCGCTGGGGAGGAGGGTTCAGGGGAGTGAGTTGGTATGGGCCAACATATAAATAATAATAATAATAATAATAATTAACGGTTTATTGAAAGAGCTTGGCAGCCAGAAGACTGAAAATATACAGTTACATATTTGGGGAATGGGTTACGAATTACAAATAATATACAAGTAACATGAGTGACACAAATAAGACATATAATAACTAGCTGGGGAAAAGCTCAAACTACAGTTCATTTCAACATAGTGACAGTGCAAGGAGTAGTGTTTACTGGGAGTGAGTACACTGATTTATTACAAGTTATCGATAATTTTTACAATGGTTGGGACTGGGCTGTTCTTATAGCGATCAGTTCGTGCACGTATGGGCTGGGCTGGATGGATGCGGTTGTGGTGTCGAAGAGCAATTCTCGGACTAGGGATCTCAGGTGGTAGTAGGAGCCGGTGTCGGGGATGGTGTAGAAGCTTCTTACCAAATTTGCAGATGAGGTCGTGGTGATGGTCAGTGAGAGTCTAAAGGGTCAGTGTGTTGAGCGCTTCTTGATATGTGGAGTAGGAAGGGTAGAGAATAATCTTGCATGGCCTCTTTTGCACTTTTTCGAGGTGTTTACGTTGTGTGGCATTTAGGGAGGAAGACCAGGTGGAGGAGGCATAGGTGAGCTTGGGAAGTATGAATGTTGTGTAAACACTGAGGAGCTCGTGTGCAGGACCACCGAGGGACTTGAGTCGGCGTAGGAGGTGGAGACGGAAACTGGAGGATTTGATAACTTCACTGACGTGTGGTTTCTAATTTAGTTTGTTGTCTATATGTATGTGTGTGTGTGTGTGTGTGTGTGTGTGTGTGTGTGTGTGTGTATACTACTGTACTTTTTAGATCCTCCTACGCAACCTAACCTATTATAGTTAAGTATAGTAGGCTATACACTATTTTGTTAGTATGTGTTATAAAATGAAATTGCATGTTATTATTATTAATATTATTATTATTAATATTATTATTATTATTATTATTAGTAGTAGTAGTAGTAGTAGTAGTATTATTATTATTATTATTATTGTTATTATTATTACATGCTAATATAATACTAAGTTGCCCGCCAGATTTCCTCAGAGATGGGAGGAGCACATTGGCGGCGGTGTTGTTTATACTCCGCCCGATTACTGATTCCTATTCACCGAGCCAGAGCTGGCGGGCGGCGTGTTATGTGCCACGTTTTGTTTCCCATTGGGCGTACCGCTCAGCTGGGGAGTAGGAGATTTCATAAAAAGAAAGTTTGAGTGGAGAGCACACCTTTTCCTTCACATACAGTTATCTTAGACCATCTACTAGTATAATAGTTTGCACAAAAATACTCTACACTCTTTCTAGGTTGTTGCTATTTTTTTTTTTTTTTTTTTTGACTTCTCATCAGATTGTGCATTCAACTAATATACACTATTAGTGTGTTTATTATTATGTTTTATAGTATTATTTCGTATAATATTGGGTAACACAATTAGAGTCACTAGTATAGTATATTATTGGGGTTTATAGCAGTTTGTGGTCTAATAGTATCATGCTTTATGAGTGGTGTTCTATGTAGTGATGATTAGGCAATAAAATATGCTTTGGGGGTTTATAGCAGTTTTTGTGGTCTACTAGTATCATGCTTTATGGGTGGTGTTCTATGTAGTGATGATTAGGCCATAAAATATGCTTTTGGTTTATTGCTAACAAAATATACTTTGCTCTACCGCTGTAGTGCAAAACATGGTGAAACTTACATACACCGTTAATAAAGTATTGATGAAGAAGAAGAAGAAGAAGAAGAAGAAGAAGAAGAAGAAGAAGAAGAAGAAGAAGAAGAAGAAGAAGAAGAAGAAGAAGAAGTAAGAGGAAGAATTGTGGAGGGAATGAACAGTGAGACAATGTAAAGCCTCCGGGATGGCGGCAGCGTTTCTGTTATTAATATATAATAAGACAATAGGAAAATATGTTGTTGTCTCTACCTGTATTATTACCTTTGCGATAGCATGGTTCAATTTTGGGAGGACATAGGAAGGAGCAGGAGGTTAGGAAGGGATTTGTAGTGGGAGAGATAGTGTCTGTGATCCTCGGGTCACCACTCCTCGGATTGTGTCAGTTCAAGTTTAGAAGCTCCAACAACTTTCCCTGAATACGAATTGGCAACCTTTCGATTTACAACAGGTACCTACTTACTGCTACAGTAGGTAGGTGAACAGGGACCAAGGGGGCTAGGAAGAGTGTCCAAACAACTTGCTCCTGCCTGCCTGTGTGATGTAGTCGTGGCCAGAATTAGGTTAGGATACAGACACATCTGGCTAGTTAGTAACGCTGTACCCATAAAGGAAAACTCAGCATGTAAACTTGGTGATACACCTTTAAAGCACTACTATATTATTGAATGGGACACTGTCAAAGACTTCAGGCCACCTCACTTATTGTATCTTGAACTATGTCATTACTTCATTGAGGACATTACATTCTTGCTCTTTATCCCAAATTGGCTAGCCCACACTGGTAAATGTGTACTGTACTGTCAATGAATCTGATGTATTTCTTTGTGTATGAACCTGACTGAAAATAAGGTCGCCTCCCTGGCTGCTGCTGCTGCTAAAGCTGCTTCTGCTTCTGCTTCTGCGCCCTTCTAAGTCCCGTTTAAGTCCCCCACCCCAGGCCCCCACCACCGCCCTTCACATCTACACCATTCTAAAACAATTTCACTCAATTCCCACAATACTATGCTAATTACACGTAAAATAGAGTGTTATCCTGCAAAACGTTGATGTCGTATATTTCTCTCTTTAAGTGATATCCTGTGGCTCCGAAAGGAGCCTGTTTGGTTAGGTTGTCTTGTGTGAACGAACCTTGGGTTCTTATTTCTTCTCTGTCTTCTTGGGGAGGAGCACAGCTTGGATGTTAGGAAGGACACCCCCTTGGGCAATGGTGACTCCAGACAGGAGCTTGTTCAGCTCCTCGTCATTGCGAATGGCAAGCTGAAGATGACGCGGGATAATGCGGGTCTTCTTGTTGTCGCGGGCGGCGTTACCGGCCAGCTCGAGCACTTCTGCTGCCAGGTACTCCATGACGGCTGCAAGGTACACAGGGGCACCTGCACCAACACGCTCAGCATAGTTGCCTTTACGCAAGAGACGGTGGATCCTACCCACGGGGAACTGGAGTCCGGCCCTGCTAGAACGGGACTTTGACTTGCCCTTCACTTTGCCTCCCTTGCCGCGTCCTGACATGTTGCTGCTGCTGCTTTTCGTGATAGGAGTTAAATTTCCGCCCGCCACCTTGGTCTTTTATACCAAGCTCAGGATCAGGCCAGGTGGCCGTCTCGCGGACCCAACCAATGTAAGAGAGCCGTAGCTGCAGCCAGTCTGATCCTGAGCGGCCCGCTCGGTATATAAGGAAAAGTTAGTCGGGCCAGTTTTCAATTCTCTCGCTCCGCGCCACGAGTAACTGTGCCGCCATGCCTCCCAAAACTTCCGGAAAGGCTGCCAAGAAGGCTGGAAAGGCCCAGAAGGCCATTGCCAAGGGTGACAAGAAGAAGAAGCGCAGGAGGAAGGAAAGCTACAGCATCTACATCTACAAGGTACTGAAGCAAGTGCACCCCGACACAGGAGTCTCCTCCAAAGCTATGTCCATCATGAACTCTTTCGTGAACGACATCTTCGAGCGCATCGCTGCCGAGGCTTCCCGCCTGGCGCACTACAACAAACGCTCCACCATTACAAGTCGGGAAATCCAGACAGCTGTCCGACTCTTGCTGCCCGGTGAACTGGCCAAGCATGCCGTGTCTGAGGGCACCAAGGCTGTCACCAAGTACACCTCTTCCAAGTAAGAGGTTACTTGTGCACAACAAACACGCCATCCCACTACTACAACTTAATCGGCTCCATCGGAGCCACAGTTACATGTTAAAGAGACAGTTACCGACAGTGATGTATTGAGAGGGAAATAATAAAAAAATTATAATAATCTGCATTCTCTATTGGCGTAGAAACAGGACTAAATCGAAACATAATAAATAAATAAATAAATAAATTCTGCGTGGAGTAGTTTCACACCCACTGCAAAGTGACATACCTGGAGTGTGTTTGGGCTTCATTTCTTGTTTGCAGCACGCCTATTTCATGTAAACAATTTATTTTATTTTATTTTATTTTATCTTAGTTATTTATTTATTTATTTATTTATTGTTTATATCTTTATTTGTTACTAGCTCTTGTTTGTTGCACTCACCTCCCGAATTGATGACCTACTATACAATCGTGCCTGCACGAATGTTACCAACTTACCGTTAGGCGATTTGGGTAACCGAAATTAACGCTCTCCTACCACCAACCATTTCGATTGTCAAGAAAATTATCTTCAGAACAGTTCTTTGGCCCTGAGAAGGGCCGAGTTATAGATGTCTGGTAGGTTTTGTTGTGCTTTTTGTTTGTCCCCAAGGAAGAGGACTTAAGCACGCTCTCCGCGGATGCGCCGGGCCAGCTGGATGTCCTTGGGGCATGATGGTAACGCGCTTGGCGTGAATGGCACACAGGTTGGTGTCCTCGAAAAGACCCACCAGGTAAGCCTCAGAGGCTTCCTGCAGAGCCATGACGGCAGACGACTGGAAGCGCAGGTCAGTCTTGAAATCCTGGGCGATCTCACGCACCAGGCGCTGGAAGGGCAGCTTCCTGATGAGTAGCTCTGTGCTCTTCTGGTAACGACGGATCTCACGAAGGGCGACGGTTCCGGGCCTGTAACGATGGGGCTTCTTGACACCACCGGTGGCTGGGCGGACTTGCGAGCTGCCTTGGTGGCAAGCTGCTTCCGTGGAGCCTTGCCTCCAGTGGACTTGCGGGCAGTCTGTTTAGTACGGGCCATCTCGACGACGAAATAGTCAATACGGGCGGCCCGGCAGGCGGGCGGGCTTATATACAGACATTCTCCACCTCAGTGGCCACCTCATTGGCCACGAGTGCCGCATGCGTCATCCGCAAGCTACGCCCCACCTCCAAGAGGGAGGGACGGCCTTGGATGAACGATACTACCGCTGCGTCCACAGCACGCCACCTACTCCCACCAAACCGTGGGCGAAGCCACACCAGGACCACCTGTAGTAGCAACCACAACAACATGACTGGACGAGGCAAAGGAGGCAAGGGACTTGGAAAGGGTGGCGCCAAGCGTCATCGTAAGGTGCTTCGTGACAACATCCAGGGTATCACCAAGCCCGCCATTCGTCGTCTAGCTCGGCGTGGAGGTGTTAAACGTATATCCGGCCTCATCTACGAGGAGACCCGCGGCGTCCTCAAGGTGTTTCTGGAGAACGTCATCCGTGACGCCGTCACCTACACCGAGCACGCAAAAAGGAAGACCGTCACCGCCATGGATGTGGTGTATGCCCTGAAACGGCAGGGCCGCACCCTTTATGGTTTTGGTGGTTAATCAACCTGATGGACGGGCGCACACCACCACCACCACCACGACAAACAAATATACGGACCTAATTTTAGGTCCACATTTAAATCGCTAAAGAGTTGGTTAGACACTGAGTAAATCGTTGAAAATATATCCAATCACATGATCCTCTCTAATTCTGGACTTGTGGTATGAGTATAGGTTGTGTGTGAACGTGTTGGAACCACTTCCTAATAATTGTCAGTCAGTCAGTCAACATTCACCTAACCTCCAGGTACCTCACCTAACTTCCTGTAGCGTCACCGAACCTCACGAAATGTAACCCAATGTAGTTTATAATCTATCCTAACATGACATAACATAACCACGCACTATATTACTTCGGTAAGAGTAATGAGTTTTAATACACAAAGTTGCAGTTATCATTCATTCATACATACATACATACATACATACATACATACATACATACATACATAACATGCTAGTGGCAGGGGGGGATTGAAGTGAATTTTAGGAGGATAGAATAGGTGCAGTGGCTAAACAGCGCTTGCGTGAGGGACTTTAAGCAGCAACTCGCCTGGATGCGGCAGGATAGAGTCAGGTCAAGCGTCCGGTGCATGTTGGGTTCCGCCATGGTTTCTCAGTGTTTGGTCGGCTTGATTGTGTGTGTTGTTTTCTTGTTTGGAGGAAATGTCTTGGTATTCTTCTTCTTAGCTTGAAGTTGATTTTCTTCTAACTCTTCTCCTCTTGTTGTTCGTCTTCCTCGTGTCTGCTATCATTCTGTAAAGACTCTCTATATGTATGTAGGTATGAGTGAGTAACAGTTGCCGGTTACAGTGATACTTCATATTCGCTGGTGTTGTACTGTATGGCTTCGGTATTTCTTAATATACAAACGGCACCGTTAGGGGATTGAGGTATTTAAAAACCAGCCTGCATTACTTATATATAGAAATAAATAATGTGGCTTGGACAATAATGACGACTACTCTCTCCTACCTTCCCCAAACAAGGGCTTTTCGAAAGTATACATTGGACACAAATGACTTAGTACATCATAAATTGGTGGTTTAACAAAAGCCCTCATTAGAGAAAGGTGAAGGAGCACACAGTGAACATACAGATTAATGTTTGCACGCGTAGATCATGTAAGGTGAGGTGTTGAACACCAGACACGTAGTGTAGTAACTCCCTCACAGATGGCGTTATGAGGGGCCTGATGATGTAGCAGTTACCTCACAGATGGTGTTATGAGGAACTTCACATGATGATGCTGTAGCAAAACATTCACTACGTGGTGTCGTAGCATCTTGGGGACACCACGTGGTCGACATGACTCACTCATTCAAGTGGGTGAGGTGTGGTCCCAGGCCTCTCTATCGTGGAGTCTCAGGGGAAGTATAACTGGGTACCTGGGACCTCACTGTGTGAAGGTGGTTAGCTAGCTTGGGTAAGACTCAACTGCCGAGTTGTTTTTCACTGAGTTAAGCACTGTTCACCACTATTCATCACTGGTTCCATTCCTTGGCCAAATGAGATAGTACCTTATGGCAAGAACTTGTTGATAGTCCGCGGGGAGGAGGGTTCAGGGGAGTGAGTTGGTATGGGCCAACATATAAATAATAATAATAATAATAATAATAATTAACGGTTTATTGAAAGAGCTTGGCAGCCAGAAGACTGAAAATATACAGTTACATATTTGGGAAATGGGTTACGAATTACAAATAATATACAAGTAACATGAGTGACACAAATAAGACATATAATAACTAGCTGGGGAAAAGCTCAAACTACAGTTCATTTCAACATAGTGACAGTGCAAGGAGTAGTGTTTACTGGGAGTGAGTACACTGATTTATTACAAGTTATCGATAATTTTTACAATGGTTGGGACTGGGCTGTTCTTATAGCGATCAGTTCGTGCACGTATGGGCTGGGCTGGATGGATGCGGTTGTGGTGTCGAAGAGCAATTCTCGGACTAGGGATCTCAGGTGGTAGTAGGAGCCGGTGTCGGGGATGGTGTAGAAGCTTCTTACCAAATTTGCAGATGAGGTCGTGGTGATGGTCAGTGAGAGTCTAAAGGGTCGGTCAGTGTGTTGAGCGCTTCTTGATATGTGGAGTAGGAAGGGTAGAGAATAATCTTGCATGGCCTCTTTTGCACTTTTTCTAGGTGTTTACGTTGTGTGGCATTTAGGGAGGAAGACCAGGTGAGCTTGGGAAGTATGAATGTTGTGTAAACACTGAGGAGCTCGTGTGCAGGACCACCGAGGGACTTGAGTCGGCGTAGGAGGTGGAGACGGAAACTGGAGGATTTGATAACTTCACTGACGTGTGGTTTCTAATTTAGTTTGTTGTCTATATGTATGTGTGTGTGTGTGTGTGTGTGTGTGTGTGTATACTACTGTACTTTTTAGATCCTCCTACGCAACCTAACCTATTATAGTTAAGTATAGTAGGCTATACACTATTTTGTTAGTATGTGTTATAAAATGAAATTGCATGTTATTATTATTAATATTATTATTATTAATATTATTATTATTATTATTATTATTATTATTATTAGTAGTAGTAGTATTATTATTATTATTATTGTTATTATTATTACATGCTAATATAATACTAAGTTGTCCGCCAGATTTCCTCAGAGAT
>NW_024745220.1:0-32001 GCF_018991925.1 Homarus americanus | reverse complement strand
ACCTCTGACACTCCAGGCACACCTTGACACTCCCAGGCACACTTCCTGACACTCCCAGGTACACCTCTGACACTCCCAGGTACACTTTTGACACTTGTGTACCCACTGACATTCCTTGGTACACTGACACTCCCAGGTACATGACACTGCCAGGTACCTCCGACACTTCCAGGTACCTCCGACACTCCCATGTACACCTCTGACACTCCCAGGTACACCTCTTGACACTCCCAGGTACTCACTCTGACACTCCCTGGTACACCCTGCACACTCCGGTGTGCACCCGTGACACTCCCAGGTACACCTCTGACACTCCCAGGTACACCTCTGACACTCGCTGGTACAATCTGCATTCCCAGGTACACCCAGACACTCCCAGGCATGCCTCGACACTGGGGTGCACCCTTGACAGTCCCAGGTGGCCACCTCTGACACTCCAGGTACACCTATGACACTCCCAGGTACACCTCTGACACTCCCAGGTACACCTCTGACACTCTCCCAGTTACACCGCTGACACTCCCAGGTACCATCCCTGACACTCCCAGGTACACCTCTGACACTCCCAGGTTCACCTCTGACACTCCCAGTCACACCTCTGATACCTGAGGCCACCTCTGACAAGGTGTACACTGTCTGACACTCCCAGGTACACTCTTACTCCCAGGTACACCTCTGACACTCCCATGTACTCCTCTGACACTCCCAGGTACACCTCGACACTCCCAGGTACGCCTCTTCTGACACTCCCAGGTACACCTCTGACACTCCCAGGTACGCCTCGACACCCCGGTGTACATCCCCATACTCCCCAGGTACACCTAGACACTCCCAGGTACACCTCTCCTGGACACTCCCAGGTACACTTCTGACACTCCCAGATACACCTCCGACACTCCCAGGTACACCCCTGACACTCCCAGGTACACCACTGACACTCCCAGGTACACCTCTGACACTCCCAGTCACTTCCTCTGACACTTCCAGGTACACCTCTGACACCCCAGGTACACACCTCCACATTCCCAGGTACACCTTCGATACTCCCAGGTACACCTCTGACACTCCCAGGTACCTCTGACACTCCTGGGTCATCTCTGACACTCCCGTACACCTCTGGACACTGCCAGGTCACACCTCTGACACTGCCAGGTACACCTCTGTACCCCCTGGTTCTCTCTGACACTCCCAGGTACACCCTGGACACTCCCAGGTACACCTCCTCGACACCCTGTGTACACCTCTGACACTCCCAGGTACACCTCTGACACTCCCAGGTACACTCGGTGACACTCCCAGGTACACCTCTGACACTCCCGGTACACCTCTGACACCCCAGGTACACGTCCGACACTCCTAGGTACACCTCTGACACTCTGCAGACACCTCTGACACTGGTACACCTCTCCGACACTCCCAGGTACATCTCTTAGGCACTCCTAGGTACACCTTGACACTCCCAGGTACACACCTCTGACACTCCCAGGTACACCTCCGACAATCCCAGGTACACTTCTGACACTCCCGGGTACACCTCCGACACTGCCAGGTACACATCTGACACTCCCAGGTACACCTCTGACACTCCCAGGTACACCTCTAACACACCCCAGGTACACCTCTGACACTCCCAGGTACAATCTCTTGACACTCCCAGGTACACCCTCTGACACTCCTGTGTACACCTCTGACACTCCTTGTGAAACACTTTGACACTCCCAGGTACTCACTGACATTCCCTGGTACACCTCTGGATAATCCCAGGTACACCGCTGACACTGCCAGGTACAACCTCCGACACTCCCAGGTACACCTCTCCGACACTCCCAGGTACACTTCTGACATTCCAGGTACACCTTGACACTCCAAGGTACACCTCTGACACTCCCAGGTACAATTCTCTGACACTGCCAGGTACACCTTCGAGACTCCCAGGTACTCCACTGACACCCCGGGTACACTCTCTGACATTCCCATTTACACCTCCGACACTCCCAAGCTACACCCCTGACACTCCCAGGTACACCTCTGACACCCTAGGTACACCTCCGACACTCCCAGGTACACCTCTGACACCCCAGGCAAACCTCCTTTCACCCGTGTTCTCCCCCGACACTCCCAGGTACACCCCTGACACTCCCAGGTACACCTCCTGACACTCCCAGGTACACCTCCTCAGACACCTTGTGTATTCCTCCTCTGACACTCCCTGGTACACCTCTGACACTCCCAGGTACGCCTCTGACACTCCCTGGTACACCTCTGGGACACCCCAGGTACACCTCATTTCACTCGTGTACTCTCGACACTCCCAGGTACACCTCTGCACACTCCTGGTGTACACTCTCATTCCTGTACACCTCGCACACTCCTAGGCAGGCCACTCTGCCACTCGCAGGTACACCTCTCACACTGCCTGGTACACCTCTGACACTCTCAGGAACATCTATTGACACCCCAGGTACACTCTCTGACACTCCTGGTGACACCTCTGACACTCCTGTGTCACTGCACGACACCTCCCAGTACACCTCTGACACCCCAGGTACATCCTGACACTCCCAGGTTCACCTCTGACCTCCCAGGTACACCTCTGATACTCCCAGGTACACCTCTGACACTCCCAGGTAAACCTTTCACTCCGTGGCTCTCCCTGACACTCCCAGGTACACCTCTCAGACACTCCCAGGTACACCTCCGACACTCCCAGGTACACCTCTGACACTCCCAGGTACACCCTGGACACTCCTAGGTATTCCTCTGACACCCTCTGGTACACCTCTGACACCCCAGGTACACCTTCAGACACTTCCCTGGACACTCTCTGACACTCCCAGGTACACTTCTTTTCACTCTGTGCTCTCCCCGACACTCCCAGGTACACCTCAGACACTCCCAGCACACCTGACACTCCCAGGCACACCTCTGACATTCCCCAGGTACACCTGACACTCCTAGGTACACCCTGCACACTCCCAGGTACACTCTGACACCCTGCACACCTCTGACACTCCCAGGTACACGTCTGACACTCCCAGGTACACCTCTGACACTCCCAGGTACACCTCTGACACTCCCAGGTAAACCTCTGACACCTCCCAGGTACACCTCTGGCACCCTAGGTACACACCTTGACACTCCTGGGCCACCTCTGACACTCCCAGGTGCACCTCTGACATCCAGGTACACCTCACACCTCCTGGGTACACTTCACAGCTCTCAGGTACACCTCTGACACTCCTGGGCACACTTCGACACTCCTGGTGGTACACCTTCTGACACTCCCAGGTACACCTCTGACACTCCCAGGTACACCTTTGACACTCCCAGGTACACTTCTCTGACACTTGCTGTACACCTCTGACACTCCCAGGTACACTTTTGACACTTGGTGCACTCCTGACATTCCCTTGGTACACCTCTCTTGACGCTCCTGGTACACCGCTGACACTGCCAGGTACACCTCCGACACTCCCAGGTACACCTCCGGACACTCGCGTACACTTCACACTCCTGTGTACACTCTGACACTCCAAGGTACACCTCTGACACTCCTAGGTACACCTCTGACACTCCCAGGCACTTTAACTCCTGTGTACCTGCACGACACTCCCTGGTACACTTCTGACATTGCACCCATGTACACTCCGACACTCCCAGGCACACCCTGACACTCCCAGGTACACCTCTGACACTCCCAGGTACACCTCTGACACTCCCAGGTACACCTCTGACACCCCAGGTAAACCTCTGACTTTCCCTGTGTTCACCTCTGACACCCTGGTACACCCCTGACACCTCCCAGGCACCTCTGACACTCCCTGTGCGGCCACCCCGGACACTCCTAGGTATTCCTCCTACATACATCCTGGTACACCTCTGACACTCCCAGGTACACCTCAGACACTCCCTGGTACACCTCTGGCTACCCAGGTACACCTCTTTCACCTGTGGTTCTCCCCGACACTCCCAGGTACACCTCAGACACTCCCAGGTACACCTCTGACATTCTCCCAGGTACACCTCTGACACTCCGAGGCACACCTCTGACACTCCAGGTACACCTTCACACTGCCAGGTACACCTCTGACACTCTCTAGGTACACCTTGACACTCCTGGGCGGCTACCCCTGACAATTTGCAGGTACACCTCTGACACTCTGTGTACACCTAGTTACACTCCATACACCTCTGTCACTACTCCTGGTGCACTCTTCGGACACTCCCGTGTCCACCTCTGACACTCCTGGGCCACCTTGCTACACTGCCACCTCTGACACCCCAGGTAAACCTCTCACCCGTGGTACACCCCGACACCTCCCAGGCCTCAGACACCCCAGGTACACCTCCACACTCCCAGGTACACCTCCGGACATCTTGCGGCCACTTCTGACACTCCCAGGTATTCCTCTGATACTCCCAGGTACACCTCTGACACTTCCCAGGTACACCTCAGACACTCCAGGTACACCTCTCTGACACTCCCAGGTACACCTCTGTCACTCCCTGGTACACCCTGACACTCCCAGGTACATTCTCAGACATTCCTGGTGGGTACACTTGTGACACTCCTGGTGTACACCTCTGACATTCCCAGGTACACTTCTGACACCCTAGGTACACCTCTGACACTCCCAGGCACCCTCTGACACTCCCAGGTACCTCTGACACTCCTGGTACTTCGACAATCCCAGGTACACCTCAGACACCCTAGGTACACCTCTGACACCCAAGGTGCACCTTTACCTACGTGTACCTTTGACACTCCCAGGCACACCTCTGACACTCCCAGGTACACCTCAGACACTCCCAGGTACACCGCTGAGACTTCCAGGAACACCTCTGACACTCCCAAGTACACCTCTGACACTCCCAGGCACACACCTGACACTCCCAGGTACACCTCCGACACCCCAGGTACACCTCTCACACTCCCAGGTACACCTCCGACACTCCCAGGTACACCTCTGACACTCCCAGGTACACCTCCTTTACTCCGTGGTTCTCCTCCCTGACACTCCCAGGTACACTCTCAGATACCCCAGGTACACCTCAGACACTCCCAGGTACACCTCCCTCTGACACTCCCAGGTACACCTCAGACACCTCTAGGTACACTCACACTGCAGGTATACCTCTGACACTGCCAGGTACACCCTGACACTCCCTGGAATTACCTATGACACTCCCAGGTACACCTCTCTGACACTCCCAGGTACACCTCTGACACTCCCAGGTACACGTACGACACTCCTGCAGATACACCTCTGACACTTCCAGGTACACCTCGACACCCCAGGTTCACCTCTGACTCTCCCAGGTACACCTGGATACTCCCAGGTACACCTCTGACACCCAGGTAAAACTCCTCACCTGTGGTTTCCCATGACACTCCCAGGTACACCTCGTGACACTCCCAGGTACACTTCCCGGACACCAGGTACACCTCTGACATTCCCAGGTACACCTCTTGTGACACCTCCTAGGTATTCCTCTGATACTCCCTGGTACACCTCTGACACTCCCAGGTACACCTCTGACACCCTGGTACACTGACACTCCCAGGTACACCTCTTTCACCTGTGTTCTCCCCTGACACTCCCAGGTACACCTCAGACACTCCCAGGTACACCTCAGACACTCCCAGGTACACTCTCTCTACATTCCCAGGTACCCCAGACACCCTAGGTACACCTCACACTGCAGTGCTTCCCCACACTCCCAGGTACTCCCTGTGACACTCCTGGTACTTCTGACAATCCCAGGTACACCTCTGCGACACTCCTAGGTACACCTCAGACACTCCAAGGTGCACCTCTGACACTCCCAGGTGTACCTTTGACACTCCCAGGCACACCTCTGACACTCCCAGGCACCCCTGTGACACTCCCACGTACACCTCTGAGACTTCCAGGAACACCCTCTGACACTCCCAGGTACACCTCTGGACACTCCCAGGTACACACCTCCTGATACTCCCAGGCAGTGGCTACCTCCGACAATTTGCAGGCCACCTCCGACACTCCCAGGTACACTTCACACTCCCAAGCACGTACACCTCCGACACTCCCAGGTACACCTCCTCAATTCCCCAGGTCACCTGTGACACTCCCAGGTACACCTTGACACTCCCAGGTACTCCACTGACATTCCCTGGTACACCTCTGACGCTCCCAGGCACACCTCTGACACTGCAGGCATCACCTCTGACACTCCCAAGTACTCCACTGATATTCCTGTACACCTCTGACACTCCCAGGTACACGTCCGACACACCCTGATACACCTCTGACACTGCCAGGTACACCTTCTGACACTCCCAGGTACTTGTGACACTTCGTACACCTTTCGACACTCTGTGTACACCTGACAGTCCCATGTGTACAACTCAGACACTCCCAGGTATACCTTGAGACTCCCAGGTCCACCTCTGACACTCCCGTGTACACCTCCGACACTCCCAGGTAAACCTCCGGATACTCCTAGTGTACACCTTATACCAGGTACACCTCTGAGACTCCTAGGTATTCCACTGACACTCCCTGGTACACTCACTCCCAAGTACACTCATACACTCCCTGGTACACCCCTGACATTTCAGATATACCAGACACTCCTAGGTACACTCTCAGATACCTCAGGTACCCTCTGGACAATTACTTCTAGGTACTTTTTGGACAATGCAGTGTATGGAGTATGGAGTATGGCTGGGCAAAGTGGTACTTTTAAAGGTGGGAGGGCTGGATATATATACATAATTATGTATAGTGAAGTATTACAGAACATGTATAATTTATGTAATATTCTATTTATTGGAAAATTAAGTATAGGTATATAAATTTATTGCCATTTTTATACTTTTTATGTATTCAGTTTGTGAATGCTAAATTGTACAGGCCAGCAGAGTAATACATAGATAGATGTAGAGGGTTGGAGACCAGTCTCTGGTGGCGTACGACAGGCTTTCGGCCCTACTTGCATATCTCCCCGGTGACAATAGAACCGCTTTTTAAAGACATTGGGTAAGCTTGTATATACCAGTATTATAGAATATTTTGTATTTCGGTACAAGCTTAGATGGCGCAGTGATATTTTCAGTGAGATTCAGTGGACTCAAGCTCTTCCTCGACTTCTGTTATGGCGTTTTTCATTTTCAGTTTACAGCAAGACTACAAGTTTCTAGACGCAGTGCTGCGGGCGCGGTGGCGAAAAGCGGGCGGTGGGGGTGGGGCGTTTTGTAGTGGTTGTGCTGTATTTTAGTCATAAATGGTTCTGTGTTGCGGTTAGCTGGATTTTAAGCGGAGCGTCTTATAGTGTCGCAAGCTCTCCCAGCCTCTGGTCTTAGTGTGACGGAGAGCTAGCGACGCTGGGCTACCGCCTCCTACGTCTGGCAGCCAAGTCTCTCCCTCCCGCCAGGCACACACACACACACACACGCATTCACCTTATATTTCTGGTGACTTTACTTGAGACTTCTGTACTCCTGTGCATAGATTACGAGGGGCTGACCCGGATCTTTGCACAGTGATAGAGAATAGAAGCAGTCGGGTATGTCTCACAGGGATCAAAACGATACCCCCACGGAGGTTTATGGAGTTTTAGTGGGGAGACCTCTCCCCCACCCATGCTCACACCCCCCCCACAGTGATAACGAGTCACTCCACAGAATCTCCTCGGCCGTCATGGTGCCAGCTCTCCTATGCATGCATGCGCCCACAGATCTCCTTCAACTGATAAAGTGGATGGAAACTTCTCGGACGCTGGACTATATGCAAGGAGAGAAGGAGGAAGAAATTAGATACAAAAGAGTCTGGAAAGACGACGCCAAGCAAAGAGGGAAACAAACATGCGAGAGCTCAAGAGATAATGAGACGAGGGATGCACCTTAGAAGACAGGAGGACTGCCAGATTTGAAGCTTTTACTTTCTGTTAGCCTCCCTACGTAACGTTCTACTGTACAAGATTCGCTCTGCTACAACTGATGTTGATGCTACTAGAGGTACTGGTACCTATTTCAGAGTCGAACAACACCTCAAAAGGCTGCTGTACAGACGCTTCCTCCCTGGCTGCTCCGACGCTTCTATCAGATGTTTCGGGAATGGCGTCGACGTTGGCAAGACTACGCAACAATGGTTGACTTGTCAAGTTTATTATCACAGCCGAAACAATGATCCAGCTTCGTATGTGTTGTCCTAGAGACACAACGTACCTCCTCGAGCACACACCCCCGCGCCTCCTACGGCCAACTCTGACGGGTAGAGGCCGTGCTCACAAGTTGCAGAAACGCTCAAGGGATAGTGCAATGAAGCACTCAGGAGAAGACAACTCTCCAATGTAAACAACAGCTTGATGGAGAATCTTTGGACGCTGCTTGTAAGGCTCCAAAAGGTGTTCAGAGGAAGTTGATGTTTGTCCTCGACATTCCCTCAAGTCTTCGTGAAGAGACACAAACTTAAGACAATCATTTTAACGGGTGTCCGAGATGAAGAGCTAGTTCAGCCGCCTCATTTCCTTTGACCACTTCCTCCCTTCAAGATGTTGTTGGCTGAAATGTCGAGCCGCATTTGAGGCCGCTGTGCGACTTCAGCTTTACGCTCACAGCCCGCTCAGGTGGGAGGGCGAGGCCTTCCTACAGAAAGGGTAAGAAGTAAGTGCTGTACCCCACTACCTCTTCCAGCTAATACTCAGCAGCAGTTTTGTGTGTAACAGCTGTGCGAGACAGCATAATGCCTCAGTGCCCAGCTGCTCAAAAGCGTGTGCAGAAGTTAAGTAATGCCAGTCACTGGGCTTATAGCAGTCAAGTGCCCTGCTAGCAAAGTTCAGTGTAGACTTTGTGGTCGTGTGGGCTATTGGTGACAAATGTTGTCGTAAGAAGACACATAAAGGACGCTACCTAGATCCAAGAAGTCATCCTCAGGTAGTGCTGGCGCGCCCCTTCTGGCAAGCATCAAGACGCTGTGTCCAGTCGCTCTGCCGTCAGGTAAATAGTTCCACAGACACGACGCCCCAGCACATCAATCGTCAGTCATTTCTTACGGTAACTCGTCATCCAGTTCTCGTGGATGTTACCTGACACCGGTGCTGACGTCTCAGTAATTGGTCCACAACATTTAGCAAGTTTGGGTATACCCCGAGCAACCTACAGCCCCCTCCTCAGACAACGAAACTGACAGCTGATGGTTCCAAGATGGCTCCAGCATTGGATCTTTCTGGGCTACCCTTACCTTTGGTAAGCAGTCTTGCTCAGCCCGGATTGATGTTCATAATGGTATCCCGACTCTGCTTCTTATCATATGGCCATTGCCGTCTGGCCATTATTTCCAAGGAATTCCCTAAACCTATCTTAAAGGTCACCCATGTCAACAGGTTGAAGGAATTTCTATTCCTTAAATACGTCCCTTCTTCTGACTCAAAGAGCTTACCTTCTCAAGCGAGTTTGCTGACGTGTTGGTTAATAAGAAATCTTAGGATCCACCACTCAAGCCGATGGTGGGTCCACCTATGAAGATTCATCTTAAGGATGGTGCTACACCTTTTGCCGCATTCACACTCTTTCTGCTTCTGATTCCTTCTACCGCCTTCTACGGGCGTGGAGCTTAGTTGGGACAAGAACTTGACTCCATGGTTGCTCAGGGAATCATCAAACCGGCCGGAGACGAACCTTCACCTTTGGTGCGCCACCTTCCCGTCCCTCGTCGCCAAACCTCGTGGTGGAGTACGGATCACCACCGATCTGTCAAAACTTAACCAACAACAAGTTTCCCGTCCAGCCCACCTTCACCCACACCCTTCGCAGCTGTTCGAAGTGTGGACCCTCGAAGGCAGTGTTTACAACCATGGGACGCCTTATGTGGGCGCTGGCAGATCGAGTTGGCTGAAGTTGGGGCGACCAACACTCTGACTACATTCATCACACCATTTGGAAGATACCAGTATTGCAGAGGCTCCCATGGGATTTTGCTGCTACCGGCGAGCATTCTGTCAACGGTGACGCGTCTCTTCAAGGAGTCACGAATTGTGTCAAGGTGGTTGGATGATATCTTACTCACGACGAAGACTACTGTGCCCACTCCTCCTCCTGATATATGAAGCCTCACCAGATGTCGAAAGTACGGGATTACCCTCAACGCTGACAAGTTTGTAGTCGCTGCCCATCAGTGAACTTCTGTGGTACACTTCTCAGTATCAGGCATCGCAGCTGACCCGGGAGAAAGTAAGTGGAATAAGGGAGATTTTCCATCCCTGCCAATCTGACAGACCTCCGTTCTTAGGTCTGGCCAATCAGCTGGCTGGGATTCACACCTGATACCTCTGCCGCAGCCCAGCCGTTACGCCCCTGCTGAGCCCCAGGAGGACATTCCTGGGACCCCAGATCATCAGAGGCCTTCAGCAAGTTGGCAGGCTCCTTGAGTCCACTCTGGTTCTCGCCTGTTACGACCTGTTCCTGGGGTACCTAATCGCCCTTCCGTGACTGACGCCCAGACTTCTACGCTTGTTACGCCCTTCTTCTGCAGGACCATGGCGGTGGACAACTCAAGTATCTAGTGTGATCCCGTTCCTGACGGACGCTATAGACCCGATATGCCACGCATTGAGCTGGAGATGTTGGTTGTTGTTCGGGCGGCGCGGCGCCGCTTCTACCTGATAGACTTCAGCACTTCACCCTCTTCACGGATCATCGCCCCTTTACCTATATAATCAATCACTACTTTTGGATGCAGAAAATCTCGCCTTCAAACGTCTGGTGTTATAGCTCGCTTTATTCTTCACGGCTGTGTGTGGCGTGCGGGTAAGCTGTTGTGCATCCCGGATGCCCTGGGTCCCGCTCTCGCCAGTCGCCCTGCACCCCAGAGGACGAGATGGCTGTGCTCCAAGCAGCTGCTGCATCCTCAAGTCAGTGGTTTCATTGAAGGCTGCCTCACATCAGAAGAGTCTACAGCACCGGATGCAGACAAGACCCTTTGAAGATTCTCTCGACAGAAGCCTGCTGACCTTTTCCTACATTCAAGCTTCGTTTACTGTGTGTTTGTGATTAGATGTAATCGAGCATGCATTTTCATGAATTCAAGTACTTCCTGTATTTCGGAAAATACGCGAGGACCTCTATTGTGATGGAGACCTCGTCTTGTATGGTCCACGAGTAGTTATTCCTGCTGCCCTACGCCGCCGTACCTTGGCCCGCCTTCACGACAGCCATCGAGGAGTGGAGGCCACCAAGCGACGGGCGAAGCAGACTGTATTTTGGCCCGGAATCAACGCGGACATTGCAAGTACCGTCCGTGCCTGTGAACCGTGCCAGATTCTGCAACCCAGCCAGCAACAGGAACCTTTAATGTGCGACGATAACCCTTCAAGACCCTTCGAGTCTGTGTCGGCCGATTTCTTTGCAGTAGCAGGGAAGTCCTTCCTCGTCATTGCCGACCGACTGTCTGGATGGCCTGTTGTCGTCCCCTGTGGTAGTGATACAACGGCTACTGCTACCATCCGGAGCTTCAGGCATTACTTCAGAGAAGCTGGTGTTCCCCTCCGCCTCAGGACTGATGGAGGACCCCAGTTCACCAGCCACGAGTTCCGGGACTTCATGGACCGTTGGGGAGTCCGTCATGTCGTGACCTCGCCCCACTACCCCCAGGCGAATGGACACGCTGAAGCCGCAGTCAAGACTGTGAAACACCTGATCCTTAAGGTGTCACCCTCAGGAAATATCGACTGCGAGGACTTCGATCGAGGTTTGTTGGAGTTACGCAACACCCCGAACTTCACCGGACGCTCCCCAGCCCAGGTTCTATACGGACATCATCTCAGGTCTTGTGTTCCTGCCCACCCGAAATCTTTTTCTCAAGAGTGGCAGGCCAAGACTGAAGAATGTGACCGCCGTGCAGCAGAACGAGCCGCAGATGTCGCTGCTCGGTAT
This sequence comes from Homarus americanus, assembly GCF_018991925.1. NCBI lineage: Eukaryota > Metazoa > Arthropoda > Malacostraca > Decapoda > Nephropidae > Homarus > Homarus americanus. The sequence continues at coordinate 20,087 of NW_024745220.1, read as the reverse complement.
GACTGTCATGCCTGCCCCCTTCCCAGGTTGAGTATCGGCCAGCAGATCAGGATTCAAGATCAGGTATCTCACCGCTGGGACAAGGTTGGGGTTGTCATGGGTATTGGCCGGTCCAGGGACTACCAAGTGCGTCTTCCTAGTGGTAGAGTATGGTGGAGAAACCGTCGTTTCCTCCGACCTGTGGAGCTGCCTAGTGTTGACCCCTCCCCAGTTGAGTCCCCTAATGTTGATGTCTCTAAAGTAAATCCATCCCCACCTTGTGTTTCTGCCCCAGTACTCCGCAGGTCCGAGCGACTCAGAAACAAAAGGTCCGCTCAAGATGAAACTATGAGCGTATAGGGGGGAGGGAGGTGTATGATATATATGGACACAAAGTAGTACCTTCAGCTGTATATTGTTATATTACTCTTATTAATTATGTATAGTAAAGTATTACAGAACATGTATTAATTCTATGTAATATTCTATTTATTGTGCACCATATTATGTATGTGGATTATCACATTTATACTTTATGTATTCAGCTTGTGAATGCTGGCATCTGTACGGGCCAGTGCGTAGTAATACATAGATAGATGTAAGCAGTGAAGACAGAGTCCTCGTGGCGTAACCACGGGCTTCTGCGTCCTATTGTATATATATCTCCCGTACGAGAATAGAACCTACTTTTAAAGACAACAAGTGTTTGTGTATACCCTCAGTAGTATAGAACATTCTTTGGGTATCTCTAACAACACGCTAGACCTCCGACACTGCCAGGTACACTTCTTACACTCCCAGGTACACCTCTGACACTCGCAGGTACACCTCCGATACTCCCAGGTACACCCCTGACACTCCCAGGTACATCTCTGACACTCCCAGGTAATACTCTGACATTCCCAGGTACACCTCTGACATTCCCAGGTACACCTCTAACACTCCCAGGTACACCTCAGACCCTCCCAGGTACACCTCAGACACTCCTAGGTACACCTCTGGCACTCCCAGGTACACGTCTCACACTCCCAGGTAAACCTCTGACACTCCCAGGTACACCACTGACACTCCCATGTACACCTCTGACACTCCCAGGTACATCTCTGACACTCCCCAGGTACACCTCTGACACTCCCTGGTACACCTCTCACACTCCAAGGTACACCTCACACACACTCCCTGGTTCTCCCCTGACATTCCCAGATATACCCAGACACTCCCAGGTACACCTCAGACACCCTAGGTACCCCTCTGACACTCCCCAGGTACTCCTCAGACACCCCAGGTACACCTCCCACACTCCCAGGTACACCTCAGACACTCCCAGGTACTCCTCCGACACTCCCAGGTACACCTCATACACTCCCAGGTACACCTCAGACACTCCCAGGTACACCGCTGACACTGGCAGGTACATCTCTGACACTCCACGTACACCTCTGACACTCCCAGGTACTCCATTGACACTCCATGGTACAACCCTGACACTCCCAGGTACACCTCAGACACTCAGGTACACCTCTGACACTCCCAGGTACACCTCCGATACTCCGAGGTACACCTCCGATAATCCCTGGTACACCTCTGACACTCCCAGGTACACCTCTTTCACTCCCTGGTTCACCCCTGACACTCCCAGGTACACCTCAGACACTCCCAGGTACACCTCAGACACTCCCAGATACACCTCTTTCACTCCCAGGTACACCTCAAACACTACTAGGTACACCTCTCACACTCGCAGTTACACCTCTCACACTCCCAGGTACTCCTGTGACAATCCCTGGTACTTCTCTGACACTCGCAGGTACACCTCAGCCTCCCAGGTACACCTCAGTCACTCCCAGGTACACCTCAGACACTCCCAGATACACCACTGTCACTGCCAGGTACACCTTTGACTCTCAATGCACACCTCCGACACTCCCAGGTACACCTCTGACACTCCAGGACTCCACTGACATTCCCTGGTACACCTTCCCCCTCCCAGGTACGCCTCTGACCTCCCAGGTACACTGACACTCCCAGGTACACCTCAGACACTCCCAGGTACACCCCAGATACTCCCAGGTACACCCCAGACACTCCAGGTACCTCCGGCCTCCAGGTACACCTCTGACACTCCCAGGTACACCTCTGACACTCCAGGTACATCTGACACTCCCAGGTACACCTCTGACACTCCAGGTCTCCTCTGACACTCCCAGGTACACGTCCGACACTCCCAGATACACCTCTGACCTCCCAGGTACATCTCACACCTCCCAGGTATACCCCTGACACTCCCAGGTACACCTCTGACACTCCCAGGTACACCTCTGACACTCCCAGGTACATCTCTGACTCTTCCTGGTTCACCTCTGACACTCAAGTACACCTCTGACACTCCCTGGTACCTCTGACACTCCCAGGTTCACCTCTGAGACTCAAGGCCTCTGACACTCCCAGGTCCGCCTCCGACACTCCCAGGTACAACTCTGACACTCCCAGGTAAACCTCCGATATTCCTAGGTACACCTCTGACACTCCAGGTACAACTCCGACACTCTAGGTGCACCTCAGACACTCCCTGGTACCTCTGACCTCCCAGGTACACCTCTTTCACTCCCTGATTCTCCCCTGACCTCAGGTACACCTCAGACAGTACACCTCGAACCTCCCTGGGAAGTACACCTGAGAGACACTCCCACATACCTCCTGACACTCCCAGGTACACCTCAGACACTCCCTAGGTACACCTCTGACGCTTGCAGGCACACCTCAGACACTCCTAGGTACCTCAGTCACTCCCAGGTACACCTCAGACACTCCCAGATACACCGCTGTCACTGCAGAGTACACCTCCCCGACTCTCCATGTACACCTCCGACTTGCTCCCAGGTACACACCTCTGACAACTCCCAGGTACTCACTGACCTCCTGGTACCCCTGACTCCCAGGTACGCCTCCTGACACTCCCAGGTGCACCTCTGACACTCATGTTACACCTCAGACACTCCCAGGTGCACCCCATATGCTCCCCAGGTACACCTTTACACTCCCAGGTACACCTCGGCATCGTTTTCTCTGGCTTGCTCCCAGGAACACCTATGGCTCCCAGGTACACCTCTGACACTCCCAGGTGCACCTCCTGAGCACTCCCCAGGTACACGTCCATGCTCCCAGATACACCTCTGACCTCCCAGGTACATCTCGGCCTCCCAGGTACACCTCTGACTCTCCCAGGTGCCTCAGACACTGCCAGGTATTCTGGGACTTACTCCAGGTACCTCAGACACTCAACGTGCCTCTGACACTCCCAGAGTGCACCTCCTGACACTCCCAGGCACACCTCTGGCCTCCCAGGTACATCTCAGGCCTCCTGGGTACACCGCCCCGGCCTCCCCAGGTACCTCCTGACACTCCAGAAGTACACCTCTGACACTCCAGGTACACCTCTGACACTCCCAGGTGCACCTCCGACAATCCCAGGTACACTTCTCACACTCCCAGGTACACCTCCGGCCTACCAGGTACCTCTGACCTCCAGGTGCACCTCCTGGCCTCTGGGTACACCTCCTGCTGCACCAGGTACACCTCTGGCCTCCCAGGTGCCTTTGACATTCCCAGGTACACCTCTGGCCTCCCAGGTACACCTCTGGCCTCCCACTGACCTCCCAGGTACTCCACTGACATTCCTTGGTACACCTCCTGACACGCCCAGGTACACCGCTGACACTGCCAGGTACACCTCCGACACTCCCCAGGTACACCTCCGACACTCCCATGTGCACCTCCTGACCTCCCAGGTGCACCTCTGAGCACTCCCAGGTACTCCTGACCTCCCAGTGCACCCCTGACACTCCCAGGTACGCCCCTGGCCTCCCAGGTGCCACCTCCTGACACCCCCAAGGTGCACACCTCAGACACTCCCAGCAGGTACACCCCAGATACTCCCAGGTACACCCCAGACACTCCCAGGTACACCTCTCCGACACTCCCAGTTACACCTCCGACACTCCCAGTTACACCCCTGGCCTCCCAGGTACACCTCCCCAACCTCCCCAGGTTCCTCCTGACACTCCCAGTCACACCTCCTGATACTCCGAGGTACACCTCTGACACTCCAGGTACACACCGTCCCGTGCTCCCAGGTACCACCTCCGATGCTCCCAGGTACACCTCTGACACTCCCATGTACTCCTCTGACCTCCTTGGTTCATCTCTGACCTCACATTTACACCTTTGACGCTCCCGGGTACACCTCTGGCCTCCCCAGGTACTCCACGTGCTCACTGGGGGCACTGTTCAGCCTCCCAGGTACGCCTCTGACTTGCTCTCAGGTACCTCTTGACCCTCCCCAGGTGCCGCCCCAGACACTCCCAGGTGCACCCCATGTCTCCCAGGTGCACCTAGACACTCCCAGGTACACCTCCGTGCTCCCAAGTGTGCCTCTGGCCTCCAGGTACCTCCTGGCCTCCCAGGAACACCCTGTGGCCTCCCAGGTACACATCCTGACACTCAGGCACACCTCTGGCCTCCCAGGTACACTTCTGACACTCCCAGATACCTCCCGGCTTGCTCCCTGGTTACACCCCTGACTGCTCCCAGGTACACCACCCCAACCTCCCAGGTACCTCTGAATCTCCCAGTCACTCCTCTGATGCTTGGGCACCTCTGACACTCCCAGGTGCCTCCACGATATTCCCAGGTACACCTACGATACTCCCAGGTACCTCTGGCCTCCCAGGTACTCCTCTGAGCACTCCTTGGATCATCTCTGGCCTCCCCAGGTACACCTCCTGGCCTCCCAGGTACACCTCTGACACTGCCAGGTACACCTCTTACACACTCCCTGGTTCTCTTCTGACCTCCCAGGTACCTCGAACCTCCCCAGGTACACCTCAGACCTCCCAGGTACACCTCTGGCCTCCCAGGTGCACCTCTGACACTCCCAGGTACACCTCAGACACTCCCCAGGTACCCTTCTGACACTCCCAGGTACACCTCCTGACACTCCCAGGTACACGTCCGACTTGCTCCCAGATACCTCTGACCTCCCAGGTACATCTCTGACACTCCCAGGTACACCTCCTGACTCTCCCAGGTACCCTCAGACACTGCCACGTACTCCTGAGACACTCCCAGGTACGCCTCAGACACTCCAGCGTGCACCTCGGCACTCCCACTCCCATGTACACCTCAGACCTCCCAGGTACACCCACTCCCAGGTACACCTTTTACCTCCCAGGTACACCTCTGACACTCCCAGGTACCCTCTGACACTCCCAGGAACACCTATGACACTCCGAGTACACCTCTGACCTCCCAGGTACACCTCTGACCTCCCAGGTACGTCCGACACTCCCAGATACACCTCTGACACTCCCAGGTACATCTCTGACACTCCCAGGTACACCTCTGACTCTCCCAGGTACACCTCAGACACTGCCAGTGTTCCTGGGACACTCCCAGGTACACCTCAGACACTCCACGTGCACCTCTGACACTCCCAAGTGCACCTGACACTCCCAGGCACACCTATGACCTCCCAGGTACATCTCAGGCACTCCTAGGTACACCGCTGACACTCCCAGGTACACCTCTGACACTCCCAAGTACACCTCTGACACTCCCAGGTACACCTCTGACACTCCCAGGTGCACCTCCGACAATCCCAGGTTTACTTCTCACACTCCCAGGTACACCTCCGACACTACCAGGTACACCTCTGACACTCCCAGGTACCTCCCTGACCTCCCAGGTAGCCCTCTAACACACCAGGTACACCTCTGACACTCCCAGGTACACCTTTGACACTCCCAGGTACACCTCTGACACTCCCAGGTACACCTCTGACACTCCCAGGTACACTTTTGACACTCCCAGGTACTCCACTGACATTCCTTGGTACACCTCTGACACGCCCAGGTACACCGCTGACACTGCCAGGTACACCTCCGACACTCCCAGGTACACCTCCGACACTCCCATGTGCACCTCTGACACTCCCAGGTACACCTCTGACCTCCCAGGTACTCACTGACCTCCCAGTACACCCCTGACGCCTCCCAGGTGCGCCCTGACCTCCCAGGTACCTCTCACCCCTGGTACACTTCAGACACTCCCAGGTACACCCCAGATACCCAGGTACGCCCCTGACACTCCCAGGTACACCTCTGACACCCCAGGTACACCTCAGACACTCCCAGGTACACCCCAGATATTCCCGTGCACCCCAGACACTCCCAGGTACACCTCCGTCCTCTAGTTACCTCCGACACTCCCAGTTACACCTGACACTCCCAGGTACCTCTCAGCACTCCCAGGTTCACCTCTGACACTCCCAGTCACACCTCTGACTCAGGGTACACCTCTGTCCTGGGCACCGTCCGTCTCCCAGGTACACCTCCGATACTCCCAGGTACACCTCTGACACTCCCATGTGCTCCTCTGACACTCCTTGGTTCATCTCTGACACTCACATTTACAGCCTCCCAGGTACACCTCTGACACTCCCAGGTACTCACACTCCCTGGTACACCCCAACTTGCTCCCAGGTACGCCTCTGACACTCTCAGGTACACCTCTGACACTCCCAGGTACCCCCCAGACACTCCCAGGTACACCCATATGCTCCCAGGTACACCCTGAACACTCCAGGTACCTCGATGCTCCCAAGTGTGCCTCTGACACTCCCAGGTACCTCTGACCTCCCAGGAACACCTATGACACTCCCAGGTGCATCTGACACTCCCAGGCACACCTCTGACACTCCCAGGTACCTTCTGACACTCCGAATACACCTCCAGCTCCTAGTTACACCCTGACACTCCCAGGTACACCACTGACACTCCCAGGTACACCTCTGAATCTCCCAGTCACTCCTCTGATACTTCCAGGTACACCTCTGACACTCCCAGGTACACCTCCGATATTCCCAGGTACACCTACGATACTCCCAGGTACACCTCTGACACTCCCAGGTAGTCCTCTGACACTCCTTGGATCATCTCTGACACTCCCAGGTACACCTCTGAGCACTCCCAGGTACACCTCTGACACTGCCAGGTACACCTCTTACACTCCTGGTTCTCCTCTGACACTCCCAGGTACCTCAGACCTCCCAGGTTGCACCTCAGACACTCCCAGGTACACCTCTGACCTCCCAGTGCACTCTGACCTCCCAGGTACACATCCGACCTCCCAGATACCTCTGACACTCCCAGGTACACCTCCCACCCCAAGGCACTTCTGACCCCTCCCAGGTGCACCTCCGACACTCCCAGGTACCATCACACTCCCCAGACCTCTGACACTCCAGGTACACCTCTGACACCCCAGGTGCCCTCAACCTCCATTTTGCCCCAAGACCTCCCAGATGCACCCCAGACACTCCCAGGTACACCTCCGACACTCCTGGTTACCTCCGACACTCCCAGTTACCCCTGACGCTCCCAGGTACACCTCTGACACTCCCAGGTTCACTCCTGACACTCCCAGTCACCTCTGATACTCCGAGGTACACCTCTGACCTCCCAGGTACCGTCCGTACTCCCAGGTACACCTCGTCTCCAGGTACCTCTGACACTCCATATGCTCCTCTGACACTCCTTGGTTTATCCTCCTCATTTACACCTTTGACCTCCCACCTCTGAGCTCCCAGGTGCTCACCTCCCATTTTGTTCTCTGGGTACGCCTCTGTTGCTCTCAGGTACACCTCTGACCTCCAGGTGCCTCCAACACTCCCAGGTACACCCCACATGCTCCAGGTGCACCCTGGACACTCCCAGGTACACCTCCGATGCTCAGGTGTGCCTCTGACACTCCGAGTGCACCTCAGCCTCCAGAACACCTGCTGTGCTCCCAGGTACACATCTGACCTCCCAGGCACCTCGGCATCCCAGGTGCCCACTCACCCTGATACACCTCCGACACTCCTAGTTACACCCTGACACTCCCAGGCACCTGCAGCCTCCGAGTGCACCTCTGAATCTCCCAGTCACTCCTCTGATACTTCCAGGCACCTCTGACCTCCCAGGTCACCTCCGTGTTCCCAGGACACCTACAGACTCCCAGGTACACCTCTGACCTCCCAGGTGGTCCTCTGACACTCCTTGAGATCATCTCTGACCCTCCCAGGCCTCCCAGCCTCCCAGGTACACCTCTGACAGCTGCCAGGTACCCTCTTACCTCCTGGTCCTCCTCTGACCTCCAGGTACCTCAGACACTCCCAGGTACCTCAGACACTCCCAGGTACCACCTCCCAACCTCCCAGGTACACCTCTGGCCTCCCAGGTACCTCAGACACTCCCAGGTACACTTCTGACACTCCCAGTGCACCTCTGGCACTCCCGGGTAAGCGTCCGACACTCCCAGATACACCTCTGAGACTCTCGGCACATCTCCTGACCTCCCAGGTACACCTCTGACTCTCCCAGGTACCTCAGACACTGTCACGTGCTCTCTGACCTCCCAGGTACACCTCAGACATCAACGTGCACCTCTGGCACTCCAGAGTGCACCTCTGGCCTCCCAGGCACACCTCTGACCTCACAGGTTCATCTCCAGTCACTCTCCTGGGTACACCTTCAGCTCTCCCAGGTACACTTCTGCACTCCCAAAGCTACTCTACACTCCAGGTACACCTCAGCACGCCCAGGTGCACCTCCGACAATCCCAGGTACCTTCTCCACTCCGGTACACCTCCGGCCCTCTGAGTACATCTCCAGCCTCCCAGGTGCACCTCTGTGACACTCAGGTACCTCTAAACACCCAGTACCTCCCAGCCTCCCAGGCTGTGACCTCCCAGGTGCACCTCTGACACTCCCAGGTGCACCTCTGGCCTCCCAGGCTGCTTTTGACCTCTCCCAGGTGCCACTGACATTCCTATTTACACCTCTTGCTGCATTGGTACCTGACACTTCCAGGTGCACCTCCATTACTCCAGGTACCTCCGACACTCCCAGGCCTTCTCACATTCCCGTTACACCTCCGGCACTCCCAGGTACACTTCCGACCTCCCAGGTACACCTCTGACCTCCAAAGGTACACCTCTGACCTCCCAGGTACACCTCTGATGCTCCCAGGTACACCTTTGAGCCTCCCAGGTACCACACACTCCTTGATTTCCCTTTGACATTCCCAGTTACCTCCACTTGTCCCAGTTACACCCCTGACACTCCCAGGTACACCTCTGACCTCCAGGCACCTCTGATACTCCCAGGTACCTCTGCACTCCCAGGTAACCTCTTTCACTCGGTGGTTCTTCCCTGCCTTGAGTACCTGGGCATCCCAGGTACACCTCAGGCCTCCCAGGTACCCTCCGACATTCCCAGTACATCTCAGACCTCCCTAGTATTCCTCTGATACCCTGGTACACCTCTGACACTCCCAGGTACCCTCAGACACTCCTGGTACACCTCTGGCCTCCCAGGTACCTCTTTCACTCCGTGGTTCTCCCCTGTCACTCCCAGGTACCTCAGGCACTCCAGGTACCTCAGACCTCCCAGGTACACCTCTGACATGTTCCAGGTACACCTCGAACTCCTAGGTGCCATCTCACACTCTCGGTACACCTCTCACACTCCCAGGTACCTCTGCCTCCCAGGATCTTGGCCTCCCAGTATGCCTCCCAGGTACACTCGACCTCCCAGATACACCTCCGACACTCCCAGTATCTTTTGCCTCCCAGGTACACCTCAGGCACTCCCAGGTACCTCTGGCTGCTCCCATTTTACCTCTGTACTCCCAGGTACACCTCTGATGCTCCCATGTACCTCCTGACCTCCCAGGTACACCTCCTGGCCTCCCAGGTGCTCCTGGCCTCCCTGGTACCTCTGACCTCCCAGGTACACCTCAGCCTCCCGGTGCTCCACTGACGCTCCTGGTACACCCTGGCACTCCCAGGTGCACGCCCTGACCTCCCAGGTGCCTCCTGACACTCCCAGGTACCTCAGGCACTCCAGGTACACCCCAGACACTCCCAGGTACACCCAGACACTCCCAGGTACACCTCCGACATCCCAGGTACACTCTGACGGTCCAAGTGCCTCTGGCCTCCAGGCTATGACACTCCCACGTGCCGTCTGACAATCCCACCTCTGACACTCACGCAGGTACATTCTGACACTCCCAGTGACACCTCCGACCTCCCAGTTGCACCCCTGACACTCCCAGGTACACCTCTGGCCTCCCAGGTCCTCTGGCCTCAGTCACCTCTGATACTCAGGTACACCTCTGTTGCTCCCAGGTACCTCTGACCTCCCAGGTACATCTCTGACACTTCCTGGTTCACCTCTGACACTCAAGTACACCTCTGAGCCTCCTGGTACACCTCTGACACTACCAGGTTCACCTCCTGAGACTCCAGGTACCCTCTGGCCTCCCAGGTCCGCCTCCGACACTCCCAGGGAGCTAGCTCCGGCCTCCCAGGTAAACCTCCGATACTCCTAGGTACACCTCTGACGCTCCCATGTACACTCCGACACTCCTGGGTGCACCTCAGACACTCCCAGGTACCTCTTTCACTCCTGATTCTCCTGACACTCCCAGGTACCTCAGGCACTCCTGGGTTTTAGAGCCTCCCAGGTTCACCTATAACCTCCCAGGTACACCTCACACTCCTAGGTACACCTCTGACACTTGCAGGCACCTCAGACACTCCCAGGTACACCTCAGTCACTCCCAGGTTCAGCACTCCCAGATACACCGCTGTCACTGCCAGGTACACCTCTGACTCTCCACCTCCGCCTCCCAGGTACCTCTCCCAGCTCCCAGGTACTCACTGACACTCCCTGGTACACCTGACAGTCCCAGGTACGCCTCTGACACTCCCAGGTACCTCTGACACTCCCATGTACCTCAGACACTTCTCCCATTTTAGATACTCCCAGGTACACCTTTTACACTCCAGGTACCTCTGACACTCCCAGGTACACCTCTGACCTCCCAGGAACACCTGTGACCTCCCAGGTGCACCTCTGACCTCCCAGGTACACCTCTGACCTCCCAGATACCTCCGACGCTCCCAGATACACCTCTGACACTCCCAGGTACATCTCTGGCCTCCCAGGTGCACCTCTGACTCTCCCAGGTACCCTCCAGACACTGCCAGGTATTCCTGAGACACTCCCAGGTACACCTCAGACACTCCAACATGCACCTCCTGGCGCTCCCAAGTGCACCTCCCTGACCTCCCAGGCACACCTCTGACCTCCCAGTTACATCTCAGGCACTCCTGCACCGCCCCGACACTCCCAGGTACCTCCTGACACTCCCAAAGCCCTCTGGCCTCCCAGGTACCTCTGGCCTCCAGGTGCACCTCCGACAATCCCAGGTACCTTCTCACCACTCCCAGGTACACCTCCGACACTACCAGGTACCTCTGACACTCCCAGGTACTCCTCTGACCTCCCAGGTACACCTCTAACACCCCAGGTACCTCCCCTGACACTCCCAGGTACACTTTGACACTCCCAGGTCACCTCTGACCTCCCAGGTGCACCTCTGGCCTCCCAGGTCCACTTTGACACTCCCAGGTGCTCACTGACATTCCTTGGTACACCTCTGTCCATGGTACACCGCCACACTGCCAGGTACACCTCCGACCTCCAGTACACCTCCGACCTCCCATGTGTACCTCTGACACTCCCAGGTACACCTTGACACCCAGGTGCTCACTGACACACCCAGGCTACCCCAGCCTCCCAGGTACGCCCCAACCTCCCAGGTACACCTCGACACCCAAGTTTTGCCAGACACTGGTCAGCCACCTCTGACACTCCCAGGACACCTGCGAGCACTCCCAGGTACACCTCTGACAATCCCAGGTACCTTCTGACACACAGGTACACTTCTGACACTCCCAGTTACCTCTGACACTGCTCCCAGTTACACCTGACCTCCCAGGTACACCTCCTGGCACTCCCAGGTTCACCTCTGGCCTCCCAGTCCCCACCTCTGATGCTCCGAGGTGCACCTCTTTGTGCTCCCAGGTACACTCGTCGTGCTCCCAGGGTGCACTCCGATGCTCCCAGGTAAACCTCTGAGCCTCCCATGTGCTCCTCTGCCTCCTTGGTTTCATCTCTGACCTCACATTACACTCTGACACTCCCAGGTACACCTCTGGCCTCCCAGGCTCACTGGCACTCCCTGGTACACCATGACTCCCAGGTACGCCTCTGACCTCCCAGGTACACCTCTGACCCTCCCAGGTACGCCTCAGGCCTCCCAGGTACACCCCATTTGCTCCCACACCCTGAACACTCCCAGGTACACCTCCGTGCTCCCAAGTGTGCCTCTGAGCCTGAGGCACCTCTGGCCTCCCAGAACACCTATGCACTCCAGGTGCCCATCCCAGCACTCCCAGGCACACCTCCTGACACTCCCAGGTGCACTTCTGACCTCCCAGATCACCTCCGGCCTCCCAGTTGCACCTGACACTCCCAGGTACACCACTGACACTCCCAGGTACACCTCTGAGCTCCCAGTCACTCCTCTCAGGTACCCCAGGTACACCTCTGACCTCCCAGGTACACCTCCGATATTCCCAGGTACCTGATACTCCCAGGTGCACTCCTGGCACTCCCAGGTGCTCCTCTGACACTCCTTGCTTCATCTCTGCCTCCCAGGTACCTCAGGCACTCCCAGGTACACCTCTGACCTGCCAGGTGCACCTCTTGCCTCCTGGTTCTCTCTGACACTCCAGGTACTCAGACCTCCTGGGTACACCTCAGGCACTCCCAGGTACACCTCTGACACTCCCAGGTACACCTCTGGCCTCCCAGGTACCTCAGACACTCCCAGGTACCTGACCTCCCAGGTACACCTCTGACCTCCCAGGTACATCCGGCCTCCCAGGTACACCTCTGACACTCCCAGGTACATCTCTCTGACACTCCCAGGTACACCTCTGACTCTCCCAGGCACCTCCAACACTGCCAGGTATTCCTGAGCTCTCCAGGTACACCTCAGCCTCCAGCTGCCTCTGACCTCCCAGGGCCACACCTCTGACACTCCCAGGTACACCTCTGACCTCCAGGTCTTCCTCTGTCCAATCCCTGATGCCTCTAACACTCCCAGGTACACCGCTGCACTGCCAGGTGCCTCAGACACTGCCAGGTACACCTCAGACAGCTTCCCGGGTACACCTCTGGCACTCCCAGGTGCCCATCTGACTCTCCAAGGTGCCTCTGGCCTCCCAGGTGTGCCTTTGACCTCCCAGGCACCTCCGGCCTCCCAGGTACACCTCTGGCCTCCCAGGTACACGCTGAGAGACTCCCAGGAACACCTCTGGCCTCCCAGGTACCTCGGCCTCCCAGGTTCACCTCGACACTCCCAGGTACCTCCGACCTCCCAGGCCACACTTTTCACTCCATGCCCTCCAGAAACTCCAGGTGCACCTCTGCCTCCCAGGTACACCTCCCAGCACTCCAGGTACACCTCTGGCCTCCCAGTGCCCCTCTGGCCTCCCAGGCCTTGACCTCCCAGATTGCTCCACACTGACATTCTGGTGCACCTCTGACGATCCCAGGTGCCTCTGACTTGCTCCCAGGTGCACTCTGACCTCCCAGTGCTCACCCCTGGCATTCCTGGTGCCCCTCAGCCTCCCAGGTACGTCCGGTTCTCCCAGATACACCTCTGACACTGCCAGGCACCTCCTGACCTCCCAGGTGCTCTGTGACCTCCCAGGTGCCCTTCAGCACCCAGGTGCACACCTCCGTGACCCGCCCTACTGCTCCCGACACTCCCAGGTTTGCTTTGAGACTCCCAGGTCCCACCTCCGACCTCCCAGGTGCACTCCGACACTCCCAGAATACACCTGTGACACTCCAGGTACATCTCTGGCCTCCCAGGTATACCCCCTGACCTCCCAGGTACCTCTGGCCTCCCAGGTACCTCCCAGCCTCCAGGTACATCTCTGACACTTCCTGGTTCTCCTGACACTCCAAGTACACCTCCTGGCCTCCTAGGTGCACCTCTGGCCTCCCGGTTCCTCTGAGCTCAAGGTACTCGTCTGACCTCCCAGGTCCGCCTCCGGCCTCCCAAGTACAATTCCGACACTCCCAGGTGAACCTCCGTGCTCTGGGTACACCTCTGAGCCTCCCAGGTACAACTCCGACACTCTGGGGTGCACCTCAGACACTCCTGGTGCACCTCTGGCCTCCCAGGTACACCTCTTTCCTCCCTGATTCTCCCCTGACCTCCCAGGTACCTCAGACACTCCTAGGTACACCTCAGGCACTCCCAGGTACACCTCTCGCACTCCCAGGTACACCTCCAGGCCTCCTGGGTACACCTCTTTACTTGCTTGCAGGCACACCTCAGACACTCCTGGGTACACCTCAGTCAATCCCAGGTACCCTCAGACACTCCCAGATGATACACCGCTGTCACTGCCAGGTACACCTCTGACTCTCCATGTACACCTCCGACACTCCCAGGTACACCTCTGACCTCCCAGGTGCTCACTGACACTCCTGGTACACCCCTGACCTGCTCCCAGGTGCCTCTGACCTCCCAGGTACCTCTGACCTCCCATGTGCCTCAGACCTCCCAGTGCACCCCAGATACTCCCAGGTACACCTATGTCTCCCAGGTACCTCTGGCCTCCCAGGTACCTCCCCAACCTCCCAGGAACACCTCTGACCTCCCAGGTACACCTCCGGCCTCCCAGGTACACCTCCCAGCCTCCCAGGTGCCACGTCCACGCTCCCAGATACACCTCTGGCCTCCCAGGTACATCTCAGCACTCCCAGGTGCACCTCTGACTCTCCCAGGTACACCTCCAGACACTGCCAGGTATTCTGAGACTCTCCCAGGTACACTCAGACACTCCAGCGTGCACCTCTGGCCTCCCAGGTGCCTCCCCAGCCTCCAGGCACACCTCTGACCTCCCAGGGTGCATCTCAGGCACTCTGGGTACCTTCAGGCTCTCAGGTACCTCTGACACTCCCAAGTACACTGACCTCCCAGGTACACCTCTGACCTCCCAGGTGCACCTCCGGCAATCAGGTGCACTTCTCCTCCCAGGTACCTCCGACCCTGGTACACCTCCTGACTCCCAGGTACACCTCTGGCCTCCCAGGTACCTCTGACACACCCAGGTACACCTCTGACCTCCCAGGTACACGCTTGCTCCCAGGTACCTCTGACCTCCCAGGTACCTCTGGCCTCCCAGGTGCACTGACAGTCCCAGGTACTCACTGACATTCTTGGTACACCTCTGACTTCGCCCAGGTACACCGCTGACACTGCCAGGCACCCCTCGACACTCCCAGGTGCACCTCCGACCTCCCATGCCTCCAGCACTCCGGTACACCTCTGGCCTCCCAGGTGCTCCTCTGACACTCCCGGTGTTGCCTCCCAGGTACGCCCCTGACCTCCAGGTGCACCTCCCAGCTTCGGGTCCCTCAGACACTCCCAGGTCCTAGATACTCCCAGGTACACCCCAGACACTCCAGGTGCCTCGGCACCTCCCAGTTACACCTCCGGCCTCCCAGTTACCCCTGGCACTCCCAGGTGCCTCTGACCTCCCAGGTTCTCCCGCCTCCCAGTCACACCTCTGATCTCGGGTACACCTCCGCACCTCCCAGGCCACCGTCGATACTCCCAGGTACCTCCCGATACTCCCAGGTGCACCTCTGACACTCCCATGTGCTCCTCTGACACTCCTTGGTTCATCTCTGACACTCACATTTACACCTCTGACCTCCCAGGTACACCTCCTGGCCTCCAGGTACTCCACCTGACCTCCTGGTACACCTGACTCCTCCCAGGTACGCCTCTGACCTCCCAGGTACCTCTGACACTCCCAGGTGCGCCCCAGACACTCCCAGGTACACCCATATGCTCCCAGGTACACCCTAGACACTCCCAGTTGCACCTCCGTCTCCCAGGTGTGCCTCTGACCTCCCAGGT
This sequence comes from Homarus americanus, assembly GCF_018991925.1. Classification (NCBI taxonomy): domain Eukaryota; kingdom Metazoa; phylum Arthropoda; class Malacostraca; order Decapoda; family Nephropidae; genus Homarus; species Homarus americanus. The sequence continues at coordinate 4,208 of NW_024745220.1, read as the reverse complement.
ACACCTCTGACCTCCCAGACACCTCTGACCTCCCAGGTACACTCTGACACTCCCAGGCACCTCCCAGGCACTCCCAGGTACCACTTCTGACACTCCCAGATACACCTCCGGCCTCCTAGTTACACCCCTGACCTCCCAGGTACCACTGACACTCCCAGGTACACCTCCTGAACTCCCAGTGCTCCTCTGATGCTTCCAGGCACCTCCGGCCTCCCAGGTACACCTCCGATGTTCCCGTGCACCTACGATACTCCCAGGTACACCTCTGAGCCTCCCAGTACTCCTCTGACACTCCTTGGATCATCTCTGGCCTCCCGTGCACCTCTGACCTCCCAGGTGCACCTCTGGCCTGCCAGTACACCTCTTGCACTCCCTGGTTCTCCTCTGGCACTCCCAGGTACACCTCAGGCTCTCCCAGGTACACCTCCAGGCCTCCCAGGTCACCTCTGACACTCCCAGGTGCACCTCTGGCCTCCCAGGTGACCTCTGGCTACTCCCAGGTACATCTCCCAGCCTCCCAGTGCCTCTGACTCTCCCAGGTACACCTCCAGGCACCTTACGTACTCCTGGCATTCCCAGGTACACCTCAGGCACTCCAACGTGCACCTCTGACACTCCAGGTGCCTCAGCACTCCCAGGCACACCTCGGACACTCCACAGGTACATCTCCCAGTCACTCCCTGGGTACCATGACACTCCCAGGTGCACTTCTGACCTCCCAAGTGCACCTCTGACACTCCCGGGTACACTCTGACGCCCAGGTGCACCTCCGACAATCCAGGTATGCCTCTCCCTCCCGGTTCCACCTCCGACACTCCAGGCACATCTGACACTCCCAGGTACACCTCTGCCTCCCAGGTGCCTCTGACACACCCAGGTACCCTCTGACACTCCCAGGTACACCTCTGGCCTCCCAGGTACACCTCTGACACTCCCAGGTACCTCCTGACCTCCCAGGCCGCACCTGGCCTCCAGGGTGCTCCACAGGCATTCTAGCACACCTCTTGCACCTTGAGTACACCGCTGACACTGCCAGGTACCTGCATTTCCTCCCAGGTGCACCTCAGCCTCCCAGGTACACTTCTCACATTCCAGGTACACCTCCGGCTTCTCCAGGTACACTCTGACCTCCCAAGTACACCTCCAGCCTCCAGGTACCTCAGCACTCCCAGGTACACCTCTGATGCTCCCAGGTACCTTTGAGACTCCCAGGTGCTCCCACTGTGCTCCCTGGTACACCTTCTGACATTCCCAGTTACCTCCGACACTCCCAGTTACACCTCTGACACTCCCAGGTACCTCTGATGCTCCCAGGTGCACTCTGACACTCCCAGGGTAAACCTCTTTCACTCGTGGTTCTCCCCAACACTCCCAGGTACCTCAGACCTCCCAGGTACACCTCAGACACTCCCAGCTACCCTCTGACATTCCCAGGTACCTCCAGGCCTCCCTAGGTATTCTCCTGATGCACCCTGGTACCACCTCCCAACACTCCCAGGTGCCCCTCAGACACTCCCTGGTACACCTCTGACCTCCCAGGTACACCTCCAGACACTCCCTGAGTGCACATCTCTCACACTCGCAGTACCTCTCACACTCCCAGGTACACCTCCCTGGCACTCCCACACCTCTGGCCTCCCAGGTACCTCTGACACTCCCAGGTACCGTCCGGCTGCTCCCAGATACACCTCCGACCTCCCAGGTGTCACTTTTCACCTCCCAGGTACACCTCCGACCTCCCAGGTACACCTCTAGCCTCCCAGGTACCTCTGACCTCCCAGGTACCTCTGATACTCCCATGTACCTCTCCCTGACACTCCCAGGTACACCTCTGACCTCCCAGGTGCTCCACTGACACTCCCTGGTACACCCCAGCCTCCCAGGTACGCCTGACACTCCCAGGTACACCTCTGACACTCCCAGGTACCTCAGGCACTCCCAGGTACACCCCAGACACTCCCAGGTACCCCAGACACTCCCAGGTGCACCTCCGACATCCCAGATACCTCTGACAGTCCCAGGTACCTCTGACACTCCCAGAACACCTGACACTCCCATGCACCTCTGACAATCCCAGGTACACCTCTTGACACTCCCAGGTACACTTCTGACACTCCCAGGTACCTCAGGCACTCCCAGGTACCCCAGACACTCCAGGTACACCCAGACACTCCCAGGTACCTCTGACATCCCAGGTACCTCTGACAGTCCCAGGTGCACCTCTGACCTCCCAGGTACCGCCTGTGACACTGCCAGGTACACCTCTGACATCAGGTACACCCCTGACACTCCCAGGTGCCTTCCCTGACCCTCCCAGGTACACCTCTGACCTCCCAGGTACCACCTCAGACACTCCCAGGTACACCCCAGATACTCCCAGGTTGCACCCCAGACACTCCAGGTACACCTCCGGCCTCCCAGGTACACCTCCTGACAATCCCAGGTACACTTCTGACACACCCAGTACTTCTGACTCTCCCAGTTACCCTCCTGACCTCCCAGGTACACCCCTGGCCTCCCAGGTGCACCTCCCTGCCTCCCAGGTTCACCTCAGACCTCCCAGTCACACCTCTGATACTCCTAGGTACACCTCTGACCTCCCAGGTACACCGTCCACGTCTCCCAGGACACCTCCGATGCTCCCAGGTACACCTCTCTGAGCCTCCCAGGTACACCTCCAGACACTCCCTAGGTGCACCTGAGCACTCCCAGGTACACCTCTGACACTCCCAGGTACACCCCAGACACTCCTAGGTGCACCTCTGACCTCCCAGGTACACCTCAGACACTCCTGGGTACACCTCAGTCCTCCCAGGTGCCTCAGGCCTCCCAGATACCACCGCTGTCACTGCCAGGTACCTCTGACTCTCAGGTGCACCTCCGACACTCAGGTACACTCTGACACTCCCAGGTGCTCCTCTGACCTCCTGGTACACCCCTGACACTCCCAGGTACGCCTCTGACACTCCCAGGTACACCTCTGACACTCCCATGTGCCTCAGACACTCCCAGGTACACCCCAGATACTCCCAGGTACACCTTTACTCCCAGGTACACCTCCGACACTCCCAGGTACCTCGGCTCCCAGGAACACCTGTGACACTCCCAGGTACCCACCTCTGACACTCCCAGGTGCCTCTGCTTGCTCCCAGGTACCCGTCCGACTTGCTCCCAGGTACACCTCTGACACTCCCAGGTACATCTCTGCACCTCCCAGGCCTCCTGACTCTCCCAGGTACACCTCCAGACACTGCCAGGTATTCTGAGACATTCCAGGTACATCAGACACTCCAGCGTGCCTCTGACACTCCCAAGTGCACCTCTGACACTCCCAGGCACCTCTGGCTGCTCCCAGGTTCCCATCTCCCGGGCACTCCTGGGTACACCTCTTGACCTCCCAGGTGCCTCCTGACACTCCCAAGTGCACCTCTGACTGCTCCCAGGTACACCTCTGGCCTCCCAGGTGCCTCTCCGACAATCCCAGGCCCTTCTCCACACTCCCAGGTACACCTCCATGACCTACCAGGTACACCTCTGACACTCCCAGGTACACCTCTCTGACACTCCAGGTACCTCTAACACCCAGGTACCTCTGACACTCCAGGTACACCTTTGACACTCCAGGTACACCTCTGGCCTCCCAGGCACTCTCTGACCTCCCAGGTGCACTTTTTGACAGTCCGTTGCTCCTGACATTTCCTTGGTACCTCTGACGCCCAGGTACACACGTGGCCTGTAGGCACCTCGGCCTCCCAGGTGCCTCAGGCACTCTGTGTGCCTCTGACTTGCTCCAGGGTACCTCTGACCTCCCAGGTGCTCCACTGACCTCCCGGTACACCCCTGACACTCCCAGGTACGCCTCTGACACTCCCAGGTACCTGTTTTAGTGCACCTCAGGCCTCCAGGTACCCAAATACTCCCAGGTACACCCAGGCCTCCCAGAGTAAGCCTCCGGCCTCCCAGTTACACCTCCCGGCCTCCCAATTCCACCCAACCTCCCAGGTACACCTCCTGACACTCCAAGTTCACCTCTGACACTCCCAGTCACCTCTGATACTCCGGTACCTCCTGACCTCCCTAGGTACACCGTCCCGTCTCCCAGGTACACCTCCGATACTCCCAGGCCCTCTGACCTCCCCATGTACTCCTCCTGACACTCCTTGGTTCATCTCTGGCCTCACATTTGCCTCTGACAGCAATACGTAACT
>NW_024745219.1:65000-438868 GCF_018991925.1 Homarus americanus | reverse complement strand
ATGCCATAGAGAAACTGATCAAGTAGAGAGATTTAGGAGTAATGATAAGTAGGAACCTTAAGCCAAGTAAACAATGTGTTTTTGCTCAAACAAGGCTAATAAAGTACTTGGGTTCATACAAAGGAGTTAGTTACAAGACCAGCGAGGTCATCCCTAAAACTGTATCTGTTCTTGTGAGACCAATAACCTGATTACGCAGTTCAGTTCTGGTCAATCGTGATAGAGAATGGATATAGAATCCTTGGAAAAGAATCAGAGGAGAATGACAAGACTAATCCCGGCATTAGGAACCTTTATATAGAGACAGGTTAAAAGTATCTTAATTTGCACTCCCCTGAGAGACGTAGAGCGAGGGCACCTGATAGAGGTTTATAAGTGGGAAGGCAGGGCTAAACAAAGGGACACATTACAAAGGTACTCAAACTATCCAACCAGGAGCGAACTCAGAATACTTGGTTTTAATTAGACAAATTTAGATTTTTATGTAAAATAGGTAAACACTGGCTTGGAAACAGAGTAGTGGATGAATGGGAACAAGTTACCAAATATCATCATTAACTCGAATATGAATAGCTTCAAGTAAACATAGGTTGGATGTTTATGAGCAATAGGCCTCCATTCTTATGTTCTTATGTTCTATGATGGACCAAGGGTTAGTGAGGGGGACATGACGAGGTAGCGTGGTGATAAGTGGTTAATGAGAGGAGTGTGGACGATGGTTGGCAGTGTCAGAGATCCACATCTCCTCCATCATCCCATCTCTCACAATATCCTCCCCCTTCCCCTCTCCACACACCAATACAGTCACCGCCACAGGAACAGCTAATTTATAATATCCAAGTCCCTATAAATTTTCATTCGCAATACCTTAATATTTACAAAATCTAGACAAACTTTATATCTTTAATTCTGACACATTACTGCTTTCAAATAATTACCAAGATATATTCCGAAGTGGCAACACTTTTCACGACAGAGTGCCAAATATCCCCCCTCCTTCCTCCCACCAACACCATAATTCTACTGGAGGGGGGATTAGGGCTGGTGTAGCGGAAGAGGAGTGGGGGGAGGGCAGAGGGAGGGGGCCTGGGGGAAGCACCTAGGGGGTGGGCACAGGGGGAAGGGTTAGGAGCTGGAGAGAGGGGCTAGGAGTTTGAGAAGAGGGGAAGAAGGGCTAGGGAGAAGGCTAGAGGGAGGGGGAAGACGGAGGGAGAGGAGAGAGAGGGAGGGGGCTAGAGCTGGGGGAGGAGAGGGGGGAAGAGTCGGGATACAGAACTGGATTTCTTAGTGAACGACCAAGTAATGATGCATCTACAGCACCCGACTGGCAGAGGACCGAGGTGAGACGGCGGTGACGGGTAGGTGGGGTAAGGGACGATAGGAACTGGAGAGACGTTGGATAGGAGGAGGGAAAACTGGAACTAGAGGGATGGCTTGAAGGGAAAGATAAGAGTAGAAGAGGGGAGGGGAGAGAAGGAAAGGGGAAGAGGATAGATAAAATAGAGAAGGAAGAGAGACATAGTGGAGACGGAAACGATCGAGAAAGACAGAGAGATGTAGTGGGACAAAGGAAGTAACAGTACAAAATAAATTAATAGTGAGAATTTGACTTAGAGAAGACGAGTAAATGTTAAATGTTGAAATTAAAATGAGCGGGTCCCAGTAGAGGTTTTGGGACGTATATTTCTTGATGCCATATTTCACGGTGACAAGTGAAAGGAAGGACAACCATTACATGATAGATTACATCCTACATTTACGAGAAATATATCGCCATAAAGTAATAAGATTATGGTGTTTTGAGAATATATTTCGATTAAGTGTTGACAGACATAAAAAGTAAATCGATTGATAGGTTTCCCTTACAATTCACAAGAAGGATGAATGATGTGACGTAAGATAAACAATAGACGCGTGTTACCTCCACGGGGCGGTCTGACTCGAACGAACACATACACGGGGCCGCCTGACTCGAACGAACACATATTCGGGGCGGTCTGACTCGAACGAACTCAAACACGGGGCCGTCTGACTCGAACGAACACATACACGGGGCGGTCTGACTCGAACGAACACATATTCGGGGCCGTCTGACTCGAACGAACACAAATTCGGGGCCGTCTGACTAACGAACACAAACACGGGCCGTCTGACTCGAACGAACACATACACGGGGCGGTCTGACTCAACGAACACAAACACGGGGCGGTCTGACTCGAACGAACACATACACGGGGCGGTCTGACTCGAACGAACACATACACGGGGCGGTCTGACTCGAACGAACACATACACGGGGCGGTCTGACTCGAACGAACACATATTCGGGGCCGTCTGACTCGAACGAACACAAATTCGGGGCCGTCTGACTAACGAACACTTTATACGACTCAAAAAGGAATAAATTAGTAACGCTTATGGTAGAAATAAGTTCAGTTAAGAGCAATATTAACGATTTTCATTTTGTTTTTATCTCTTACACCTTTTATTAGCTGTTGGAAGTTTGAAAATGTGTAACGAGGGAGGTGAGAAGAGAGAGAGAGACGGAAAGATGGATATGTAAAAGACACAGATAGACAGACAGACAGATAAAGTGATATGTAAGAGAGACTGACAGAGAGAGTGCCAGACAGATAAACTGGTATGTAAGAAAGAGAGAGAGAAAAAAATAAGAGTGAAACACACAAATAAATATGCATGAAAGGGAGAGAGAGAGAGAGAGAGGGGAGGGGGATTAGGGTGTGGATGGGGTGACCAGAAGGTAAAATCTACGAGCCTGCCAATAGGCCCTGAATTAAGATTGGAACGCTACTGCCATAAAAACCCTGGCACCCAGGCCCCGCCCGTCCCTTATAAGTCTCCAGGCACTTTCCGCGGGGAGGTGGTCGTAATGTAGAGATTATTGCTAGTGAAGAACTCCCCCACATGATGTAATACTCCCCCACATGATGTAATACTCCCCCACATGATGTAACACTCCACCACAGAATGTAACACTCCCTCACATGATGTAACACTCCACCACATGATGTAACACTCCCCACATGATGTAACACATGTGTAACACTCACATGATGTAACACTTCACATGATGTAACACTCCCCCCACATGATGTAACACTCTACATGATGTAACACTTCACATGATGTAACACTCCCCACATGATGTAACACTCTACATGATGTAACACTCTCACATGATGTAACACTCCCCACATGATGTAACACTACATGATGTAACACTCACATGATGTAACACTCCCCACATGATGTAACACTCTACATTATGTAACACTCTACATTATAACACCCCCACATGATGTAACACTCCCCACATGATGTAACACTCCCCACATGATGTAACACTCTATGATATAACACTCCCACATGATGTACCTCACATGATGTAACTCACATTATGTAACACTCCTACACATGATGTAACACCCCACATGATGTAACACTCCCCCATATGATGTAACACTCCCACGATGTAACACTTCACATGATGTAACACTCCACCACATGATGTAACACCCCCACATGATGTAACACTCCACAGGATGTAACACTCCACCACAGGATGTACACTTCACATGATGTAACACCTTCATATGATGTAACACTCCACCACAGGATCTTTACACTCCCCACAGGATGTAACACTCTCACATGATGTAAAACTCCACCACAGGATGTAACACTTCCACCACAGGATGTTTACACTCCCACATGATGTAACACTCCCCACATGATGTAACACTCACCACAGGATGCAACACTCCACCACATGATGTAACATTCCCCACATGATGTGTAACACTTACATGATGTAACACTCTACCACAGGATGTAACACCCCACATGATGTAACACTCCATCACATTATGTAACACTTCCCAACATTATGTAACCCCCCACATAATATAACATTCCCCACATGATGTAACACTCCCCCACATGATGTAACACTCCCCCACATAATGTAACACTCCCCACGTGATGTGACACTCCCCCACATAATATAACATTCCCTCCACATGTAACTCTCCCCCACATGATGTCACATTCCGCCCCACAAGATGTAGCAATTATGCGTTTTGTCTTACTTTTTAAATTATGTTAAAGTTCTTGATAATTTCGTTATTTCTCATTTATTTTTATATATTTTCTCGACTCTGTATTCTTAAGTATGTTTCGATATTTTCAATACTTCATTCTGAATCTCAAATCTTTATTTCTTTCTCTGTATCATATCTCAAGACAGTATTCTATTTACTTATTGCTTAATATTATCATTACTTCTATTATATATACTATTATGTGTCAATTTCTTAGATTTCCTTTCTTTCACTAATTCACTTTTTTTACATTTTCTTTGGTGTTTACTTCGTACACATTACATCCTTCTAGCTGTACTTCTGTTATTTTATTTTAACGTAATGTTCTTCAAGTTCTTTGCAATGTCACTGTTATATTTTCACGAATCGAGTGATTTAGTGGATAATACTGGATAATTGAGGGAGAGAGAGAGAGGGTGTTGGGCCGTGAGTGTTGGAGGTTTAAGTGGTTGGCGTCCGCTGAGAGGAGACTTTTTTTTTTTTAGAGAAAGGAGGGGTGAAAGAAGATTAGAGGTGAAGGAAGTTATAGTTCGGAAATTGAAGAAATTTAGGAGGAGGTAAGAGAGGGCGGGCTGACCGCCTTGCTAAGCTAACGGTATGTTAGGGTTGTGTCATGGGTTAGTTATTGTCTGTGGGTACCGGCACTAGACAGCCTACCCTGTCCCATATATGGGTGCTTTAAGGGCCTTATTTCATATTACGCCAACCCTACTGGCGGATGCTGGTCTAGGGAGGTTGTCTATTGCCTGGCCGTACAGATCGGGGGTGGTAATGGACCTTTTGAGATTTGGTAACTTTTTGGGAACCATGTATGGTTGTTGTCGTTATCTGGTGGGAGTCTTTGAAGGAGTTCTTGCTCTGATCGTTCTATCCTTTGCCAGACTCTGCTGGCCAGGGTGTGCAGCTGTGGAAGGTTGGGTCATGAGTGAGGTAGAGAGATCGGGGGGCTGGTGGGGGAGATAAGTGAAAGGGAGAGGATGTATGTATTTAACACATGTTAGTGACACATTGGTGACACTTGGCAAACTGGACACTGACACAACAAGGGGGACATAGATACATGGGAGAATTACACACACACTGCCTCGATAACTTCGCCTGGTTACATCACTTATACCGATATTAACTTACCAGTAGTACCTCTTCATACTATGAGCACCATCTCCCCTTGGACACCTCCCCTCTGGCCACCTCCCCTCCCCTGGCCACCTCCCCTCCCCCTGCCACCCCCCAATTACCGCCAGACAGTTGATCCTGGCACTAATATCAGTGTGATATAACCTGTCCTCCCTCCCAGAGTAGGTCACTGGCTGTTGTCTTAATGGAGTCGCAATTTTTCGCTGAAGTTTCATCTGTTCCGAGTATGTCTAGATTAATATACACCACTTATATGCTGTGAAATATATCTGCATAGATCTTTGGGATAAACATCTGAAACACAGTACAAACATATTTCAACTTGAATCATCTGAACATTATCCCTCTCGGCTTATTTCACCTCCAGTTTAACTACCCTAAGGATAATCTAATCAAACCTAACCTATCATAACCTAACTTGACCTAACCTCAATCAGAATACCGTCTTTATATCTGAGGGTTGGCGACCACAGTCCTCCACTATAAACGTTCTCGGGCTTTTTTTTACCAATCCTCTAAGGTTTTGTATCTCTCTGGGGACCCAATTTTTTTTATTTAATTTATCCATCCCAGTTTCTGCCTTCCCTTAACCTAACCGAACCTAAGTAGTGTTTGGGTGTTTAATCATCAGGTGAAATAAGCCAGGAGTCTAGCCTGCAAGTGATCTGAGTGTGAGATCAAGAGCAATTAGAATGTATTAAAGAGTCTCCTCTCTCTCTCTCTCTCTCTCTCTCTCTCTCTCTCTCTCTCTCTCTCTCTCTCTCTAGTGAGACATGGGACATTGAATATTGAGGATAAGACTATATACTCGTTCCACCCCATATACTGTAATGTATTTATAAGTGAAGTGAAATTGACGTAGAGATAGATAGATAGATAGATAGAGAGAGAGATAGAGCCTTTTTAATCACACTTTTACAATATATTTAGTCAGGCGAGAGAAGCAACAGTCCCGGACGCTGATGAAGGAACCAGTCAGGAAGGTTAAGTTGTTGTTGCTAACTTAAAATGTATTTCTACTACTCCTCCGCCTCTTTTTCATTCGTTTCTACCTCTTTTTCGTCTTTGTCTTCTTCTTTTCGTCCTTCTGCTCTTCTTTATTCACGTTCTCCCCCCCCCCCCGTAATTTGGGTGTTAGATATTAAATTCTTTCTCTTAATTTTTTTTTGATACTCTGGTTGTTGCTTTTTCATCAGCAGGGATCCACAGTTCAATTATTTTTAGTAAGTAGTAAAGTTTGCATAACATTTGTCTATTATTAACAAGATGCAATAATAAATATGTATATCGTTAAGTCCAGTTGTATGATGGTCAAGTATGGGGTTTGAGTTTCATGTTTCAATTATAGTAGTATTGGTATAATTTTAGTTTTATATAGTTTCACTTTCACCGTGGTTATATTATTGTCATTATTATTGTTATTATTATTATCATGATTTATTTTGACTGGCGGAGCGCAGCGAAGGAAAGGCGAGGTAAGGCTTGCTTTATGTCTGTTTGTTTGTTTGTTGTTTATTTGTTTATTTGCACGTTCATGTGTGTGTGTGTCTGTCCGTGGGTAACATCATGACATCGGCCACATGACCCATAATAGTTCAGCTGAGACACCAACTCGGCTCGCTCATATCTCTTACCCGTACATGTTTCCTCCTCTTATGTGATTTTGTTTCTCCTCTAAACTGAGTAAATTTTGAGAAAACAAATGTCTAATATTAAAAAATTCTTGCAAAAATTGACAGACGTTTTTGTGAAATTTTAATTTAAGTCTGACGGCCACCAGTTTGCATATTTGCAAGAATTTGGTGTTATTTGTATTCTACAATATATTTTTTGGCGATTTTTACGAGAGTTTGGTATTGCTGAGAATTTACATTTCAGACAATCCACACTTGTACGTTTACATTTGAATGCGTCTTTTATTTGATTATTTTTATCATCATTGTTTTATTGTCGTTAGATGTACTGTATTTTTATTATTATTATAATCTTGTGGGGCTCATTGACGGTAATGAGCGCATAATGTTACATGCTTGTGTGGAAGAAAACTGTCTTCTCATCGACCGACCGACCCCGACCTATGGCCCGACTTCATTGAAAATCGTCTTGTTGATAAATCTTAGCTATGGGTGTATCTCGCCTTCATATTATTTTATTGTTTGTTTTAGAGTGTGCAAAAATACTACACAATTATTTTGTGAAGAGAGAGAGCGTCTAGCAACTAAAAGATGAAAATAAAACTTGGTCGCCATCCAAATTAATGAATCCTTTCCAAAAACTAAAATTCAAGTTAGCGAAACTCTTCCAAAATTGGCCAAAAAAATCGAAATTTCAATTTGAATAGGAAATACGTAAATAATGGCCAGTAAAGCCACTAAGGGTAAATTAAATTTTCCCGTGTGGGAAAATAAAAGTTTCTCGTCAGAAGGAAATTCTTTATAAGTGTTTTGCATAGATGCAATAATTACCAAATTTGTTCAAAATATTTTTGCTAATTTCTGCAGGAATTAGACAATGGCGTGAATTTAGATTTTGGGTTATTAACAAAGTCGCGTACGTTCAAATGTGAATGTGTCTGTATTTATATTAATTTAAGCTTTTCTTAGTTCCACAGAGGTCATATTATTTTCGCTCTCACTTTCAGTTACCAAGGAGCTCCTAGCAGCAGGGATGAGAGGCGGGAGGGGGTGTCAGTAATAACGCCTGGGCGGAGAGTTACGTCCAACAAATGCTCCTCTTTGAGTCCTTAGCCAGGTGCCTCTGTAGTAGTCAGCTCCCCTCCTCGTGGTAATGTCTAAGATGGCTTATCTTGTTGGGAATATAGTGAGGCTCCAGTATTTTCATGGAAGGTTATGTGGATCCAAGGAACGACTGGCCGCGACCGTTACCGCTCACTGCAGTCTCGCCTACCAACAGTTTCTTCTTTTTAATGTACTTCAGTTAGTCTCTTCTACATTTGTTGATTTGAAGTAATCCCTCGCGAAGTGCTAGGTCGGGCGAGGGTTTTAAATCATTATCATCGACTTGGTTCAACAAAGGGAACAGATGAGCTTGCGTGCTTCCCTAAAGCCTAAACGGCTGATTTACCTGATGTGATCCATCAAATTAAGTTACATCAGTTCCTTTAGTGATTTATACCAAAATCGCTTTTCTGATGTTCGTGTATGCAGTAAAACCTCAGTTATTGGGAACGACTTCACTCTGCGAATTCTTTAGTAACTCCCGCGACCTCGGATATAAACATGCCCACCCACTCGCAATAAATTGACGAAGCTCCCGTAAAGAATATCCCGGTATGTCGTGTTTTGGGATGAAGAAAGGTAAGGGGACATGAGTTTCTGTAAATTGGGGTTGCAGACACTGAAAACCAAGATATTGATATAGAAATCTGGGGATGCAATTCTTACTGTGACCATTGTCGACATTTTGCAACAAATATAACCGGTGATATTAATCCCAGTGTATCCAGTTGTGTATTAGCATAGTTTTTTACACTATGTATACCCCTGAGGCCTGAGTTCCAGGTGAATATCTAAGCTTATTTGATCAGTTTTGGACCACATAGTTCTGTATACTTTTGTTAACGACTCTTAGAACCTAATGACTTTAAAATTTCTGTCCAGAGATTCACATAGAAAATGATGTACAATATATACTTAAACTGTATTTATAATTAAAGAAAAATTTTAACACATAATGAAAAGGTCTGTTTCACTTGGTAGACTCATATGTATGTAGGGTGTAAAACAGCAGTTTCTATGACTTTGGTAATGTATTTTTCGCTGGACACGAATAATGAGGAGTCTTTCGTAAAACAGTCTAACACACTTTTACTGGGTATCAAAGACACATGTAAACGGAGGCTAAGTCGGTCCAAAAGAGAGCTGCAGAACAGTAACCTTCCCTGCATAATATCGACAACGATCTCCATAACAATTAAGAATCCCAAATTACTACTACTAAATCTCAGCCTTTAGTGTCCACAACCCGTGTTCTTTTGCTTCTTTTCATCCTTTGGGAAGAGCAAACTGCATACAAGGACTTTTTAATGAAAGTTTCGACAGTTTATTTCTGCACAGAACCACGAGTGGCTGGGCTTGCTTCTTTCTGCGGGCCACACGAGCATTGATCAGTAACATCTCAGACAAATTTTCAATTGATTCACTATGTATAAAGACAATACAGGTATCCAGTGTCCGACGAACCACTAATATTCTCTTGAGTGGAATCGTATATCCTAGAAACCCCGGTGAAGACAATTGTGGGCGTGTGTTTAATATCACACACACACACACACACACACACACACCGTTCTGCAAATACAAGTACGTATACCTTCACATCACCATTCGTTACAGGCCTTCACCCGCCATACTCTGACACCCCTCGTCCTTTCCCTCCATTTACCCCCATGTTATTCTCTCAGTCAATAGCAATGCAAAATCCATGTCTACGAGTCAACATCTTGGTTCTACAGTGACATGGTGTGTAAGTGTTACGTCGTGACTGACTGATGACACCCTTCTCTTCCCTCCTCCTTTGCACTCCTCATTTCTTCCCTTGTCCCATCTACCTTCTCCCCCCCCTTCCCTTCCCTCTCTTTCCCCTTCTACGAACAATAGTAAGATTATGATATACAATTGTTCCCAATAAATTGTAGCGATAATATGATATAGTTGTGGCCAGAATTAGTCGAGGATACAGACACATCTGTCAAGTTAGTAACACTGTACCCATACTGGAACACTCAGCATGTAAACTTTGTGATAAACCTTTAAAACATACACTTGAACACTATATTATTGAATGTGGAACTGTCAAAGACTTCAGGCCACCTGGCTTATTGTATCATGAACTTTGTAATTTCTACATTGAATCAAGGGTGCTTGAGGACATTCTTGCTGTTTATCCCAAATTTGCTAGCCCACACTGATTAGTCTTCAATTAGAATATGACGTCCAATGTATATGAACCACTGTCCTGCATGGCAGTGAACAGCGACATCAACCCACATGACTCTGACCTATTTATACTGTTAATGAATATGATCTATTCCTTTGTGTATGAACCTCTGTCCTGCGTGGCAGTGAGAAGTGATACCACCCGCAGTGTCAAGACCTGACTGAATTACTCAGAAAAGGCCAACTGTACTCCAAGCTTTGTCAATAAATTAGTTAAACTTAAAGTAGCGATAAAAATAAATTTAAAATTATCCCGACTTGGCTAAAGCGTCAGTTACTTTTTATAGCTTAATTAGTTTTCCCCATTGATATATATAATTGTGTGCTATTTTATACTTTGTTGTATATATATATATATATATATATATATATATATATATATATATATATATATATATATATATATATATATATATATATATATATATATATATATACAGAATTATGAAACAGTACGCTGGTATAACATTAATTCCTAGTTGTGAGTACATCCACAAGACGTACAGCAATGCACACAAGGCGCTGGTTGTGACAGTGGTCTCCTACAATATAAGCAACGCGCTATCGCTATTATTAATGTACTGTGTTTCCTGGTGTACAGTATATGTGTCTCGGTTTACCACCATGCCTGGAGAAATTTCACCCTCCCTCACAAGCAATGACATTTATGTGACACATTTAGCATAGGGATACACTCTGTATTTATGAAGTCAATAAACACCTCGTCTAAGGCTGGCTCAGTGACTAGACCTTCCGTTAATAAAATAATAACCTGCGCCAATGTGGTGTCAGCAAGTCAAGTTTCTACAATCCAGTTATAAGTTTATGTTTATTCTGTATATACACCCAGGGTGGACTGTTTTAATTCAGGCCGAAAAAAAAAAAAAGTAATAACAATCAGGTGGAGTCAGTCGGTTTGGTCTTTGTTCAAACTTATCTTATTTACGAAGTGATGGAAGGATGATACAGGGTCAGTTTTTATTCGAGAATCCTAAGTGATTACTATATTTTATGACGTGTAATTAACAGGAACCAAAATCTCAGCAGTAATAAATCTGATCACATTATTGCGAAGAATATAAATGGTTTCATTATGATCAGACTTTATTCCTACTAATTTTTAGGTTCCAGTTTACTACACGTCCTGAAATACAGTGATAATTCAAGGTGTTTTAATGACCTTGTTTTTTTTCTTCACACACACACACACACACACACACACACACACACACACCAGGTCCGGGGTCAAGCATCTGTGTACCTAAGTATATTTAACTGATTTTTCAATGTTGTCAAAGAAAGATTAAATCGTGTAATAAGTTTATAATATACTGTACTGTAGACTTTAACATGATCGTACAATAAACCTGGAAGGAAGTGAGTCGTACAACTGTCAGTCCTCGCGCATCTAACCATCCCGGTGCTGTTACCTTATTTATACTTTACACGACATGAAGAGTTACTGTACTTTTCTTAAATATTGGTGGCTGTTGTGTATTGTACGGACTTACTTAGAATGCGTAGTAACGACTATGCCGTATTGTTGAAGTACAGACATTCATATAAGCAACAATGATTTACCCAAGCCCACTTTAATCTCTTGTGTTTTATGTGTGAATACTTGTATGTACTTGTTTATTGAGTTTCTTCAACTTAACATACATTTTGTCAACCATATTATCTCTCATTATTATCTTTTTTTCTCTGCATGAGTCATAAATGTCATAATACATTACCGTTTGTCAATCCATGTATAGTTGTTGTTCAACCCTACAGCCTGCCTCCCCCCACCCTCATAACATTACTTCAGTCTGAACTGTTTTCCACGAATCCTTCTACGCTACACAGTTCAAGCAAAATATTATTTGATGATTTAAAGTTTATCAAACACCCATAATTTGCAAATTTATTTTCATTTTTTTCCCAAATGTTCATATCGTCTTGACTAATAGTGACTCAGGTCTGCATATATCATCACCTTGTGTCATTTTTATGTTAGAGATCTTTAAATTTGTTTTAAACCTTTTTTTTTTTTTAGCCGCTGGTCCTGGCTGGCAGACCCCACTTGTTGTTGACGCTGTTTTCGTCTTATTGTGAAAGATGTTAAATGTGCATCTGTATATACATGTCGGTAAGGTTGTCCCCCGACAACAACTGTCAGATAACAACATAATGTTTTGCGTGGTAGATATAAACTCTTCCACATTAAGGATATAATAAAGAGTTATTTGATTCTGATAAAGCATTGAGTAGCGAGAGATGGAGATGAGATGTTTGGCATCACCCTACACTATATGAGGTCTGTATATTAACTGGGCCAGTAAAGTTGCTTGTGTAATACAAAGGTCAAAAGTTTCTATCCTGATTAATGTTCTACGACCTTCCTCTTACCACCTCCAACGCCCTGTGTGTTGTATTACTAGATCCTAATATTATGAAATGGAATATTTTACCATTCGTTTAATGCTCTCCAGTCTCCACATTTCTTTATTGACCATGCCACAGGTAAGAAATCCTGTACCATACAAGGTTGTACTTGACATGTAAAAAAACTGAAGACCTTCACCTTTTTGTGTTCACCTTCAACGACCGTTGTGGAGGGTGAGATAAAGGCATGTCTTTACTGGCGGCAAAAACGTGAACACAGATTTTGTGTTAAGGTCAGATTCTCAGTAAATCATGAATGGGGAATATCTGTGGCCACACTAACGATAAAAGGAATTGGTAAGTTAGTCCTCACACATATCATGATGCCTTGTGTTAATGTTTGCATCATGTATAGAACAGGATGTTAGGATACAATTATCTTCATCAAAGAAATGTTCTAATATCCATTTCCTCCAACAGGCCCGCAGTAAGAGTGGCTCCGTGGATGCAGTGCCCAAAAATCAAGCAGTGAAAGGTGGTGCCGCCCAGAAAGGAGGAACACCTTCCAAGAACAACAAACAGGTAGCCAAGCCCTCGGCCCAGAAGACCCAGGTGAAGCAGGCGCCCTCCAAGGTGCAAGGGAAGGGAGGCAAAAAGGGCAAAAAGGGCCTGAAGCATCAGCAATACGACCTTATTGTCACCATAGATCTGGTCAGTGTTGTTTGACTGTTATGTACATTATCTTATACTACACCATCCCCATAAATTCACATAATATCCTCACCATGAGTCTACATTTTTGTCATGATACTGCCTACTTTTATATTTGTCTCTCGTAAATGTCACCATTTTTCTCCTAGAAATTTTTCGTATTTATCTACTCCCTAATGACTATTAGTCACTAAAGATGCTTTACGGTAAAATCACAGATGAGATAATATTTGTTTAAGCGGCCATATTAAGTGGGAGTAAGCATGGCTCACATAGTTAGCGATGATGTAAAGTTGTAAAGCAGCAGCACTGGGTGAGATTGTGTCCCTAGTTCAAAACAACTCTGTAAAGCAGTCATTTATCGTTTTCTAAAACATGCCAGTACAGTTTAGTTGTTTTCATTGACGAGGATCAGCGAGGTCGTCATTAATTGATAATCGCTGCGCAGGATATGGCTCAGTAAATGTTTTTCTCAGTTTTCTCGGGAAAAGTGATGATCTCACACACTTCAGGGCCGTTAGTACTGAAATAGTTTAGCTTGATAAAAGACGGACTCTGTGTGCATATAATCTTACTCTGTAAATAAAATTCCTGCAAAGGTTTGTAAGTTATAATGCGAGTGTTATAGTAAAAATATTCTTAGATTACTGTAGACTCCAGAAGACCAAAGTAGCCAGCTGATGATGGTACGTTCACAGATGAATATATAAAGCGTCACGGATCACTGCATGGACAAACTTAAGCTGCTAGTTGTAAATTGTATGATCATCAGTTGTGTATTGTACTGTTGTTACCACGTACTTGTTCACACTCACAGACTTTGAATCTAAGATGATTAGATATCGAATTTCTGTGGTTTATTGTCAACTTTCATTTTATTTGTTTTATAGCCGTGAACATTGTGATCATATAGCAGAGACTTGCACAGGATTTGCTGGAGGCGAGAACGAATCTCCCCAAAATAATGATGAAATTTTTTAGGGCATGTGATGAAACATCCAAGATTGTTTCATTGCTACAAAATGTTAATTTAATTAGTAAAACTAAGGTAAACGTATACCTTTATTGGAGTAAGTAGACATGCATTACAATTAAAATGTCAAACTCAAACATCATGCACCAAACAATTCTAATATTTGTATATCCAACCAGTAAAACATCTTTAGGCGCTGATGAACCCCCCCCCTACTACCCCTTTCGGTCGAGAGCCTTCTAAGACAGCTAAAGTTAACAGGGGGGGGGGGGTCCTGTATGTCTGGATCTTCCCTTTTCGTCAGAAAATTTCAATATTTTTTCTTTTAATTCAGTATTGTACTCAGGTTTTTATGTATAGTAAAAAGTAATTACTATTGACGTCAGAATATCTGCTAATATCAAGTGCACATGGCTTTAAAATAGCCTCAAAATGCCCATGATTTAAAAATAAATAAATCTGGGGGTTTACAGCTGTTTTAATATTCCTGGATCCGCCCCTGGTTAATCATATAATTACATCACTTTGATTATTCAGCACATGACAGTGATAATATATCATGTAACAGGCAGTTACTGAGTCACTGGGCGCCATGAGGGACGCAGTGGCCGAGAGCATCAGGAGCGTCTCCTCTCCACAGCTGGACGAGTCCAAAGCAACCACTATATACTTGTCTTACCTGCATGCCCATCACATGAACATGGTTCATCCAGGTTCATTCTCGAAACACCTCAACGAGACACTAACCAGGAACAACATTGCACCTGTTGAAATAAGCAACGACGTCCCTTCAAAAGAAATCCTGAAGGCAGTAACCCACTCAACGACTTATCGACGACCTCAACCCACTCCAGAAATGGACCATGACCTCCCTGACTTAGGCAAAAGTCAGTATAACCGTAGCCCCAACGTGGCCAGTCAGTCCCCCTGGGATCACAGCTCCAACGACACCGTAAATCTCCGTGACCCCAAGACATGTACTCCCAGCGACGACAGTGACCATCGGACTGCAACCACAGTCAATGGTTGCGACCAGATGATGGCGACTTACTCCACAGAGGAACAAGACCCTCGAGCTGCAGCGTCAGTAGATTACTTCGACACGCAGGCCCAGGACCTGATCACCTTCCTGTACACGGGTAACGAGAAGTTCGAAGGCCCGCCAGTAACTGACAAGCAGATGTTCGAAGGTTCTGCTAAGAAGTTCCGGCCCTCTAGAAATGGCAGAAGCCGAGCAAACACTTCAAGCGACGCCTTAAGCTACAGTTTCCGAAATGGCAGTCGTTAGCAGGATGAAAATTGTCCAACATAATGCCCTACACTGGTCCCTTAATAGACGTAACGAACTGTCTATCTTATACTATCAATTAGACCCAGACATTACTCTGTTAAACAATACTGGCATAAAGGACGAAAGTAAGCTGATATTTTTTGACTACACTGTATACCAGAGGAACATGACGGGTGAGCTGAACGATGGTGTCGCTGTGGCCATCAGGTCACGGTTGAATCACAGAGTGTTGCTAGACTTCGAGGATTCAGTTCTAGGAGGGCAGGTGGAGACAACTATGGGACCTGTTATCATATGCACAATGTACCTACCTCCCAGACGCCCTTACTTACCCGAACAAGACCTCAACCAGAGTGTCTACAGCATGAGGTGGAAGTACAGTGAACTCAACTCTAGAACATTGTGCTTGATTTGTTTGTTGACTTGGGTATGATCATCCTTTTATAATGTTCATTTTTATGGTCGTGTTAATATATGCTCCTGTATAATAGTTAAATATTTATAATGCTAGTGTTAATATACTCTGTTATAATACATAAAAACATTTTCTGTATTAAAATCTTACGATAATATTTTATATGTCGCAGGGCGGGTTTGTGCCATTTCTTCCTAATTTGACAGTTGACTCAGTTTTTCCTGTGTCATCTTTTCATACATTTTCGCGTATAGTAACACATTGAGACAAGAGCACCAGTCTGGTTTAAAATGTTTGCTATTACTGATTTATAGATTAATACATTACTTTTTGTTTTCTAATAATCTCAACTCAAATGTAGTGCGAGTGATTAGGCAGATTTAGACAAAATATTCATGTTGTTGGTGTCTGCAGGTGGAATATGGACTAACAGATGATCTTGTGGCAGAATTTAAGGAAGCCTTCATGCTCTTTGACAAAGATGAAGATGGTTTGATCACCACGGCTGAGCTAGGAGTAGTGATGCGCTCTCTGGGACAACGGCCATCAGGTGAGCTCTATGGTTTGGTTAAGATATGAGGAAGTTCTTTATTCTGAATTAGAAACAAAAATATTCTAAAAATGGGGTGTATGGTAAATTAATTTGAGCTCTTCTTAAAAAGAATATGTAAAGGTCTGGTGGTAGGACTGTAAATGTTGAAACATTTTGTACAAATTTTAAATATTTTAAAGCGTACAGTACAATGCAGCTTTTGTGTTAAAAAATGATAGAGTAAATTTAGATGAAGGACTTGTATTTACCAGAGTGAAACATGGTAATCTATGGAACATATTTCCAATAGTCACAGGCGGTATAAGACAAAAATTTTCGTATACTAACAGTACTGTGTATCTTCGTTATAAATTCATCCTCTTTCAAACTGAAATCTTGACTCTCACTAAAAGCAATCATGCTAAAATTGTTAGCCTTTATAAGATAAATAGTGTATAGTAATTTTGTCTTTCAAGTTCTGTAAGTAGTGATCCGAGTGCATGAAGCGAACAAGGAAATTGAATGTTAAGAAATAGTTGATACTGGTGTGAGTGATTGGACCGTACAATGGCATGCCAGTATAATTTACTTTGTGTCCATCAGTTAGTGACTTCATTTTTTCTTTGCCAGAGGGCGTGAGCCAGTGACTTTAAGTGTTAACCAAATATTAACTAGATACATTGGTATGACGAAGAAAGCCTAAACTACATTGATCGGGATCGTTCTCTTAACAGTAGCACACAGACAATGGTTGCGTAGGTGTTACTTAGCGTGTAGTGTACAATGATATTTACTGTACACTATAGAGCTGCGGGCTACCTTTTGTCCATTGCAGTACTTTAGAGCGAGAACTATAAAAAAAGTTTCTATGTGATTTCGCATTTTTAGGTAAGGTTTGGTTAGGTTATGTTAGACTTAGGTATCTTTATAGACCGCACGCTATAGCAGTACCCAATGGTTGAACACAGGAATGCACCATAGAGCTGGTCATACTGTATTGTCTTAAATGATTAGGGATGCACAAATGCCCTGATGACACAGAAGAGGCCCAAGAATTGTACTGTATTCATGAATAGCCATCAAGTGATCCTGCAAAATTATAAAGAATTGATTTATGTCAGATTTAAAAGATAAGAGAGAGAGAGAGACAAAGTGGGTAAAAGGTAAGGAAATCATACACACTAAACCTTTGCCTCATAGAACCTTGTGTCATGACTGGATGGAACTATGAAAACTCAAACTACTGTTCTGTTTTTATTTCGCCATAAATGTCTCTTACCAGTTTCTGCAGTCTGGCTATTTATTATTGTTTTTTTTTAAATAATGCCGTTAAATCATCATACTCGGGGGGTTTAATCGTAATGGAGATGTTGTCAACACACCCAAAAGGTTAATCATTGTGTTTGAGGTGTTGTCATCGTACTCAAGGGGTGAAATTATTAGGGGTAATGGAGTTATGGAAAATGTGAAGTTAATATGTGGTTGTGAAGCAATAGAAGATGTTAAATTCAGAGAGTACTAATGTCACAGGTGTTAATGTTGGGATAAATAAAACATGAGGCACTTAAGTTATTGGGCAAATTTTCTATTTATTGAAAAGTTTGTGTTTGGTTTATAGTTGACCTTTCATCGGTAAATTTAAATAGTTGATAATTTAAATCACATCAGGAAGGACCACCAAATAATGTCCCTCAGAAATGGAGGCTTTTAATATTTGTTGTAATTTTCCATCATCACCATTTGAATGTTCTTATCACCAAGCCTCCATCCTTACAGAGACAGAACTGCGGAAGATGATGGGTGAGGTTGAAACTTGTTCAGATGGAATCATCGAGTTTAACGAGTTCCTTCAGATGATGAGCAAGAAGCTGAAGGATATTGGCAACGAGGAAGAGCTCAAGGAAGCATTCAAGTGAGTAGTTGTGATCACATGACGGGGGAAGAGCACAACGTAAGGAGGGGAAGAGGTACATCACCAATGGGGAGTGGGGAGAGGCCACACTTGATGAGGTAGGGAGAGGCCACACTTAGGGAGAGGCCACACTTGATGAGGTAGGGAGAGGCCACACTTGATGAGGTAGGGAGAGGCCACACTTGATGAGGTAGGGAGAGGCCACACTTGATGAGGTAGGGAGAGGCCACACTTGATGAGGTAGGGAGAGGTCTCACTTGGTGAGGTAGGGAGAGGCCACACTTGATGAGGTAGGGAGAGGCCACACTTGACGAGGTGGGGAGAGGCCACATTTAATGAGGTAGGGAGAGGCCACACTCGTTGTCAAACCATGTATCAGCATTATTGTATTACATCTCCAAACGTTAGAGAAATACGAACTCCTTAATAATGCATCCTTTCCTTCTTGCTGCCTAGGCGTCATTGAAGCTGGCACTCGTAGAGAACTGACTGCCTGATGCCTCCAAGAGTTGTAATATGTTTCTGTCCACTTCCTGTAAGCCCTTGTCCTACCAGAGGGAACTCGCTAATTACGAGTCTCGTTCCCGTATACTTCCTGCCTGTGTTGTCCAGTTGGGCGAATAACAGAACAGGACTGACCAGTTACTTACAAACTCGAGTTACTAGACAAATGCCAAAAAAGACATTGTCATTATGAATGCAGGATATTGTACTTAAAATGTAATATTTTGCTAGGATCATTCTTTGGACTACTTCAAATATACCTTAAAAATCTTATTTCCTTGGCTAAATGAAAATTCCCCAAAATCGGACCTAAATTTCACACTTCCCCATCGATACTAAGAATTCCCCAAATTTAGGGAAAATTTTCCATGTCTGGCAGGCGTACGTGAGTGCCGCCTGCCCCCAGAGGATGTCTACATATGATGTCTCAAGGCAATGATGACACAGGTCTATTACTCTGATTCATGTACACTTGGTATTAATGCAAGAAGCATCTCTAAAGATTTACATTCATATCTTAAGGTTAATGTTTATGACCTAACCAGTGTTTGAGCTTTCAGTGGACCTGTGAAATCAGTCACAAAATAGACGGATTGGACATCACATTTTCAACTGTTAAGCCGTCATCGAGCAGACGGCTATTGATAATGCACTAGGCACTACCAATGACTAATTAAAAATGGTTAATATCAATACTGTATCACAGTAATTTTAATACATGCATTCACTGATTACTTTAGCTCAAGGAAATGTAAGTCTGGTTACAAGCTGACACTTCATAGCTTCAACAGACAGAATATACTGCAGTGTAGCTAAACTGACTTACTGACTCAAATAATTTGTTTATACAAGTATTACAGTTTTCACTGCAGTTACGTACAATGGGAACTTTCAACATAATACTCAATGGATCTTGAATGTTTCAGCTAACATTAGGTTTGCATATCTTACATCTACAAGTACGAGTTCAAAAGTAAATCATAACATTACATGCAGTACACTAACTCTTTCGCTGCAATTCCCGCACTTGCCATTTTATTTTGGCTACCGCCAGGCGATTTTATTCAGCTTAGGGTAACCTCCCACAGCTAAAGGGTTTAAACATGGTATTTCTTGGGTGAGAAAACGTACATTTCAGTGGGTGACTCAAGAAAGCGTTTAGACTTTAGACATGTTTTATGTACTTGTGAGCATAATATGAATAATGAATGGTCTAGCTAAAGGTAGCTAACATGCACTATTGTAATCAGTACATCTACATGTATTTATGTGCTCCTAGAGGAGACACCATAGGGAGGTTGCAACAATAGATGTGGTGTGTGGATAATCACTGTATCACATATGGGAGGGTCTCGGGGCTCCCTGTGAGATGTAAGGTGTGAACACATTTGGAAAGTGAAGGTAACATGTATTAGGAGAGCAGTAAACTATTCCAGTGTTGCTGGATAAGGTAACGCAGAGTTCAGTATTTCCTTATTTGTTTTACAGTATTTTGTTGATGCATATTGATGATTCAGTACCGGGTATGTTTGATAGAATTTGTAAATTTTATACAATGTCTGATTAAATTTCCAGACATATTTATTTAAGCATTGATAAAGTATGCACACTATAATTTGTAATTTATTTATTTTTCGAACTTTTTGTGGTTGACTTATTGCAAAATGTTTATTTGTTTTTGGATGTTGAGATGAGGGTAATTTACTTTCTTTCAGAGTATTTGATAAGAAGAATTCTGGGTATCTATCTTCAACGGAACTACGTCACGTGATGACAAGTATGGGTGAAAAAATGTCTGAGCAAGAGGTGGAGGACATGATCAAGGAGGCGGCACCCAATGGTGATGGCAAAGTGAACTATGAAGGTAAGTCAGGTGACGACTCTCTTACAAGGCGAATATGGACACCCATACATGCTGTAGTTAAAGGTGGAAGTGTGTATAAGTCATGTATCTGTGGAATAAAATGGGATTAGACAACCCATTGGCTTCCTTTCAGGCTTTCACTGTTAAAATAGGAAAAAGATCAAATATATATAGTGCAGTATAAATGGGCTTTTGAATATATCAGAACAAGTTCCTGTGTTGTTCATACCTGAACTTGACGGAGCCAACATTTGGTGCTGTCACAACATTCTATGGTAAGTTATCCCGAGAGTTCACAACTCTTTCTGCGTGAGGGTCGTGTCATGTTGCGTCTCTGTAACAAAACATGTTGGCACTCGGGCCTTAGTTGTTGAGCGGCGGCAATTCGACAGTGATTACATAAGAGCAACGATGTAGGATTTTTAACGCTATTTGGGATTGTAGATTGAAAAATACTCTCTACTGACTGGAAGAATAGGCCAGAAGGTATAAAACCACAAAATCCTTGCCATATGACAAGGTTTATTCAGAAAATTTTAAATGAGCTCATGGCTGTGACTGACCACCCAGTGAGTGTAGTACTAGTGTGCCTTTAGCTAAGACAGTCCATAGTGACAACAGTGACCACAGTGGAGATTGAAAATTGGGACAAGCAATCAGGCACCAGTGCCTGGGAGTAGCCAAGACATAGTATTTGGTGCTACTAAGGAAGTTTTTCTCTTGTGTGTGTTTTCTTAAAGACTCTAACTGTGATTACAATCACCATTCATAGAGAGAGATACAGTGTGTATAGTGATAGTACATAAAGATAATTACGTTGATGACAGCTGGAAAAGGGAATAAAAGTGTACAGTGTAATAGTTAAAAAAAGAAAGCCGAACTGTCTCGAAGTAATTGTTGCAACCACAAAGACCGTCTTATTACTTTTTACTTTACTTTTATCCTCTTCACCACTGATCGGCTCGTTAGCTGCTTGGGCGATCGGACACGTCTCTGATTACTTTTCCTTTTCTTTTGGTGTGTGTGCTCTAAATGACTGTGATTGTGCATATGATCCACAATTCATAGCGAGATGCAGTGTTCATAGTGACAACACATAGAGATACCAATATCTCGTCGAGAAGAACTGAAGAAAAAAACAAAACAAGTCAAATTGACTTGAACGGCAACACTGGGCAAACGAGAGTGCCAGCGAGGTCTAGACCGGCATGCAGCTAAGTGATTTTTCTTTAAATATTCTTAGTCTGCCACAAAGGCATGATCACTCACACATCTTAGTTCACTTAGATTACAATTAGTAGATGTGATTATGAAGGAAGTCATCCCAGCGAGGGGATGACTTCCTTCAGAAGAAACTAAGTGTGAGAGTCCGGTAGTTGGCATCACCCCCCCCAACCCTCCTTACTCACCAGACAAGGAGGCCTGCGCGAAAGCCGTAATGGGGACTTTAAAGGGACATCGACACTAAGACACAAAAGAAATTATCACTGTAATAATAAAGATTATTATCATCATTATCAAGCAGACGATTATGATTATATCATATTGTAAACTGGGCTTAAGCCTAAGAAGATTTTTACAGAGTCTGCACCCCCCCCCCCAACAGTGACAGGTGTCAAGCACCGGTGTCCCACAGGTGTAAAGTCCGTAAAAGGAAGAGGAAAGTGTGTGATAAGGCATGAATAGGCATAGGGAATCAGGGGTTGATATGCAATTACTGCAGGGCGACATCCATTGTACATTTTGCAGGTCTGGGCTTAACAGCGTTTAAAACGGTGCTGAATGCGGTAAAGCATGAAAGCTGTTGCTGGTATTGCCCTAACTGCATAATCAAAGTAAACAAGATATTTGAAGACCATAGGGGAATGAGATACTTAGAGACAAAAATAGAGGAAGCTAAATCCGTGTTTGTTGCCAAGCTGGAACAGGTTGGGAAAGAGATCCGCGCTAAGACTGAGGAAGTAGGCGACAGAGCGGAGGAAATAATTAAGAGGAGCTATGCTCAGGTTGTAGCAGGGTCACAGAAGGTGAAAGGGAATAATGCAGGATCTGAACAGGTCCTCCGGTGGCTAGGGACTCTGCAGAAGTGTGTTGAAGAGTTGATAACTAGTAGACCTACTGGTATGGAAGAAGAGGAGAAACGGGGAATGTTCAGTTCATAAGAACAACATTATAGTGTTTGGAGTCCCTGAGAACCAGTCGGAGGAAGCTGAAACTAGGAAAACACACAAGTTGCAATTTCAGAATATTTGTGATGACACATAATTTCAGAAACTTGCAAGAGGGGTGTGGTTATCTATGCTAGGCAAGACCTTAGAGCCATCCATGTGAGGGGGGTGCTGGGAGAGGATGTTTTCGAAGAATCAAAGTAGTGTAAAATTAAACTCATTGTTGGATGTCTCTACAGATCCCCAAACTGTAGCATATTAAACCAGAGGAACTTAAGAACCTTAATTGACAATGTAACAGTGCAACACCCTAGCCACCTCCTTGTCATGGGGGACTTTAATTATGGTGACATCGACTGGAGAAATGAATCCACGCCAAAGGACGTAAATAATCCAACCACTCTTTTCATAGAAATGCTGAAAGACAATTTTCTATTCCAACATGCTAAAGATCTGACTCACTACAGAGGGGAGCAAACACCCAAACCGCGGGACCTCATCATAACTAACGAGGAGGGTATGGTGGCCAATTGGGAACACCTCGCCCCAGTTTGCACCAGTCACCATGTAACGTTGTCCTTCAGATTTAACTGTTACTTGGTTCATGACAAAACCAGGTCCAGGTTTATATACAGTACACCCTTGTTATTCGCGAGGGATAGGTTCCAAAGAATGGCACGAATAGGCAAAACAACGAATAGCAACTTATACTACCTTACTGTACTACTGTATACCTATACCAAACAACCGACCAGCTGTGGCAGCACTCATCCCCTCTTTAACTTGTCTAATAATTCAACTTTCTTTGTCAGGGTCATCACTGACTTCTGCCTTTTACATTTCACTCCACTAGCATCACTAGCACTGACACTAGGCAGTCTTTTAAGGGCCATTTCACACAGCAACACTAAAGTTTTGAGAGTACAAGACAAGATGCTGCGTGGGGTAACTCGTTGTGCTGCTGGAAAAAGCTTGCAAGCTAGCCACCATAGCCACCATCTGCTTACCGCGAATCGTTGAAATCGCGAATTGCAAACCCGCAAATGGCAAGGGTTTATTGTATTACAAAGGAAATGACGACGGGATGAGGGAGGAGACGATTAGTATACACTTGCCTGACTTACTAAGGAATAAGAATCTAGATGCTGCACTGAATATCATAGCCAATAAAGTAAACCTTTCGATCGACAAATATATACCAAACCCGGGGGTCGGCAAAGTTAAGAAGAAAACTCAGGATTTCAATTTGTGGGTTAGGACAAATGATGAGCAGGACAGAAAGTTGTATGCCAGGTCTAGGAACCAAGTAAAGTCATAGTGTAGAAAGGCTGAAAAGGAGTTCGAGAGGCAGATTGCTAGTGAGGTCAAGTCAAACCCTAAGGCTTTATACCTCTATGCAAAGTCAAAATTAAAAATGCGTGTAGGCATATCGGACCTGAGGCTTTAAGATGGTAGTTTTGCAGATTCTGACCAGGACAAGGCGGAGGCGTTGAACAATTTTTTTTTCATCGGTATTCACGAGAGGATGCGAACAATCTTCCTGCATTTGAGAAAAGACGGTTTGACACAGAGTTGACCCACATTGTGTTCTCAGACGAGGTTATGAAATATAAACTCTAAAAGCCAAAGGTTCACAAGTCCCGATGAAGATATGGTACACCCCAGAGTGTTAAGAGAACTGTGTAACGACTGGGAGATGGATTATGCGAGTCCTACAGTATATTCAAGAAGGGCGATCGTCACTTCACGATTAATTGTAGACCAGTGAGCCTGACCTGCATAGTGTGCAAAATACTAGAGAGCATCGTAAGAGATGCCATGGTGGAACATCTACGAAACAACCTTGTAAAGGAATGCTACCATGCTTTTATTCCCTGAAGATCTTGCATAACACAATTACTCAAGGTACTATATGTTTGGATTCAAATTCTAAAACAAGGCACACATATCAACAATATATACTTAGATTTTGCCAAGGCTTTCGACAGTGTACCCCATGAAAGGCTGAGAATTAAACTGGAAGGATACAGGATTCAGAGAAGTGTCCTAGCACAGATCGGAGACTTTCTGCATGACCGCAAACAGTGCATGGTGATAAATGGTATGAAATCATCATGTGTACCTGTGACGAGCAGAGTACCACCGGACAGTGTATTGAGCCCGTTGTTGTTTGTTGTTTCATTAATGATATACCAGAAGCTATACACTCCTACATACAAATGTTTGCAGACGATGCCAAGTAGTTTGGAGAAATTAAGAACCAAACAGACTCTGTGAAGAGCTGCAGAAAGATCTCTATGAGCTTCAAGAATGGTCGAGGAAATGGCTGCTATAATTCAATGTCACGAAGTGTAAAAGGATGCATCTGAATCGCACCAATAGTAAGGAGGCATATCACATGTCCCAACAGGACGACTTCATTAATTGAGACTGAATGTGAAAAGGACTTTGGTGTGTATGTCGACAATGAACTTAAGTTCTCGGGCCATTCTGAGAAGAAGGTGAATCGGACAACGAAACTAGTAGGTCTTATAAGAAGGTCATTTAGATTTCTGGATGCTCCGTGGCTCGTCACGATCTTCAAGAGTGTGGTGCTTCCCCGTCACCCCGTCTGCTCCCTGAGGTATGCTAGAGATTGTCAATTGATTGAAAATGTCCAAAGAAGGGCCACAAGACTGGTACCTGCTTCACAGAACCTCAGTTACCCAGAGAAGTTGGAGCGCCTGCATCTACCTACCTGATACTACAGACGGGCGAGGAGCGATCTAATCGAAGTGTATAAACATCTGGGGGGCAGGGCGGGGCATGGCATTACTCGGTTGAATGTACATACCTGGAGCTGGTGGACGTCTGCCCCACAAGGGGTCACAGCTCAAAGTTGAAGAAGCCACAAGTCCAGAAAACTGCAAGGGCAAATTTTTTCGGAGTGAGAATTGTGAACTCTTGGAACAACCTGCCAGAAAGCTTTGTGACCAACACTGGAGGAGGTTCAGATATATTTAGGAGCCAGTGCAGGCCCAGTATCTGCCAACAATACGTATCAGAGACGTGACCGACCGCCCAAGCGGCTAACGAGCCGATCAATTGCAAAGAGGTAAAAAGTAAGGAAATAAGCTCTGACATCCACTAATAGCTTCTTCAACTTGAGGCTGTGACCTCTAGTGGACTGCCATCCAATAACTCCAGAGTAGAAGCCATTTATTTGCTTATAAACTTACAGTACAGGGTACTATATAAATTTGCTCCTTGCTCTTGTATACTGTAGATCTCTCTTGGTAAGGGGGTGTCTTTGACTGTTAGCACCTATTTAGTGCCATAGCATAAAATTAATGACAACTAAGCAGGATTAACATTGCAATTTCTTAGTTTAAATTTTGTTATCCAGCTTCTTTTTTTATAACGTTTATCATTTCACCACTTTTCAGCTTACTAGTTGTTCGAGCAGTTGGTCTGTTCTTTGTACTTTGTTATGAACTTTATTGTACAGTGTTAGTTCAGGAGAAAACTGGACTACCTGGAGGAAACCCTTCCTACATCTGTCCAGGCTAGGCCTCAAACCGAAAACATAGTTGTGAGATATACACATGTTACTCCAGTATCACCAACACCTTGTCTTAATATGACATGTATAAATTATATGTAACACTGATAGTTTAGATGTATGAGTTACACAAAACTACCCCTTTAACTACTGTATAACAGAACTGTAATACTGTATGGGATTAAAGAATATTCCATGGTATCTGCTTACACTCCTGTAAATAAGGAAGCAAACAAGGAAATTGAAAAACAATGCAATAATGGTAAGGAAAGATGTGAAAGTAGAAATCAATTACTGTACTTTGCAGACATTTTCTGGTGGTTTTTCTTTGTCATAGGTCACTTGTGAGTCTTCATAGATTATAAAATAACTACCTAATTCCCCATTAGCCGGAATAATTGGCACAGAGCATTTCTGGGATTGAGAGATTTGTGGGTGAGACAAATTTTCTCATCACCGGAAAAAGTCGCAAACCCCCAGATTTTTTACGGATACTGTGGAAAGTTTTCCTTGTCTAAACTACGCATCTCACACAAGCAGACACAGAGCTGTATTTATTTATGCAAACACCACTGTACACATCAATATATTGTAAATAAAAAAATATAATACTGTATACAGTACACCAGCAGAAGCTGTCGTCTTCAGCTTGTGATGCAGGCACGCCAGATGGTGATATGATAAAGGATGGCCTGCCTTTGTCCTGTACCATCTCCTGTAGCAGGTGTTGTTGTCACTCTTCTCTCCTTCCATGAAGGAGGAATTATACATGCACTGTGTACTGTACATACACCCTCTACACACTAGGATACACTTTCCACTCTGCTATGTGCAGTCTGTACTTATGGTACTTTCACACTTACTGAATGTACAGTACCTTATACGTAACTGTAATCACTTTTTATGTCTTAACACTGCTTTAACAGTATTCTTGTGCTGTTTATTTGATGGTACAGTAATATCCAGTACTGCACAACACAGATTTTAAGCAGAAACAGAAAAACATCAGTGAGCAAGTGAACCAGCTTGTACAATGGCAACAGATAATGAACTAAGAGTGGCCTAATGCAAGAGTTAGGAGATAGGGTGTGAGATACACCAGCCAATCATGGGCATCCCATGCAGTCACATGACAGTAATGGCCAATCCTAGCTCACAAGCACATCAAGCCTACCCATCCACTTGCATTGCATGTACAGTATTCTTGCGTCAGAAACATAATGCAATCTACAAAAATTTCGTTCCCATGCCCAGAAAGGAGAAATTTTTCCCAGAATTTCTCGGAATACCAAAAATAAATTCCAGCTATAGGAGAGTTCCGGAAATCGAAGATTCCTGGAAACAGAGAGATTATTTTCGAAAGAGTAACTGATTTGGTTAACAGTACAGTGACCTCTCGTTTAACGAATGCCTCGGTTAACGAAATTTCGGTTAACGAACTGCCTTCCATAAGGATTTTCAATTCGGTTAATGAACAAAAATTCTGTTAACGAATTTCTTACGAACCAACCTCAACATGTTTTCTCTTGCACTGACCGGGCAACCAGCTTTAGTATCAGTCCGCCAATACATTAATCGGTTCTAGGGCTTAAATTCCTTACTATTTTAGTAAATATCAAGAAGTTTATACTATTCAATAATTTTAAAAGTTTAATATTCAATTTTTTAGTCATTTTAACAATTATTGAACATAATTGAAGGTAAAGTGACTCGTTTAATGTGCGGCATCCAGCCTCTTAACGCAGCAAACAGGCGTTAGTCTCTCTCTGTTTTCACTGGAGGTAACATCTTGCTTGACTCTCTCTTCAACTAAACGCTTTTTTTTCTGTGTTTCCAAGCAAATTATTGGTCATTTTGAAATATATATTTACATATTGACAATATATAATGCAGTGCAGTGTTGATTTAAAGAAAATAATCTTGAATTACACCGAAAGCTAAAATTTTATGGGTGAAATGGCGCCATGGGGTGACTTCTCTTCCACCCCAATGCCTTCTCTTCTTCCTTCTCCTCCACCCCCATTCTAAATCCCATCATCATCATCATCATCCAGGAGCCTTCTACATACACACCTCAAAGTAAGTGAACTTTTCTACCATTTTTGTTGAATTTAGGAAATTTTCAGTGAGCTGGAACCAATTACCCAAAAACCCATTGAAACAATGGTTTCGGTTAATGAACTTTTCGGGATAAAGAAAGTTTTTTATTTTTTTATTTACAATTTCTATGTTGATAAAAATCTAACACTTAATATTTTATTATTAGAAATTTAATTTCAATTGTGGTATATATATATATATATATATATATATATATATATATATATATATATATATATATATATATATATATATATATATATATATATATATATATATATATATATATATATATATATATATATAATATATATATATATATATATATATATATATATATATATATATATATATATATATATATATATATATATATATATATATATATGCACATTTAGAATGCTCTGTTTTCTTATTTTGCACATACATATGAACATCAGCAAATATTTTTTCACTAATATCACTACCACAAATAGATTTATAAGTGTCAAAGACAGATATACAGTACTCTAGCATCGTATAATGTTCAGTGTGAATTCATTACTTTTACCTTCTTCACCACTGATCGGCTCGTTAGCCGCTTGGGTGATCGGTCACGTCTCTGTTACGCACTGTTGGCAAGTTCTGGGCATGCACCGGCTCCTGAATGTACCTGAACCTGCTCCAGTGTTGGTCAAGTCTGGTCTTGAAAGAGCTCACACTCGGTGCCGTCTCAACACTTCCTGGCAAATTGTTCCAAGAGTTCACAACTCTCACTCCAAAAAAGTTTGCCCTCACAGTTTTCTGGACCTGCTGCTTCTTCAATCTTGAACTGTGACCCCTTGTGGGGCGAGCGTCCGCCAGCTCCAAGTAAGGACACTCGACTGAGTAGTGCCCCTTGGGATTCTTATACTCCTCAATTAGGTCGCCCCGTGCTCGTCTGTAGTATAAGCTAGGCAAGTTCAGGCGCTCGAATCTCTCAGGTAAGTTGAGGTGCCGAATTGCAGGCACCAGTCTGGTGGCCCTCCTTTGAACATTTTCAGCCAACTGACAGTCCCTAGCATATCTCGGAGACCAGAAGGGGTGACAGTACTCCAGATGGGGAAGCACTTTTCTCTTGAAAATCGTTACGAGGGACGGACCGTCTAGATATCTGAGCGACCTTCTTATAAGACCAAATAATTTATTTACCTGATTTACCGTCATCTCGCAATGGCCCGAGAACTTCAACTCATTGTCAACATACACACCTAGGTCCATCTCACATTGTCTCAAATAGTGCAGTTTCTTCATCCCGTTGGGACATATGATAAGCCTCCTTACCGTTGGTACGCCCCTGGTACATCCTCTTACACTTCGTGACATTGAATCTCAGCAGCCATTTCTTCAACCATTCTTGGAGCTCACAGAGATCCTTCTGCAGCTCTTCACAGTCCGCATGGTTCTTGATTTCCTGAAATAATTTGGCGTCTCGGCAAACATTTGTATGGAGGAGTGTACAACGTCAGGCATGTCATTTATGAACAAACAAACAAACAGCGGCGGCCCAATACATTGCCCTGTGGTAACCCGCTTGTGGCAGGTACAGATGATGATTTCGTGCCATTAATCACCACACACTGTTTGCTGTCATGTAGAAAGTCTTCTTCCCACTCTAGGACATTTCCCCAAATTCCGTATCCTTCCAGTTAGATTTTCAGTCTTTCGTGGGGTACACTGTTGAAAGCCTTGGCAAAATCTAGGTATATATTGTCGATATTACCACCCCGTTCCAGAATTCATGAATTATATTTGTTTTTTCTCATACTGTACTTGTAATGTATACCTTAATGTGATTTAGTAACCGATTCTTATTCTCTCTCAACAGAGTTCGTGAATATCATTGCCAGAAAGCATTAAGATCCACCGGCCACCACAGCGTAACATCGTGTACATAGGGTTTTGTACTTTTGTAGAATTATTTCACCTGATATATTTTGTTAAGACGTCAAATACCCTAACACATGGAAGGCTAACAATGAGAACTGCACGTGGTGCTGCCAGCATGTGTTATCAGTTCCATTTGTTATATGATGTGCCCACTCTTAGAAATATATGAGGGGTACTGGCAAATTGAGTGTTACCAAAAGATTTTTTGTTTCTGTAGCCCGTATCATTGTGAAATTCCCCATTGGAGAAATGACGAGGATGTATGTGCTACTGTTCTCTGATAACCACGATGGTCCATTGTCAGCCTTCTGTATTGAAAATCAAAAGAATCTTTATCACTAATAGACAAACCTTTACCTCCAAGTGTGAAAGAGGAAAAGTTTTGTTTTTACAGAATACAGGAGGAATGAAAGAATAGAATTGTTGACACATAGATACCAATGAAGAGACCAAATTAAGATGAAAATGGTTGAGTTGTGAGGCAAGAGTTTCCTTACGAACATAAGTATGGCAATAGGTAAGTGCAATTACCATTAATGGGTGGTTGTCGCATCTTTTAAAAAATTCCGACTTCATCCATTTTACTTTGACTTCTACAAAAACTGAAAAGGGAGAGATAATACCTTATGTGCTAATTTGTTAAGCTCTAGTGGAAAATACTGTTGAAGTGCATTATATGATTTATATATAAATATATAATGTATATATATATATCAGAGTCCTTATATAATTTTGATTGCAAAATCATATTGTAGAATTCTAGGGCGTGATCATTGTTTTATTGTTGTTATGTATTTAATAAATTAGACAAATATCAGAGTGATATAAATTTTTATAAAAAAAACAGTTGAAGAAAATTATTCACTTTGCTTTTCTTATAGTGAAATCTAATCCAAGAAAGTAATATTTTGTTGATAAGCAATACAAAATTACAGTAAGACGTTACTATTCCAAGGCTTCCAGAGACGGCGCGGCCTTCTAAGCATCCTTGCCCGTCATCACAACCACGCACAAACTCCATGTTGTTTTCAACTCCTGTCACTTCTATAGAAGCACTGAAATCATCGAATCTTGAA
The DNA here is from genome assembly GCF_018991925.1 of Homarus americanus. Classification (NCBI taxonomy): domain Eukaryota; kingdom Metazoa; phylum Arthropoda; class Malacostraca; order Decapoda; family Nephropidae; genus Homarus; species Homarus americanus. The sequence goes on along the minus strand of NW_024745219.1, from coordinate 407,290 downwards.
ATAATAAAAGGAAATGGGGAAAACTTTGACTTTTAAATCAGTACAACTTAATAAAAAAAAAACGCTACTGTTACTAAATGACTGTTTTGAGTGTCCAACACAAACTACCAGATTTACAATTGAAAACATTTAAGGTTATCAATATGTGCATAATATATTCAGTTATATGTGCTATGTGGATAGCACATAGAAGAGATATCAAAGAACTGGTCAAGTTTTGCCCTTCTCTAAAAACTCTTCAAGGTTCGAAACCCACTCTTTAACTTTGGCATACAAGTCACACAAGTCATCACTAAGGGCCTGTTTGATATGGTGACATAATCTGACGTATGCTTACATTCTGGAATTTCCAATAATTTTATGAAGTCTGCAATTATTTTATCAAAAAGGACAGCTTGATCGACAGATTATGTTAAGTGACAGTTCATTCGTCTCAAAATAAATTACTTCATCTTCACTCACCTCTGGTGTGTAATCTCTCAACAGTTCACTCCCCTACTCAGGGTAAAAATATAGTTATTTTATCTCTTCAAGAATACAGATACCTCGAGATTCACGAAACTCTCTCCCTGAACTATTTTTAACTGAAAAATAATCTTGTAAATAATAATGCTGCTGACGTCAGGAGTGTTCACTAGACTCTGACTCAAGAGAGAAGCCAGGATAGGAATCTCTGGTTGATTGTGTTTGTATGATATCCAGCTGGTACTATGACTCCCTCTCTTTTCCTTCCTTACTTGTTTGTGCCCAGGTTCAGTACCCGACACATAACCCATGCCTAGTTTGGTTTTGGCATTCAGCCATTATTACCTGCCAGTTTTAAGTCCCTCCAGCTATATACATTCAGTGCTCTCATTTCATCACTTGGCATAAAACCCATCCGAGCCTATGTTCATTGATTTGATTACATTCAATGGCAGAACTGTCACTTCCCCAATCGTACTTTCGATATCATAACTTCATTAAAACTAAGTTGTTTGAATCGGTGTTCAATATAGATATAAATAGATATATGCGTTCTCTGTTGCTTCATTAAATAAAAATAATAGTTTCTGTGTTGTTGTTCCCAAAAGGTAATGAGCTACTGTATAGCTGAGACATATGAGCTTCTAAGAAAAACTTGCTATGCAGTTGTGCACCGAGAGTATTTTGCTAGCTGTACATCCCATATTACCTATAGAAAAGATGTCCATGGACTTCTTCAATTTTATATTCGATAAATATGTCATAATTTTCTGGCTCCAGATGAGAAGATGGTATCTACATACGAGTGAAAAGTAGTATGGATATTATATGATCTCATTAATCTTGCATCCAGTGTATAATTAATAAAGAAGGTGTTTATGTCTTTGTGCTGTCAAATGCTTAGCTACAATTGTATTTTTGTCCAGAACACAACACCATGTTAGGTGTGTAGCTTTGTGGCAAGTAGATCTGCACTACGAATGAATTATCGAAAATAAGTGGTATTCTATACCCCAATTAACTTTTCAATTTATACATAGTGTAGTTCCCATCATCTCTAAAGCCAAAAAATTATTGTCTAAAAGTGAATGTCACTGGTTATTTATAGGATGCTTACTTGATGGTTACACCAACATGTTGTATTGATGTTATAGAGCATATTATTATTATTATTATTATTATAGTGAGGGAACATTATACTGTACTAATGAGGTTTTGTTTCTCTTTAATTAGTTCTATAAGTTACTCCTGCCTGGTGCAGGGACATCTATATATGCTGAAATTAAACAATTGGATAAGTTTTAAGATAGATGTGATGATGCTGGTACATGAGCTGGAGAAGAAAAAAGTATTATTGAATAACAACAATGACAGTTCATTCTTTAAATGTGGCTCAAACTCCTGCACCCCATCACACATCAGTAGTTGTACTCAAGGCTACCGCAGGTCAGTTCTTTCATTGGTTTGAACAAGCTTTTAGTTTTATCAAGTCCATTGTGTTCTCAGAGATCATGTCTGTGGTATCTGGGAACCCTATTGTTAGACTATATGTTAGGATAGCCTAACATGCCTGCTGTTAGGTGACATCAGAAATTTGTATGGTCTCAGACTCCAGAATTAGAAGCTATAGAAACTAAGCTATTGATTGACTAAGGTGATGTATGATGTTTGTGTTGTCACCACACCACTGTTACTCTGGGCCTGGTTTTGACAGAAATTAACAGTCCTCAGAATAAAACGTCTTCATATTTTGAAGCTTGCTTATTTTCTAATTATATTTTTTAAATTTAAACCATGAAGTACAGTGCCACAGAACAAGCGACGCTAAAAGAAGGTTATCAAGCTGCTCTTCTGCTTGGTATGCTCTAAATCAGCCTGCTGTTCATGTTAAAATTCTAGACTAAGTGGAAAATTAGTAAAGAATGTTAACATGTTTTGTACATAGGTATTAAAATACCAGTGTTGTGCATATTCATATTTCATGGTAATCAGGTCTAGATTAATAGTTTGGGTGTAACAGATAAGTATTTTTGGTGTGGAAGTAAAGTACTGTTGTGAGTAACCCAGTCAGGAATGCCAATGATTAAAGGGTTGCATCTTCGAGAAAAATTTCAAATTTGATTTAAGTCATTAGTAATGCCCTTTGGTTGTGTAAGTTTATAATTCAATCAATCACTGGGTGTGTGTAATGCCAGTTATCTGCTGTGGAATCATCATATGAGTGTTATTCCTCTGAAATATCCAGACTTTTTTTTTACATCAGGACACAGGGTTGTCTTACAAGATAAGTCACCCTTTATACCAGGATAAACACACACTGTTAGTCATGTTTGAGGACACAGAGAAGCCAAGATTCTAGTATGATTACATTTTCAACAATGATGTTAGATGATGTAAGGAGTTATAATAGTTGTATTTTATAGAGTTTAAGAAGCATTCATATAGTTAAATGTCATATGCAATTAAGAGTGTATCTATAAAGCTAAATATAAGCTAGGGCAGTAAACAGAATAGCCAGTTTTACTTCAAATGCCAGTTTTTAGATATCTTTAAAGTGATTTTCTCTTGGAATGTATAATAATCTTAACTTAGGAATCATCATAACTCTTTTTCTGGACTCAACATTATTTTCTGACCTGAAATATATTTTTGTCATAGCATATTTAGTTATCTAAACTGTCCGAATTGTCTTTAATACGTCACAGTGGGAACCATTCTTCTTACAGTTCAAAATTAATAATCTTCATTATAAGTGTAATAGAAATCTATCTTTAAAAAAAAATCATGGGCATCAAAGTGTCACAATTTTGTAGACTTATTTCTTGATAAGTAACTTTGACTAAAAATAGGAAATTGCTTTTTTAACTGAAAATTGCCTTACGACACTTGATGAAAGATTAACCAGAATAGACAACAAATGATATAGGATTTCTGATACGGTATATGTTTAGTTTCAAACAATAATGATAGTTTCAGAGTTCGATAGACAAAAAATAATATATATATATATATATATATATATATATATATATATATATATATATATATATATATATATATATATATATATATATATATATATATATATATATATATATATATATATATATGTATGTATGTATGTATGTATGTATGTATGTATGTATGTATGTATGTATATGTATGTATGTATGTATGTATGTATATATATATATATATGTATATATATATATATATATATATATATATATATATATATATATATATATATATATATATATATATATATATATATATATATATATATATATATATATATATATATATATATATCCGGGAACTGATAGTCCGGCACCTCCTTTAGTCTGGACAAAATTATGAGAGGGCATTTAACTTCCCTCCCTCCCTCCCAGCCAGGGTGAAGGTAGTTTTAGGCTTAGAGTTTTATCTTATAAAATGTAGATGACTAGGCTTAGCAGAATATAAATTGCATTGCTTGAATCCTTGTAAGATAGTGAATAAGTTGAGTTTAAACATCACAAGAGATAGAAATGTTAGTCTAGTGTAGTACATTTGTGTACAAGTTTTTTAACTCATATTTTCGTGAAGATATATGTAAATTTCTTCATTTATTTTTACTCATTTACAAGCACGCACCATCCTAAATATATATTGTGAAAAAGGTAAAAGAAATAATTGTCCAAAGGGTAAACCTGTAAACAGTTAATTACTAAAAATTTTGTCTAGTGCAAACTATATGATGTTTATACTCAAATTAATCACTATCTTAGAAGAATTACAGCAATGTAAATTACTGTGTATACTGCCAAGTCAATTCAGTGACATTTTATAAGAGAAAAAATAAAACTACTGTTTTTATGACTACACACTTTGTTATCTCCTCTCCCTGACAGCTGTCAACACATCAACTCCCCCCCATTCCTCACAGCCAGTGTGAAGGCAGTTTAGGCTTAAAGTTTTTATCTTATGAAATGTCGCAGACTAGACTTAGCATAATATAAATTACATTGCTGGAATCCTTGTAATATAGTGATTAGTTTGAGTATAAACATCACATAGTTTAATTTAAGTTTCTAGCAGTCTATGGTGCTTTAGAGAGACAGGAGGTGTATAATTAGTGGGTCAGAGGTGTATTGTTGGTCCGGCAAAACGGATAATTTGGCCAGGCTTTGGATACAGGGGTGCCGGAAAATCGGTGTATATATATATATATATATATATATATATATATATATATATATATATATATATATATATATATATATATATATATATATATATATATATATATATATATATATATATATATATATATATATATATATATATATATATATATATATATATATATATATATATATATATATATATATATATATATATATATATATATATACAGTTTCAAAGATAAATGTAACTATACAAATGTAGTTAAACCCCATGTGTAGCATGCTATTAAAAGCAACATCACCAGCAATAGAGCTCTGCTTGAACAAGATGATGTGAGCATAAGATGGTTGTCCTGCAAGAACAAGTTAGGGTATATTATGAAGGCAAAGTTAGGGTATGAGTTCTGAGTCCTTTACAGTAACTGTAATCTGCGTCTTGTAATCAACGCCATGTAATTTCCGTCATGTAATCTGCCTGTTGTATCTGATGGATCCATCTAAGAGTAACCAAGATGGTGAAGTCATTGTGGTGTAGTCAGGGTAATGGATAGGTGAGTGTGTCCATTTCTAGGGCCAGGTTAGTACTAGCAGAGGATTGAAACCTTTGCTGCGTGAGCCACTACCACGGGCATCACCAGTTGCCACACATCCTCTCTGGTTCCATACCTCCACTACTGCATTCTTTAACCCTATGTCTCTCTTTAAAGATTTAATTTTATAAACTACGCTGTCTTAACATACTGTATTCGTTTTGCCATTTTAACCTTGTAAGCTGAAGAGTCCATATCAAGCTGGTGTCAAGTGAGCTATTCTTAGAGGTGCAGTATTTTATTCGAGGATAATGTTCTTATTTTAGAATCCTTATTGTTTTTATTCTAAAATCATAGGCAATATTACTGTAATAAGTATTGCTAACTTGAAATTTACAGGTTCAAATAGATCACAAACAAAGATAAAGTAAAGTAAAGAACAGAGGCTTTTTTTTTCATAAAATCCTACACGAGAAATTTCTTATAATACCTGTGAACAAGAATGTTGTGTTAGCAATATATTCCAATATTTTACTGTTAGTACACAACTGTTTTTATTTCGATTATATTTCTTTGAGTTGAACAATAAAATAGATAAAAGGACTTGTGGTATTATATGCTGTTTTGTGCTAAATATTCAAAATTTCAAAGAAATCAACAAGTTACCATCTTACCAGTAATATCTTGTGGGATATGTTTAATTTCTTAGCCCATAGTGGTGTTGCCCACCCTTCCTTGTGCCACCAGACTTGACCCTCTCTGCTACCTCTACTATCCTACTCTAATTATTGGGAAGTAGTCATTTGATGCCTATGTATTATTAATAGGCAGCTAATGGCAGCAGCAGCAGCAGCTAGTTGGTAGCCACCAAGGAGCCTAACTAGGCTTGTTGGCTTCCTTGGGAGTATTCCACATGGCTTCATTATCCTGATGCTTGCATAGAAGACTCCCAATGTATTGCTAAACATATGTACTGTACTATGAAGCAGTGTACTACATAGCCACAATATACTGTATTATATATCATAAATGTACAGCATATGTAATTTTTGTATTCGACTACACTCGGAGTATACAGACAGGTATGGACATACCTCACGTAAACAAGGAGCCATCCGAAAAGTATTATTTGCACATCGCAAATTAGCTGATTTAGTGTTACTGTGTACAGAGCTCTACATTCCGTGTTAATCATAGTTTTGACTAGAACAGTGTTGAAGAGCTTAATGAAGGTCAGCCACACTTAAAGCAGAGATTAAAGAGACCCCAAGTCAACATTAGATACTAAGATATTTTATATCCATCACTTAATAATGACCACTATGTGTCAATTAACATTCTTTAGGTCACAAATTTATTTTGTGACCTCATTTGAGTAAATGAGCTCTGCCATAGTAGCTGTAGTATTGTAGTTGCTATTAGCCTCGTGTTCTGTATCTTGTGAGTTTCGGCATCATTATATCTCCAACAGGAACAATATCTCAGATAATTTCTTGCACTAAATAATATTAGACTCTTAGAGATTTTTGGTAGCCATAGACATGATTTGTGTTTCTTTTCTTTTTTCTAATGGGAAATAAATGAGTTTTAATAATACCTGTATATTCACTGTTAGCGGTAAATAGTATGACAAAATTAGTATATATCAATGCATATATGAATTACTTTCATGTTGGAATAATTTCAAATGAATCACAGTGTCTGAAACAAATCTGAAAACAGTTTACAAATATAACTTAGTGCTTAATTTTATAGTACAGTACTGTATACAACTTAACATCATCTGTGCTTGCACTGTAGTACATTAATGCAATGTTCTACTGTATATGCAGCATATTATTACAACACTTAACAATTATTGTGCATTAGCATACATACAAACCACTTGAATTATATTTACCAAACTGTTATGGGAAATAAGGTGTTTACCAATGCAGTACCTGTCGCACCACAAGCGTGCCATGTTAATCCTCCTGCCAAACTTGCACGCCCACACCTGATATGATGATGCCGACGACTCTTTCATTGTAGCATGAATTAATGGCTAGATTTTCTTGAGCTGATATAATTCAAATTTTCAGGTGATTGACAATTTAATTATATTTTATAACTTGTGGATATATACTGTAACATTGTACATTATATAATATTTTTGAGAAGTAGACCTTAAATATTGTAAGTATTTCGTAATATTGGGAGAATTTTACACATTCTTTACTCTCTTGATATAACTCAAAACTCAACTATAAAAATAACTTCTAAGCTCAGTGGATCTAGCCAAAAATTTTCCCTGGTTTGACTGGTAGTATACAGTTGGAGGGGGGGAAGCTCCCCTTACAGTTCCATTCCCTCTTACTCCTCTTGCGGCCACCCACAACACCCTCGACCAAGGTGATACTCATCACCCTTCCCTTAATAACACAATTAATTAGATCATTATACGGTACTGTATACCCAGAAGCAGCAGAGGTAATGTGTACTTGACCTCTATAATGCAACCAGCTGCATCTACTGTATTGTCATCACCTTTACAGCTTTAAATGCTGTATGAAGTATTTTAAACTTATAGCCAAAGAATAGGACATTAATATAGCTCATCTTACCAGGTCAGCACTGGCCCCATGAAACAGGTCAATGCAGATCATTCAGATAGCAAAATGTGGGTTAGTGTGGGCCAAATTGTCAGAAAAACAGACCCATATGGGACACCTTCCCATGAAATTGTGACAGTATGGGCTATGATGCTAGTGTAGGCCACCTGGTTAGTGAGATAGGTTGCTATGGAACACTTGTCCAGTGAGACGAGCTGGTGTGTATCACATAAACAGATGCACCAGTGTGAGCCATCTGTCTGTTAAGACAGTCAATTGTGAAGCATTTGGTAAAAAAAAAAAAGTTGGCCAACTTGCTTGAGGTAAATATCAGCCATTGAGCTAGTGTGGTGGGCTAGTGTGAACCACCTGGCCAGTGAGGTAGGTTGGGGTAGGTCAACTCCCCCTTTGAGAAGTTAATCATGTACACATTGTATCATATTAAACTGTTGCAAATCTTTTTCTTCTGCAGATAGATCGGTGCCAATATATTTGTGCAAAAAGTGTCAAAAGATATTTTCAAGGTCTACATTATTAAAGAATCTGTCATATATCACAATCTGCTAATAAGAAAAAATCCTTTCTATGAAAGGAACATTGTACCTATATTTCACCTGAACATCATAATGAATATCATATCATTTAATACTTACCCCAAATATGCTACACAGGAACATCTGTGCAATGGCCGTACTGCACTATAATATCAATATATCACTGTAATACGACCTTACCACATTGTACCATGCAGCTGAAAATAAAAGATCTAGGGAACAGAATGTTTTGATTTATTCCCACAGATTTTATTACCTGAGTTGACATAAGTAGTATATATTATCATATATGGTTTGGAGGAAAATACTCTGAATTCATAACCTCCTTCAGATAGACAAACACTTTCTTAATCAAACAAACACATACAGGTATATCATTTGTTACTGCTCGTCTAATGACACAAAAATAGGAAAATGTTCCTTCAACTGTACAAATGTCACGTATGTCCCAGTCTGGATCACAGTACGAAATTATACAGACATGGAAACCTTACCTCTAGAAAGACTTAACATCCTAAGGAAAGTTGCAACACAGAGCGACTAATATGATTACGGAACATTATCATCTCGATTATTCAAGTAGACTGAGGGGCTCAGGGCTAAAACTTCTCTAAACAAGGTACAATGGGGCAAATCTTGATGAAACATTTAAAATCCTGTAAGGGACTGAAAAATGTGAACTTGGGCCTTTTCTTTGTGATGTCACGCACCACCGACACAAAGAAACATACTGTAGCTACAAGCTCTCCAAGTTATCATGCAGGAAATACAGTACTACTTTATACCCAGCATGGTAGACCTATGGAAAGGTCTACCAGCCCAAACTGTCGAATCAAGAACAGTACCGGGCTTCAAAATAGCCCTTGAAAAAAATATCAATAACAATGGAGGGATCCTACACAGACCACTGGCCTTCTTCCCTCGGGTTGACCACCTCTAGTGACTGGCCATTAGGTGGGTAAATAAGGCAGGTACACACAATCAAAAAAGTATTTGTGCACATTTCGCACGAAACAATCTGACACCACCGACAATGGATATTGCAAAATGCTTGTGACATTTCCTATTTTATCTCTAATAAGTACATGAAAAAAAAATATTAATCTTGTAAACAATGTGTAGCGTGGTTCATGCGTGTAGTTACGTGGTAACCTCGATCGAGGTAAGTTTACAACAACTTAGCTCTCGGGGATTAACCAGACAATGTACCCTGTCTAATGCTACCTGGTAACAACTCGGTGCCTCTCTAAAGGCTGAGCTTGTGAAGGTTTGACTGAAGGAAGCGACTGCGAGGCTGAAGGAGGAAGATGTAAGACTGGGAGTCTGTGAAAAATGCTGACTTTGCGTCGCGGTAAAAAGCCTTTGAGTTTGACTTGACCTCATTAGGAATCTGCCTCTGGAACATTTTTTAGCCCTTCTACACTCTGACTTTGCTTTGTTCCTGGATCTGGCATACACCCTCCTGTCCTGCTCATCATTTGTCCTTACCTCTGTCTCGAAATCTTGAGTTTTCTTGTTAACTTTGCCGTCCGCCAGATGGTTCATGTGTAGCGGTCTCCTTGTATTCTTGGAAGTACTAAGTTTGATCTTAGGTATATATTTATCGATCGAATGGTTTACTTTACTGGCTATGGTATTCAGTGTAGCATCAGCGTTCTTATTCCTTAGTAGGTCAGGCCAGTGTATACTCCCCATCTCGTCCCTCATCCCATCGTAATTTCCTTTGTAATATTTGAACCTGGACCTGGTTTTGTCATGAACCAAGTCACAGTTAAATCTGAAGGACAGCGTTACGTGGTGACTGGTGCCAACTGGGGTTAGGTGTTCCAAATTGGCCACCATACCCTCCTCGTTAGTTATGATGAGGTCCAGCGGTTTGCTTGCTTGCTTCCCTCTGTAGTGAGTCGGATCTTTAACATATTGGAATAGAAGACTGTCACTCAGAGTTTTTACGAAAAGAGTTTGGCGTGGATTCATTTCTCCAGTCGATGTTGCCATAAATAAATTCCCCCATGACAAGGAGATGGCTAGGGTTCTGCACCATTACATTGTCAATTAAGGTTCTTAAGTTTCTCTGGTTTAATACACTACAGTTTGGGGATCTGAAGATCCATTCAATAATGAGTAAGTCTCTCCCGTTCAGTTTAATTTTACACCACTTTGATTCTTCGAAAACACCCTCTCCCAGCACCCTCACCTGGCTGGCTCTAAGGTCTTCCCTAGCATAGATAACCACACCCCTCTTGCAAATTTCTTGGGAAGGATTCGTAAATAAGTTATATCCAACTATATTGAACTTACATTCCTCTGGTTCGATTCTCCTGTTTTTGTACAACAGTTCTACAGCACCTACTATCTCCTTCTCCTATTACCCACTCCTCTTTCATTACTTCTAGGAATCGTTGTAGGGCTATTCTTCGTAGGGCAAAGGAAGGAATACAAGCTCCACCCCTTAAGATCTCACTAGTGAGTGAAGATAAGAAATGGGAAGTTATTCAGCATGCAAAAAACTAAGCAATGAACGTTACATTTCGGGGTATATTCATAAACCCAGATCGCACGGTAATCTAGAGGGAAGAGTACAAAAACTCCTGGAGTCCTTAAAGCAGAATAGGTAGGAGTCGATGACTCCCAAGATATGCTATTGCTCGGGACTGTCAGTTGATTGAAAATGTCCAAAGGAGGGCCACCAGACTTGTGCCTGCATTGCGGCATCTCAGCTACCCTGAGAGATTAGAGTGTGGGGAACAGGTTGTTTGGTTCACACTCAGGATGGGATGGAGAAAGGAAACTCACAATGTGCTCTCTGTATACATGCTGTATTGGATGTACAATGCAGCTTGGTGCTGGGAAGGCAGCATGGTTACAAGCGTGATGTAGAGAGAGCTGGTTGGTGAGGGTGCTCAGAGGAGGACAGCTTGTGGGTCGCCATGCTCGCCGGCGGGAGGGAGGGCCGCCAGGCAGCGGCGGAGGAGGTGGTGTAGCTTGCTGCGGCTGTAGCTAGAAGAAGAGCGGTCACCACGAGGTTAGGTCTTTTATAGCGGAGGTAGGCGTGGGTAGATAGTTGACCCCTGCTCCGTGGGCGGCGCTGGTCGACCTAGACCACGAGGCATACACTGGGGAATTCGCGGGATCGGCTACTCAGCGACAAACATCGTTTGTAGGGGAGAAATCCACTACAATACTCCCTCCTTCCCTCCAGGCGGTGTAGGAGACTTGTTGTCTGCAGGGTTGCATGGCACATGTGAGGCAGAACGGCGGTGCATGCCACATGTGAGCCATAACGGCGATGGCGTGGATGAGCCAGCCGCTAGTGGAGGCAACTGTCTAGACACACAAGATCTGTGGGAGAAGAGAGGGTTGTGGAGGTGATGAATGTTGTGTTTTCCTCGCGACAGGTACAGAGTCCTCAGATGCGCCTGCTGGGGTGTGTGGGCCTGGGTCAGGAGCAGGGGCTGCGTCAGCAGAAGCGGATGAGGGCTCGTGACCGCAGCTGGGTCCACGACAGCAGCAGGGTGCAGGACAGTAGCAAGGAGTACCTGAGGGAGAAAAGAGGGGTGTGTGGGTCCACACTCAGGCGCGTGGGCCGCGTCGGGAGCAGGGGCTGCATCAGGAGAAGCGGCAGGGGGTACTGCTGGGCCGGGGGCGGCATCTGAGGCAGGACGGGTGTGTTGGGGTCGGTAGGACGTGGTGCTTGGGGCAGGAATAGGAGCGGCTGTCTGCTTAGAGTAGCAGAGCTGCTCTAGGGTGTCTAACCTGCGGTTTAGAGACAGTAGCTGTAGAGCCCATGAGAGCTGCTTCTGGGTGGATAAGCCAGTCTTCCATGTTGCTTGAAGACTGGGAGAGTGATCTGTTTCTCCTCCATCCTGTGTGAGTGCGAATCTCCGGGGGTCACGATTTGTGGGGTATGGGATGTTTGGTTCACACTCAGGATGGGAAGGAGAAAGGAAACTCACAATGTGCTCTCTGTATACATGTTGTATTGGATGTACAATGCAGCTTGGTGCTGGGAAGTGGCAGCGTGGTTACAAGCGTGATGTAGAGAGAGCTGGTTGGTGAGGGTGCTCAGAGGAGGACAGCTTGTGGGTCGCCATGCTCGCCGACGGGAGCGAGGGCCGCCAGGCAGCGGCGGAGGAGGTGGTGTAGCTTGCTGCGGCTGTAGCTAGAAGAAGAGCGGTCACCACGAGGTCAGGTCTTTTATAGCGGAGGTAGGCGTGGGTAGATAGTTGACCCCTGCTCCGTGGGCGGCGCTGGTTGACCTAGACCACGAGGCATACACTGGGGAATTCGCGGGATCGGCTACTCAGCGACAAACAGCGTTTGTAGGGGAGAAATCCACTAGAGCGCCTAAAATTGCCTAGCTTATACTACAGACGGGCAAGGAGGGATCTAATTGAGGTGTATAAACATCTCAAAGAGCACTACTCAGTCGAGTGCCCTTACCTGGAGCTGGCGGACGCTCGCCCCACAAGGGGCCAAAGCTCAAGGCTGAAGAAGCCGCAAGCCCAGAAAACTGTGAGGGGTAACTTTTTCGGAGTGAGAGTTGTGAACTCTAGTAACAATCTGCCAGAGAGTGTGAGCTCTTTCAAGACCAGACTTGACAAGAACTGGAGCAGGTTCAGATACATCCAGGAGCCAGTGTATGCCCAGTACTTGCTAACAGTGTGTAACACAGTCGTGCCCGATCGTCCAAGCGGCTAACGAGCCGATCAATGTGAAGAGGATAAAAGTAAAAAGTAAAAGTTGCCTGGTGCTGACTGTAGATTATTTGTATAATAAGTACGTTTGACATTTCTAACTGCTTGTGTACTCTTTCGGACACTTCGGTAAGCAACATCGAAAGTTATGGATCTTTTTGCAAATTTCTCTATAGTTTGTGTTTTTCTTTTATCATTTCCCTGATTTTACTTGTGATATCGGGCTTGGAGACAGACATACTTTTTACTAAATTAGTCTGGAGGGGGAAGCAGTTATCAAAGCAAGCACTGAAAATGCAAGGAAAGTTGCAGCAGATCACATATTGTAGCATTATTTCAATTAGAAACAAGAAAAGCGAATGAGTAATAATAATAATATTAAATTATCCTTATTTTTCTTATCTTTATTACTATCATTATTAATCTATGTTTAAGTCCGTATATGTTGCAGTTCCTCATATAGTGTTAGGTGTGTAGTCCAGCAGGAGTGAACCACAACAACACATGAAGGGTCTCTGGTGACTACCTCCTACCACAAGACTTGTGTCTATAGTTTGACAACAGTTAGTATATATATTTAAGAAAAGGTTGTTTGCTCATATTGTTTATGAAGTTGTTCTCTTAAACAAGTATACTTATTTACTTAGTACTATGTTGTAATGGATTGAGGGCGCTGGAAAAAAAAGTGAATAAATCAATTTGGTAAAGGTGGAGGGGATGGTTTTCACCAGAAGGAACTTATGGAATTGCACCAAAATTTCTGGAGGTGTTGTTTGCATGACACTATCAAGAACAGTCATGGGGTGTACGACGCCATTTACGATGACCTTCTTGCCCTGATCTTTTTTCAGCAATATCGCCTTTAACACATGGAACTCTGCACTTTTCGAAACTTTGGAAGAGTCTCGAAGCAAGTTTCCTGGTGGGAATTATTAGCTAGTACTGTACTCAAAATATCGATACTTTGAGATCTTTCCAGAGCTTCAAAAAGGTGGTATAACTGAAACAAGATCAGGGCAAGAAGGTCATCGTACACCCCATGACTGTTCTTGAATACAGTTAGGTCGATAAGGCAGTGGATATTTTGCCGTGACCGATAAGTTCCTACTAACGCCATTTTACCGTGAGTGTGCTCTGATGGCTAATTGTCCATTACCGGTGAACAACGCGAGAACTATATTTGACCGTCACGGCATTTATTTTGCTGTAAGTCGATCGTTGTGTAGATGTAAACATACCTAACCTTATTTCTGTTGTGCATGGAAACTTATTATTATAAAAGCAGTGACATTTACTAGAACATAATAAACCTGACCTAACCAACCAAAGAAACCTACCTAACCTTACCTAACTTCCTAGCCTGGGAGTGGATCCCTCTTCATATTAAACAGAGTACTTAGTCAGTCAAAGCGCACTTTTGGTAAAATAACATTAGTAGGAACTTAGCCGGTCACGGCAAAATATCCACTACTTAAGGTAATGAAAATGACAATGCACAAAACCTGACTTAACCTACATTTATATTACTTACTATCATCCAAACGACATCTCTGAGAAAAATTAACCAATTTTATAAATGATAAAGTATCGTTTTGCTCATGCACCTATTTTGTGAAGGTCAGAATCAATCAAAACATTAAAAGTCACCCGAGAAACATAATTTCAACCTAACCTAAATTTGCTGCATGACTGAAACGATAATAATGCCTTATAAATTTCTTCTGGTGATAACCATCTCCACATTTGCCGTTTATAGTACATATTGACAAGCCTGGATTCACTCCCTTATATCTTATGAGCGGTTCAGTACAATGGTTGCGAGGAGATTTGACGCTGCCATATTTATGGTAAATAATTTTGTAATTATTGACCTAACCTAACCTAACCCATTGTATTTAGCTGCAGCATCCCACTGGTGGTACAGTACTTTTAAAAGGTCTGCTTGCCATCAAGTAAGCTTTCTTCTTTCCTCCTCACTCTGTAAGAGTACATTAATATATAACTTATAATTTATTTTATTTTATCTTTTCAAATTTTTTCTTCACACTTATTGTTTGTGAATGTGAATGGATTGGCTAACTGAAGTTATTCAGGTTAATCTACTTGGAGCTCATATAAGGTTACATTTTTTCCTCTAACCATACATTACAATACTCTGTGCTTTAAGAGGAAGAAAAAGGTTATATTGAATTTGATATTTTCCAGATATAAAAATGGGGGACTACTATGATAAATCTTATGAGATCCAGTGTCCTGTGTGTAGAGGCACAAAGTATCGGAATCCACAGATGAAACTGATGGTCAATGTGTGTGGACATCCTCTGTGTGATTCGTGTGTACGAATGTATTTTATAAAAGGTAAGAAATTAATTGTTTTTCCTAATTAGGGAACAGTTTTAAATACAGTAGACCCTTGCCATTCGCGGGTTTGCGATTCGCAGTAAGCAGATGGTGGCTAGTTTGCAGGCCTTTTCCTGCAGCACAACGATTCACCCGACACAGCCTCTTGTGTTGTACTCTCAAAAGTTTAGTGTTTCTGTATGAAATGGCCCCTAAAAGACGGCTTAGTGTCAGTGCTAATGGAGTGAAATGTAAAAGACAGAAGTCAGTGATGACCCTGACAAAGAAAGTTTTATTATTAGATAAGTTAAAAGAGGGGATGTATTCTTTCATGGCTGGTCAGTTGTTTGGTATAGGTATACAGTAGTGCACAAAGGTAGTATAAGTTGCTATTCGTGGTTTTCCAATTCGCTCCATTTCTTGGAACCTATCCCTCACGAATGGCAAGGGTCTACTCTATTATCACTGAATGTGCTTTACCCTATATTATTTTCTCACAACATTTATATAAGTTTACTTACATTACTTATGGTTAGAAATATTTTGATTTAAATATAATTTATCATTAAAAGCTGTTAAGCAAATCTCAATCCACTAGTTTTATAATTTTCTCTCTTCACCCTCTTTCACGACGATGTTTTCTATCACTTAGCAATGTAGACTAACACACCGTTACAAGCATTTTCCTCCTTTTCATGTTTTTATTCTATCAATGAATGATATTATCAAACTAAAGCACAGTTCTAGTAAAATAATACATAAAATTAACAATAATATAACAAATTGTTAAGAAAAATTGTCAATCAGTCATGTTGCTGTTCTTGAACCTTCTATTCACTAACCCCTTAATTCCCATTGATTCGGTGGTTACTATAATGCAAAGTTCTTCAGGAACACAACTACCATGTTATAGGAAAACTGAATGTGCTCTACAGTTAAAAGAAATTTCTTATCCTCAAACCGGGATCTCTCTCAGATAATACATTATTAATCTACTGTATCATAATCAGAGTTGTAAAAAGTACGGTACAGTACTGGACTGTGTTACCAAGTAAAAGTGCTGTTACATTGGCAAAATGTTACTCAGGTTGAAGTAAAGTACCCAAAGATTAATGTACTCAAGTAGAAGTAAAAGTATTCAAAGATCAATGTACTCAAGTAGAAGTAAAAAATATCTCATTCATAAAGTATTCAGGTACTGAAAATAAAAAGTAACAAAAAATTTATTAACTTGCAAATATTAAAATAAATCCATAGTAAAAAAAAAGAAGATAACTAAAGATAAAAATAAGACACATAGCATTACACATGTTTATTTTTTGAGATTAATCAATAACTGATTCTCAAAATTATGGCTGTCCAATCAGGATTTCTTAGGCCCAGATATAAGCCCAGCATGACCTACCGATAGAGAATGCGTTTAGCCGCTCTTCCTACAATTGATTGCAGGGATTTTTTTTTTTTTTCTTTTTTAAGGGATTAGCCCACCCGGAGACAGGTTACTAACCCACATCAGGGCCTGGAGGGCGAAAATGTAATAATAATACCTGTAATAATGATAATAATAATAATACAGTAATAATAATAATAATAAATAATAGTCATAATAATTCATAATAAATAAAATTTATGATAAAACAAACAAAAATAAAATAATGATGATAATAATACAGTAACTGTAATAATAATAATAATTTTAATAATAAAGAACTGTAAATACAAAATGAAAAAAAGATTAAAAGTGAGAAACGATATATGTATGTTGTGTTGTCAATGGTAAGAGAAACAATTGAGACCCTGCAATTGTGTGTAAATGAGGCAGAAAATCAGATCAGCAACCTGGGACTTGGTCACAATTTTCGTGATGCCATATGGCAGCAGGGTCTATCATTAGACAACACATTATGCTTCCAATATCTTCCCAGGCAGTAGTACCTCCCTGTTTGGTAGCTGCCTACTACCTAGTGAACGGGCTGGAAATATATCCATCCAACACTATGATCACTTTCTTCCTTATCCACACAAGTATCGTTAACATGACTTAAGGTCCACAGACATAATGTTGTCTCTGCTCGCATTAGGTTAGGATACAGACCTATCTGGCAAGTATCTGAGGCGAAGAATGACCCGCGTGGGGTAATGAAACTAGGGTTCCCAAGTTTGGTTTGCTTTTCCTGTCATACCAGATCCCCTTGAGATTCATCCAAATTGAGTGTTTTGATGCCTAATCTTTTAGCATTCAGTACAGCAAAATATTTTAATTTTATTTTAAGATAAACAGTAATTACCCAAATACCTTACCTTTATACAGTACAGTAAAACTGAAGTGTAGATCTTTTTTTTTTTTTACGTTGGATAGGTAATAATTCAGTCATACAGGGCAGTGAAATTATCACTGCCCACCTCTAAGTTTATCCATTAATTTATTTAGGGTTAATACAAAATCATTTTCATCCATTACCAAATGGGATTTTCATTAACAAATTGCTGCCGTAGGCATCATCTAGAAGTATTCACCAGCATCTCACCTTGTGTCGTTACGCTGAGGAAGTTGTATAACCGTTTATTTCTACTTGCGTGACATAGTTATATATACTCGTCTTATACCCAATTCACATCTGCATTCTAAAATATGTATTCCCCAATACATTTGTCACTTTATAAACCAATTTGCATTATTAAAACATGCATTATAGGAGAACTGACTGTACTTTAGCTTTGGTATACAGTACTGTATGAGCAAAAACCCAGGAGTTACAATTTTGTACAGTATTTTTAGTAGCATTGGGAGCAGCTGAAATGCTGACATAGGCATGTGAGGGTGATGCATCCAGAACTAGGACAGTGTTTACAGTTATTTAACCCTTAAATGACATTGAGATTTTTATTTAGACTATTTATGTTAGCAGGGAAAGATAAGGATGTAAAAAAATGCATAAAATTATAAAATTTCTTAAGAAAAAGACAAGAAATGAGAATGGTAAGGTGGATGTGTAATGTGACACTGAAAGACAGAGCTACTGGTAAGAGAGCGGTTGGGTCTTGAGAGTATTGGTGAGGTCTTGGTTAAAAGTAGAGTGAAGTGATGCAAGCATGTGTAGAGAATGGTGGAGATAAATTGGGTCAGGAGATGCATGAGAATGTGGAGAGGAAGAGAGCCATGGTTAGTTCAAGAATTATATGGGGAAAGATTGTAAGAAGTAACCTCAGATATAAGAAGCTGATAACAGAGACTGCAGGAGATTGAGTGGCATGGTGAGCTGCCATCCTGGTAATCGTGGCTAACCCACACAAGCATGGAAAATGGCTGTAAAACAGTACTGATGAATGCAAAGCATCCACAGTCATTATTTAAAGGGAATTTTTTGCCTTTTTCTTCCTCTGATTTAATGGAAAATATCTATGATTTATGCAAATGAAGTGGCATAATCACTTTGGAGTAGGTTATTAAGATGTATGTGATGGTATGTCAGAGCTTTTCTGTCATGCCCATTTGAATATTGAATATCAGAGCAATGCTTTTTCTCAAGAAATGGTATCATATTCTGTTTTTAGATTAATCCTTTTATTGGATTCATTTCCTTGGGATTTGTTTGCAATAGACTAAAAAAAAAATTCTTCTGGATATTGGCTATTCATTGGCAGTACAATACTGTAATTTCATGGACAAGTTCTTATACTTTATTAGAAAAAAAAGGTTAGATGAATAATTCAATAGACCGTGCAGCTGCCATCAGGCAAACATAGCTAACCCACACAAGTGTGGAAAATGGCAGTGATGATAATGAATGGATGTAGGGTAATTTTAGGCCTGTTGTTACTCCAACTGGAGTTTTTCTTGTTTTTGACTGGCATGTATGTCTGTGCTTTAATAATATGAAGGTTTTTAGGCACTTAATATCAATTAATCTGTGCACTCAATAAAAACTATTAAATATTAAGAAAGGTATATTTTCCTCAGGAAATTGTTGGTTGCAGAATGGAGACCTTGTGGATTCCCTTCTCTATACCCTGTATACAGTAATATGGTATGCTATATCACTGGTTCATGAGTGGGGGGATGATTTCAACTTAATCTTCTCCATTGAAGATATGTACCTATGTTAAATTTTGATCATTGTAGTGTAGTGTATGAATGGATTTGGTTTGCATGCTTTAAGACCTAACTTACTGAACCACAGAATTGTTTAAGAGGAGCTGGAATTCCATGGATCATCTGTTAAATAATCCAGAACAAGATCTTTAAACTGTCTGGAAATTGAAACGTGGCCATGAGAGCCATTAACATGGCCAACTGTTCCATGAGCACACATCTGTCTCATCCTTGGAAATTTCATAGCATTTCTTAATCATCTTTGTCTATCTAGCTTTTGATTATGAGAGCTGCCTGCCTTTGGGGTATAACTGAAAATGATTGATCCTGTTTTCTTGTGAAACCCTTAGCCAAGCAGCTCAGATACCCTCCTTTTTTGTGCAAATGATCAGTCAATTGGATCTGAAGTATATGGGATACGGTATACAGGGAGTCCCCGACTTACGAATGCCCCCTGATACGAACCGGGTTAAACTTTAAATTTACAGTATTTTGTCATTCTATTTCTTCTTTTCTCTTAAGTAATTTTAGATGTATATAAGGACTTAGGCTATGATACAGTGGGATTTTAAACATTGTTCTGTAAGTACGGTATGCACATAGTATGTGTTCCGACTTGCGTACAAATCCGACTTAAGAACGTCCTCAGGAACAGAACCTGTTCGTAACCCTGAGACCCCCTGTATAGGTCCTGAATTTTAACTGATGGAGGTATGCCTTGGCATGGAGTGTGCCGATAGGATGGACTTAGCTCACTTAAGATAGGTCTATAAGTTCCCAGAAGACATAAGTCACCCTAAGTAATAGGGCAATGTGGTGAGGAAGGAGAGGTGATTAGTATACCCAAGGGCTTGATAAATCACACAGGCTTGCATAAATGGAGAAGGGATGGTATATCCTAGTTCCCTTTGTATTATGTGAGCCAGAGGCTACAGGCTCTACTAGAAAACAGGATTTCAGAATTAATTGTTAATTTTTGTTGTACGTGTGACCGTCAAACCCAAGGCCCACGATAGACAGTGTCCGTTATATTGGGGGTTTACTGTATGGCAACTAATTTTATTAATGTATGGTAATTATGGTTTTACAGTGTACATTTATAATGATTAAATTTTTATTACAGAATCTGGACAATGTCCAGAATGTGACATTGTGCTCAAACGATCAAAGTTTCGAGTCCAGGTGTTTGAAGATCCATTAGTAGAGAAAGAGATTGATATAAGAAGAAAGGTATGTTTTAGGTAGATGTTATAATGTTTTGTATTTATGCTTTAGTGTTTGTGATATACAGCACGGCCGGATCCAGACCTCAAATTTGACTGATGCAAATTTCAATTTTTGTAGTTGCAGCTAGCCCAGATTTAAAAAGAGTCAATGAAATTTTTTAACTTCATTCCACAGCTCCGTATTTTTAATCTAGTCAATCACAACATTTGTGAGAAGTAGAGTTAATGAATAATTATTGTTTGATTATTAGATAGCCCAATACCTTGATTACCTATATATTTTTTTATTAAGAAGATATTCATTATTGTTTTTACATAGCTTTTGAAATTGTTATTGGTCAAATTAAACCACGGATTTTAGGTAATTTAAGCTACCCATACTTGTTCTCTCATGAGAACGAGTGTGTGGAAGCAAAACTTGACTTAGCAAGGGAAGAAAATTTAACCTGACCCAGGGAAGAAACTGTATGGTTGTTGAGAACCTCTGGTTTTCCGAGACTCAGTTTCAAGGGTCTGTACAGTCCCTGACTTGGTACAATTAAAATAGATTTTTGTCGTTTGGATGTGATAACACAATCTTGTACAATTTCTTTTTAATTTTTATATAAAAATTTAATTTTGCATTGCCTTTTCTTGGAACATCACTGTTTTTAGTTAATAGATGGCTTCAATTTTAATGCAAAAAAAACAAAAAATATTATGTAGGAATGGCATATCTATTATTGAATTACTTGTGACACTTTTACCTTTTCTTGTATCTTAGGTAATGAAGATTTATAACATGAATGAAGAGGATTTCCTGACTGTGGAAGAATGGAACAAGTATCTGGAGGAAATAGAAGAAATTGTATATAATATAACGAATGACATAAATCGTACCGAGATGGAAAAGAAAATCGAAAATTACGAACGGCTTCACAAAAATGATATTAGAAAAAATTACACAAAAAGGTAAGATATAGAAATGGAGTATTGATCTAGAAATCCCCCTTTTTTTAACCATGCCTGGACTAGGAGAATTGTTTATTATACCCACTAATTCTAGAGGAAACCCTCAAATATTAGTGACTTAGATTAATTTGTGAATAAGTGATAGTGATGAATCTTTAAGAATAACAGTCCCCAAATCTATATTTTTCAAATGAAATTCCCAGTACATAGAACAATACAACATCATTCCATAATGCATGATAATTCTCAGTCCCACTCTCACCTTATGTTGAGGTTCTACAATACAGGTAATAATTATCAGCTAGGTAGAACACGGGTGCTCAAGGTATGAAGCAGCAACTCTTACAACAAAATGCAGGCTATTTAATCAATTAACCATGATTTTCAACTAAATATATTCATCTGAAAAATTTCTGATGAGGACTTACCAAACAGACTTTTAACAGTATAAGTTCCTCTTGGGTAGGAATCAGTGATTATTTGCCACTACATTATTATTAATAGCTGGTGTTATATACCAGGTCTCATTCCCCAATGTCCCATAATCATAATTGAGGATTAAAACCTGAAATCCTATTAGATGGCTGAAAATGTGCCCTCATTCCTTCCAATTGTAGTATGCAAAGAGTGCCCATCATTACTAAGTAACCCTATTTTCTTTGGTTGATGACTGAATGATAAGGAATTATTGAGAGCTTCAGGTCATAATCTCTTGAGTCACGAGTCAACAAAGGCAGCTGCTTAATCCAATTTCTTGAACTATGTATACTGTACTGTATGACAATTTATTTTAACATTCCCATGGAAGGTTTTTCAGAAAAGATAGTTTTTATCAGAATTGTTCTTTAAACCAGTTATTGTGTGATTAGGCTAGAACCTTGTCAGTGATCCCCATGTAAACAGCTGTTTAAATAAAAAATCTCAGGATACCTTTAGAGGTTGCAAGTGTAGTAGGATGAGTAGCTGTTGTTAAAGAACTAGCAATAATTTGTGGAATAATGCTTCTGCCACTGTTTATTATACCATTATAAATTAAGCCATTAAAAATCTCAGGTACAGGTTTTTTAGTTCTACAATTGATGGTTGAGGGAATGAGCAAGAAATCTTACTTCCTAATTTTCTTTCTGTGAAATCTTAAATGAAAATGGGTTGGAATCTCTCCACATTGTCTAAGAGGGTTCAAGCAAATGAAATGTTATCAAGAGTGACCAGAACTTCCTATTGGTCCTCTAGATACTTAACAGTTATACCTCTTGAAGGTCTCTTGCTTGTTTCCGTGGCCATAAAATGGGATTTCATACATCAGTTAATTACTTCTAATAACATAAAATATGGGAGTATCAATAGATATTCATAATCAGGGGGTTATATATATATCTTCAACTTTCCAGGAGTCGTGAGCAGGAGGAGTTAGAAAGACACTTGGATGCTGAAGTATTGAGGGGATTAGAAAGACAGAAAGCACAACGAGAGGAGGAGTTACGATCAAAATTATCCCGTGAACGAAACAAGACTTCTCTTATAAAAGTACAGTACAGTAATACCATTTCCAAGTGATACAAAATGTATATTAGTTATTATGTGTCTAAAATTACTAACTATTCACACAAATTTAAATAAATTCAAAACTGCTTTGATAACATGACTCCAATTTCACATGTTTGTGGAACTGATTGGATCCTCAGTTCAGATCCACACAGCCAAACCATCTTTATGTATTATTTTTTAATCTGCTGTAGCTATAAGCACTCATCCAAATCTTTAGCTTTTCCTTATCAATATCCCTGCCTGTCTTCTACATTTCACTGTCTCTTATCTTCTCCCATTTGCTAACACAGTACTACATCAACCTTAAGTTGGGTTATAGAAGAAAAAAATATTCACCTGTTCATGTTGCATGAGGGTACAGTACTGTATATGTGGTAAGTGTAAATATTTTATTTGATTAAAAATGTCATTGATGTCTTGTAAATTCTTATAAACTTGTCATGCTTTAGAAATTCAGTGTCTTTGTTATGTAATTCAAGGCATTTTTACTCTAAAATTAGAGTCTAGTTACTGCTTTCCCAGTAGAAATACCAGCAGGTGTGAAATTGTAACATTATTATAACTTACCAGTCAATTATTTGCTTTAGGACTTGATGGCCTCTGAGGGAGATGCATCTCTTATTGTACAATCCCATGCTGAGCGCCTCAAAGAAGAACAGCAGCGAGAAAATCAGAAGAAGAAAGAACTGGAGTTAGCCCTTGCTCAGACCACTCTTAAGGTTAAAGAGTTCTCCTCTGGAGTCAAGATAGGTTTTGCAGGGATGGGTATTGCTCCTGTTCAGCTCATAAAGGTAAGGATAATTAAAATAGTTTTTACTCAAAATTCATAACACTATTTGCAGTTGAAATGTCAAGTTCATAGACAATTAAGTGCATGTTATTTCTAGCTCCATATATCAAGCTTTTATGGCCACATGTCAGAACACCACCTGATAGAGGCTACTTTGTTTTGGAGGTTATCTGTGCAAGGGTATATAAAGAATCACTTACCCATACAAATCAATGTTTCTGAAGCACCATTCAACCCTTGCTTAGTGGTTGCATCAAAAGGCAGAAAGTCAAGAGGTAAATTGGTAAAATCTCTAAACCAGCCCTTTTTATGTAGATACTCCTGACATAAACCAGGGAACCAGATCAAAACCTTCACATTTACGTACAGCACCCACAAGCAGTTGTTACAGCTCAGCATTCCTCGTGGATATTATAATAATAAGTGGAGTTTCATGTTGTTGGCAGTGGAGGTTTTCACTTCACAGTCATTTATTCACAGTTACAATAGATCCTCACTATATACACTGGATGCATTCCTTGATTAAATGTTTGCATAAGGGAATTTCCATAAAGCAAATAATAGATTAAATGTGAAAAATAGAGATGCTCTGCAATATCACTGCATCCACAAGAAAATGCTTCATGAACCAGTCTTCATATACTTGACCAGTCACCCATGCTCTCTTGTTAGCATCCTAATGCACAGGTAGCAAGTTCTTGCTGACTCCTATTAGCACTCGAATGGTGCATGGACTGGTAGACAACAGCATCTTCACAGTGAAATTGGCCACAGGTTTGCCAAGTAGTAGGAACATGTGTCTCTCCTTGGCTGCTTTAAATCTGGATGCCAGTTGCTTTCATCAGCATTAAATACTTGCTAAAGGCTAAACCCCTCTGTCTAGAACTCTAGATCAAAGCTTGCACCTCTTCAAGGAACTTAGAAGCAACCACGAGGTTGGCACTAGTCTGCTTTCCACAAACATTTGAGGTTTTGAAGGTTTTAATAATAATAATGATAATAATTAACGGTTTATTGAAAAAGTTCTGCAGCCCGAAGGCTGAAAATATACATTGGACATAAATGACTTATTACATACATTGTTGGTTTAACAAAAGCTTTCATTAGAGAAAGGAAAAGGAACAAACAGTGAACATACAGATTAATGTTTTCAGTGGAGGTCATGTAGATTATGTGCGCTGAGGTGTTGAACAGCAGACAAGTAGTGCAGTAACTCCCTCACAGATGGTGTTATGAGGGGCATCACGTGGTGTAGTAATTCCTTCACAGTTGGTGTTATGAGGGGCTTGACATGGTGTAGTAATTCCCTCACAGGTGGTGTTATGAGGGGCATCACGTGGTGTAGTAATTCCCTCACAGATGGTGTTATGAGGGACCTGACGTGGTGTAGTAATTCCCTCACAGTTGGTGTTATGAGGGGCTTAACGTGGTGTAGTAATTCCCTCACAGGTGGTGTTATGAGGGGCGTCACGTGGTGTAGTAATTCCCTCACAGATGGCGTTATGAGGGACCTGACGTGGTGTACAGTGAACCCTCACTTTATGCGGTTAATTCAACCCACGGCGGCCCGCGTAAAGTGAGAAACGCGTAAAGTGAACAACATAACATATGGGATTTATTGAAATAGAGACCTGGCCGACCCCCAAACTCCACTTTTTCAGACACAATACCTACGTTGTAGTAAAAATAACTTCTTAATTTTATGATGGTATGCACACACAATTAATAATTAAGAGAAATATCAATAATATTAGGTTTTTTAACTCTTACATTAGTAGAAAAGATGGCTGGGCACACGGGGATGAGGGGTTGGTTCCGAGGCAGAGGGCAGATTATTGGCCCTCACCTGTATCACTTGTATCAATTGTATCACTATCCACCACAGAGGCTTGCAGGGCCTCTTTGTCAAACCCCTCAAAGTCCATATAAGTCCATATCCTCACTCTCATTATCACTATCGCTGTGGTGGGTGGCGGGTGAAGAACTCGGTAATGTTTTGATGACTGGGCGACCTTGTGCGCACCCCGCTCGCGCCACTCTCCGCGTAAAGGGGGTACACGCGCCGCGGAAAGTGAGCATTCCGGTTTCGGCAGGGTACCGCGTAAACGTGGAAACGTGTAATGTGGGACCGCGTAAAGCGAGAGTTGACTGTAGTAATTCCCTCACAGATGGTGTTATGAGGGGCATCATGTACGTGGTGTAGTAATTCCCTCACAGATGGTGTTGTGAGGGGCCTTCTCTGTTGCTCCATCCTCTTCACTAACGTGCTTGTAGACCAGGGGTGTCAAACTCATGGCCCGTGGGCCAAATGTGGTCCTTGGGATGGTCAGGTGTGGCCCGCGGGATGACAGTAAAATTTATCTGCCCGTGAAATTATGATAGAAATAGATATGAAGGAAAAAATGCAGATATGAATGAGTCAGTAATTTCCAAAATGGTCTTGACATCATTGTAGCAATAATTGAATTTATATTGTTAATTTATATTGCTAGTAATAACACTGTTGTAAAGGGAAAATGCTTATAAATCGAAATTATTAAAGAAATAAAAAATGAAGCCTCAGCCATTACTGGCATCTGAACAAAGGCAGTAGCCAAACGTTGCAATACTAGGCTAAACAGATGAGAACTGGTGTGCGTTGTTGGACCCTCTCCGCTTCTTTGGAGAAATCGTGAGTTATACTTCGCTTTTTACTCACTCAGTTATCTATACCTATGACTAAGTATATGTAGAATTGATGTGCAGTCAATCCTTTGAAATGAAATTATATATAAGATTTGTAGGGAAACTTTGTACACATGACGGTTGCGTCAAACCCGCTAACCACCGCCTTGCGCTAGGCTTCGCCAGTGTATGGGTTCAGTCCAGGTTCATATTTTGTTTCTTTTTCCCTCCTTTCTTTTTTTTTTGCACATTATAAAACATTTATCTACCTATCTACCAGTTTCTTTATTAATCTCAGACAAACCCAAATGAGGTATTCCTGGTAAGCCAGGTAAGGCATGTGTGAATCTGTAAACTTCAATCCTGCAAATATGATAGTGTATAACACTTGTGTTGGCTCTGAAGAGGGTAACTAAAATAAGAATTGGCCCTCGAAAGGCTTTGAGTTTGACACCGCTGTTGTAGACCTTCTGTTCCTTATTCTTGACCGGAGCATTGCTAAGGCTCATTTTCCTTTTATTTTAGTCTTCCGTCCAAACTCCAAGTATCTATTTCATCTTTTTTCCAGCCAGATTCTTACCTGTTTTAATAATCAGTGCAGAAAGGGGTGTTGAATAGCTAATGTAATTTCAAACCTTCTCAGCACTGTTCTTACATTAAGAACAGTGCACTTTCCCAGGTTAAATGTTCGGCCAGTAACCAAATGCCTTAAAATGTCTAATTTCAGTCATACTTTACTTTACTTTATCCCCTTCCCCACTGATCAGCCTGTTAGCTGCTTGGGTGGTCATTCATGTCTCTGTTACACACTGTTGGCAAGTACTGGGCATGTACTGGTTCCAGAATGTATCTGTACTTGCACCAGTGTTGGTCAAGTCTGGTCTTGAATGAGTTCACACTCAGTGCCATTACAATACTCTCTGGCAGATTGTTCTCACTCTGAAATAGTTTGTCCCGACAATTTTCTGAACTTGTAGATTCTTCAACCTTAACTTGTGACCTCTCGTGGGATGGGCATCCACCAGTGCTTCCAGGTATGAAGACTCAACTCTGAAATGTCCTCTGAGGTGTTTATAAACTTCTATTAAGTCACCCCTTGCTTACCTACAGTATAAGCTTGGGGTAACTGAGGTGCCATAGTGCAGGCACCATTCTGATGGCCCTCCTTTGGATGTTTTCACTAACTGACAATGAAAATCTCTAGCAAATTTTGGGTACCAGACAGGGTGACAGGACTTCACATGGGGAAGCACCTTACTTTTGAAGAGTTTTATGAAGCATGAGCTATCATGGTAACTGAATGTCTTCGTATGAGACCCACTGGCTTAATTGCTTGATTCACTTTATGGACGAGTTGATGGTCGGATTTTTTTTGTAAGATGGCAGGTCAATGGGTAAATAAAACACTTAAATTCACTTTGGTAATGATATTTTAAAATAAATTAGGCAAAAAAAAAAATACGGATTAAAGTTGCTAAAAATTCGCATGACTGTGAAAAGCTCTGTGATTGGTTGTGACGTCACTGGTTGGCGCAAGCTGCCCAGCCAGCTGTGGTGTATGTGTTGTTACCAGCAGAAAATTAATACAGGACTTGTGGCCATATACAATGTTGTTATATACGTACAGGCATACCTTATTTTTAGGTTAAAATAAATTATTGCTGAAGTATCATCGTGTGTATTTACTTGCTGGTGCCAAAAATGATGCAAAAGACCAATAACTCCAACATGGAAGTTTTCATCACTGTTCTCTATTTCATGTCTGGAAAATGTAAGTTTTTGTCACTGATGTCTATATTTAATGTTTTGGAAGAACTAGGGATGACCATGGCCAGGGAATGGGCTTGAGATGACAGATGTAATTTGACGTGCTTCAAAGCTGGATGGTCGAGTTCTTGATAATGCTCTACTATCATAAAGACATCTACTTTTGGTAAATTTCATTCATCTGCCTTGATGAACCCTGGAAGTAGTTGTCCAACCTTCTTGGCTCTGTAAATAAATATTACTGTATTAGATAATGAATTGTGCTTTACTGTGCAACACAGTAATGCTATATTGATTTAAATATTACTAAGCACATTAACTAATTCAATGAATATTAGCTGCCCCTACTACAAATTTCATTGTATAAACATTCCAAACAATATTGATATTATTTTGGTTTTGGTCATCTGGGGAACCTTAAGATTCTAACTATGGGATTAAGTACTTTAAACAATAAGACAAATTATCTATACGGGATTTATGTCGCAAAACATTTTTCGATTTCTTAAGAAAATACAGGTCATATGTTAGGTTAGGTTATGATGAGTTATAAGGTTAGCTCAACATGCATCGGTAAGGAAGGGTGGTAGTTACTCAAAACTAGTGATTTACGATAGAAATGAAGGTCTAAATCGTTCATAACGCTTTGCAAACCATCAGCCAAAAAAACATAGTCTGCATGCCTAAGTACAGGGATGACCAAAACTTTAAATTGACCCAATGTAGCCTATCTCGAATCTAAGCATCCAAATACTTATGGATGTTAAAGTAAAATTTTACCCATTAATTAATATAAATGAAGTTATGTTCCAGTGGTTCATTAGTGAATCATCAAAACAATAACAACACTATGTTCTCATGTTTACCTAGCATCAGGCATTCTCAAAACAAAGTCCAGACAATGTCATTGCAGTACAGTACTTCTAAATTGACTCATATCTCCATCTAGTACTGATATTCTTTGTAAATGCACTGGGAAAAAAAAAAGTCTACCAAGTAAAGAATACATGACAGCTGAGCTGGTGTGACCATGGGAGTTTTTCATGTCCATAAGAACCTAAGAATGGAGGAAACTGCAGCAGGCCTATTTGGTCCATACTGGGCAGTCCCATTTACACCCAACCCCTATCGCACAAATGTCCATCCAACCTATGTTTGAAGCAGCGCTTCATGACACATTTCTTCACTTACAAAATGTCCATGATTAGACCATAAAAAAAAACTTTAAAACTTATCTGAACGTGGCATTTGGGGTCTAAAGGGGACACCTTTGTACTACCTGTGACTGCAGCTGTGAGTTTGATAGAGAGCGTCGTCTGCTGGGAAACTGGTGACATCATTGCAAATGGCGGCCCTGTTTCTAGAAAAATAACCTTATCTCTACTTTTATAGCAGGACTTTTAACTTTTAGTACAAATTATATATACCGTATCACTCTTCGAACATGGCAGAGTGTATTTCTTCTGTTCGGGGGAATGTAGCTGGTTTCAAGGTAAAACCTTTCATGATATATCATTCAGAGAACCCAAGAGCTTTTAAAAATGTCAGCAAGCACACACTGCCAGTGTTTTATCGCAGTAATAAGAAAGCATGGATGGCTCTAGCACTGTTTGAGGATTGGTTCCTGAGTTGTTTCATTCTACGAGCCAAGGAGTATTGTCTGCAACAAGGGGTTGCATTCAAGATTTTATTAATTTTAGATAATGCTCTGGGACACCCACAACACCTGGACGACCTGCACCCTGATGTTAAGGTAGTCTACATTCCACCTGGTGCTATTGCTGCTTTTAAAGCGTATTATTTACGTACGACCTTCGCTCAGGCTGTTGCTGCTATTGAAGGTGAGAAAACGCTCAGAGAGTTTTGGAAGGACTACAAATTTTGAAATTTTAAAGATCATAGCTGCAGCATGGGATGAGGTTACAGGTCAGTGCATGAATGGAATGAGGAAGAAGTTCCTGAAAAGATATGTGCACAGTTTCAAAGGATTTAATGAGGATGAAGCTATTTCTGAGATTAGTTACAAGATAGTGGAGTTGGGTAAACAGCTGGAGTTAGAAATTGATAATGAAGATGTTGAGCAGTTGGTTGAAAGTGTAGCAGAAGAGCTAAGTAACGAGGATTTCATTGAACTGGATGCACAGAAAATTGCAGAGGAAGAAGAGAGACAAAACGTAGAAGAAGAACCTGCACCCCAAAAAAGTTTTCAGTGACACAAATGGCAGAGGCATTTGCTACTATTAATAAGGGGATGCAAATGTTTGACGAAATGGATCAAAATGTTGAGCGTTTTGCAAAAGTTGACAGAATGATCCAAGATGCACTTGCTTGCTACAGGGAGATTTACAATGAAAAGAAAAGGCAAACTGTGCAATCTAAATATATTTTAGGAAGTCCCCCCACTGTTGTCTCCTCACGCCACCACCACTGCTGCCTCTTCACTCCCTAAAGAAGATCCACTACCTTCAACAAGCAAGTATGTTAGCGTGTCTGAAGAAAGTGAGATTGATGACCCACCCAGCCCTGTCTCCTTCTCTGCTTCATCCAATTAATATAGTCTCCATGTTTAATTAAAAAATTATTAAGCCCCCGTGTGCATTCAGCTGACTACATTAAAGGTAAGTGCACAGTAACACTTTATTCATTTTTCATTATTGATTACTTTTACTGTACTGTATTTCATTTTAGAATTTCTATGTGCAGTAGGTTCTCAAATTTCGCGAGTTTTTAATTCAACATTTTTTATTTGGACACAAAAAAACACTACACAATTTCTAATTTCGACGTCGGAAACTCAAATTTTGACGGGTTTGAGCGGCCCGCCAACGTTCAGACGTGCACAATTGTTTAAACAGCATCATTTCTCTTATATACAAAAGATTCATTATTGTTTATTACTGAATGTCTTTTTGATTGAATTGATGTTTATGCGTGCAAAATGAACAATACAATTCATTAATAATATGTAGAATATTAAAACACACGAGGAGACGAGACGGCATTGTTTTCGTTAATGTTTACCAAACCAGTGACTGACTGGTTCTACATCTAAAACTGAAGAAAATAAGACCCTGATTGTAGCTGTAGTAAAATTAATGTAAAATAATTATTATGGTTGTTTTAAGTAATGTTATTTAATGTTAATAAATGGAACACTAGAAGTAGCTAACCATTAATGGTAAAGGAAAAAATTGAGACTGCGTATGTAAGTGCGCACATGTGAAAATATATTGTCATTACTAGGGCCCGGATGTTTAGGCACTAAAAAACTTCAAAATAGGCAGGCAAAAAGGCAAAATAAAGTGGCAAAATAGGCATTAAAAAGGCATTTATTCCCAGAGCAATTATAGAAATAAAACTAGAAATATAAATTAAGTACATAAGTTCCATAACTAATTCTTCCTTAAAGTAGACTCGCTCAGGATTTGCTGTTTTGTGTATTTTTCCAAGAATAACTTCAGAGACTTGTTCTCCAGCTTCACAACGGAATATCAGCATCAACAAAGGCTTTACACAGATCTAATGAAAAGGTAGACTTGCTGCTGGAGGATGCACTGAATGTAGTCAGCAGACTCGTTTGCTGGCTTCCTGGTTTTGTTTTCTGAGCAGCAGTTTGATGTTTAGCAGTCTGCACATGCTGCGAAGCGAAGTACTTTTTATCAAAATTCACTTCTTTTTCACAGACTTTGCAAAATAGCACTGATCCATCAGTGGAAAAAACGTCACATCCCATCTCCCGAACAAGATCATTCAGC
The DNA here is from genome assembly GCF_018991925.1 of Homarus americanus. Classification (NCBI taxonomy): domain Eukaryota; kingdom Metazoa; phylum Arthropoda; class Malacostraca; order Decapoda; family Nephropidae; genus Homarus; species Homarus americanus. The sequence goes on along the minus strand of NW_024745219.1, from coordinate 375,150 downwards.
TTCTTGCCAGATGGTGCACTAACTTTGGGCATTTTTACTTTTTTAGAGCACTGCCCTCAGCAGTCATGTCTGCTGTTAGCCTAGTACTGTACTGAGGCAGTGCGTCGACTCATATACGTCTCGTGCCGACAAAAGCGGTGTTGCCAAGTTTTATGGGTGTGGTTTGCTAAGTTTTATGGTGTTCCGAAACTTTAATTTCGTGTTTGGAGTTACTTTGTGGAAATGTGTGCAAAAAAACACAATAGGCTATTATTTAGTAGAATAGGCATTATCACTCGCAATTCCCTAAAAAAGGCAAAAAAGGCATTTTATGGCATTTTGCCTAAACATCCGGGCTCTAGTCATTACTCTACATAAGAATATGAAAGCAACACTTATTTACTGCTCATATATGTTTTAATTAATGTTTCTGAATTTAAAAAAAAATTCTACTCACCAGTGGCGGTAAAGTTGAAAACATTAGGACAGCCAATGTTGCTGTGTGTGTTTTTACTCGGATGACGAAGTTTCCAAGTCATCAGATTCAACTCTAGCTGAAGCTGTAGAACATAAGAACTTTTTCTGTGTTGTTTTTAGCTTTTATTTAACTTTATCTGTGTTATTTTTGTTGTTTTATTAGGATATTGCTTTATTACAGGTAGTAATTCGCCAAAAAAGTAGGGTAAATAAGGCAAAATTTAGCCAAACATCGAAAGTACCAGGCTCAAATTAATTTTCTCCATAGGAAGTTGTATTTAAATTTGGACTATTTCAATTTTGCGAGGTTTTTACTGTCTAAATAGGTGTCAAAATATGAGAGCCTACTATTTTCGCATTTTTTAATTACGACCTGGTCGTCGGTCTGGAACCCTGTCGTAAGTGGAGGAGAGACTGTACAGCTACACCACCGATTTTCCGGCACCCTTGGCTCCAAACCCTTGCCGGATTATCCATTTTGCCAGACCAACCGAGGTCAGGTAATTATAATTCAACAATACACCTCCCATGTCTCTAAAGCACCATGGACTGCGAGAAGCTTAAATTAAATAAATGTTAAATGTAAATTAAATTTGAAAAGCCATAATTTTGAGCAACACATTACTGTACACACTTTGTACTCATGTGTTCTACACTAAAGTACTAAAGTTCTTATCTCTTGTACAAACTATGAGTTATTTCCACTCAAATTAATCACTATCTCACAAGGATTCCAGCAATGCTAGTTATATTCTGCTAAGTTTGGTCTGTGCCATTTTATAAGATAAAAACTTTAAGCCTAAAACTACCTTCACCCTGGCTGGGTTGGTGGGAGGGAGGGAAGTTAACTGCCCTCTCGTAATTTCTGTTCGGACTAAAGGAGGTGCCGGACCATCAGTTCCTGGAAAATCGGTGGTGTACCTGTATATATGTATGTGGTAAAACTGTACCATATAAATTTGCGCCTTACCGATAGCATATGTCAAGTGCCAACTCTTAAACATTGCCTCAGTAAATAATATCTACATATTTGAGTACGATAATTAGTAAAATAAGTGTAAAATTATGTAAATATAAGTTATTTTATGTAAGTGATGTCTGAAACTCACCATGGCATGGTTGTTGTGCAGCAGAGGCATATCTCTGATATTCACATTCCATTTAGAATTGCCACACATATAAGTAAATAAAAAAAAATTATTTCCATTTTCTATTCACCTACCTATCCAGTATTATATAATCATGAGCCTCATTAAAAAAAAAAGGTGGAAATAACAAAATAAAGTGGTGTAAAATAAATGCAGAGTGTGATATGTCTCCCGGCCTATTCAGAGATCGTGGCAACGTTGGATTTTCAAGGCTGATGCTAAACCACTTGGAAAGGAATGCGCTACACAGTAATATCTTTGGGATTTGGAAAATATTTCCGAGGGGTGCATTTTCTGGAAAACTGCGAATATCATTTGCTGACTGGGGGGTGGGGGGGGGGTATTTTTACTCGTGTGCAAAGAAATGTATATTCCCTTTATGTGTTTGCCCTTAGGACAATTATTTTTTTTACCCGTACTGTACATGTGTGTGTGCATGTAGCCACTCCCTCCAGAAGAGAGTGGAGACAGCTGGTAAGCAGAGGTCCTCCTGCTTTGTACCCCTCAGCTGGGATTCCAGCAGTCCTGAGGTTTTGTTATTCTTCATCTGTTTGATGGCAGTAGCAACCTCATCCAAGGATGGAGGGTAGCTGAGGTGGGTCAGCTCTGGATGCTGGTAGTGCTCTTTCCAGCACTGAAGGCTGCCTTCTTTGTCTTTAGTTAGGTAGTTACTGTTGGATGAGGAAATGGGGCTGTGCCATGAGTGATTGGCCCATAAAATGTTTTGGTGGAATTGAAAAATCCACGCATCTTGTGTTCAAACTTAAATCTCACTAATTTGGACAACTGTTACAATTCCAGACAAATTAAAAGATATCAGCCAATCTGTATTATATGGGTAATTTGAATGGAGTAGACCCCCGAGGAAGTTGAATTAGCGAGGTTTGAGTGTACAGTTTCTTTTATTTAATTTTCCACATATTACATGAGAATTTTAATAAGGAGAAAGGGAACAATCAGGCAACTGGCTTAGTGACTGTGTAGGTAGAGATGAGTCTACTTGTCCCCAGTGAGTTTGAGGAGTCAGTTATATAGTGATTGTAGGAGAATGATGACACATTGAAAGCTTTTTTTGTAGACTTAATAACATTGTAAGTGTAAGAGAATAATGAATTAAGTGAGTGAAATAAGTAAGGATATTGCTGGCAAAACAAAAATTATTTCAGCATATTTTCATTATGCTGTACCGTACTTAGGAAAAAATTACAATTTTTTTTTTTTTTGTAACTTCAATTTTTTCATTCACAAATCAAATCATGGGACAAAATTTTTTTTTCTGAAAATTTTTGTAAACCAAACTTTCATAAATTGAGGACTGCCTGTATTTACATTTTTTTTTTCTTCTTCTAAAGTATAACCTCAAAGCACAAATCTAGTAATGTGAGCAGTGCTACTCCAAAGAGGGCAAGGGAAGTAATGTCACTTGAACAGAAAGTAGAATTGGCTGATCATCTTGCAAATGGTGAAACTACTGTATAGCACAAGCTATACAGATTCTTTTTAACATAGCAAAATATAATACTGTACTCTGGACGTTGAACATTACCCTAATCACAACTATTATGTGAATATCACTTTCTTGGATACTTTTGATAAGGAAAAAGATCTAGACATCGTGATAGACCATTCATTGAAAGCGGTGCAACAAGTGGGAACAGCAGTGAAGAAAAGCCATCCCAAATTTTGGAATAATAAGTTATACATCCAAATACAAAGATAAGAAACGGCTCCTTCAACTTTGGAAGTCTCTCATACATTCCCATCTGGACTACTGTATGCAGGCATGGAGACCTTATCTCCAGAAAGACATAACATCCCTAGAAAAGGTACAACACAGAGAGACTAAGATTATTCCTGAACAAAATGATCTTGATTATTCAAGTAGACTGAGGGATTTAAGACTGACAACTCTTCAGACAGATATGATAGGATGAATCTCATAGAGATATTAAAAATCTTGAAAGGGTTGGAAGATGTAAACCCAGATAAATTTTTCATGATGTCACGCACCACCAACACAGGAGGACACAACTTCAAGGTGTCATACAGGGCAAATTTAACACTTTCAGAGCCCCACTGGGCACATACTGCCACCACCATTATTTTCGATCATTTCATATTTTTAAATGTGTATTTCTGCACAAACGATTACTCAACAATACTATTGTACAACGAAGTTGAATCTAACACCAACATATGAAAATACAAGTGAATATTTCGAAGGAGCGTGTATCATCTGTGCACTGTAAATCCTTGGGACACTGAAGCTTGCAGGCCCACAGGGAGGTTATCCCAACACTTCACATTCACCACAGTTGTATGGTGAAAATGGGAAGATAATGGCATGCATTTTAAGACTTGAACCATGAAAATAAAGTGATAATTAGATTATTGGCTAGTTTTTGACATCAGCGACAATATTTTCGTCATCAGAATGCTAACAGGAGTTTTTTGGATGATGAAATATTTGTCAATGGCCTGCCAAAGTGGAAAGGAAGTACAGTGTTTACCATCTACTGTGTTGAGAAGTACAATAAAGTCTACCAGTACAAGCTGTGGAAGTGAGAACAGTACTGGGCTTTAAAATGCCCCTGGACAAGACTATCAAGAACAATCGTGGCCATTAGGTAAATTAGGTAGGTAAAATCTGCAAGCATTTTTGTGTTAACGAGTCAAGTGCTAGTGTGGCAGTAAGTACATCAAAGTGTGCAAAAGTGAATTATGCTTGACTTTGTCTCCATAGTACAGTATGTGGTGGCCTGTGGAGAAGTTGGTGGAGGAATGTGATGTAGAGCATTTTTGCTAGGGAGAATGTCAAGGTCAGGAATATGTCCTCAGGGGCAATAACATCATTACACTCTTGAAGTTGTTTTAACCTTTAAAATTTACTGTATATTAGTATTTTTGTGCATCATAATAAACGTCCTTTTAAGTACCCTGTATTGCATAAACTAAGTACCGTACTTATTTTTAAACTTGAGCTGTACATATAGATGTTAAGTTTAAAGTCGATTAGCATTACAGTCAGTTATATTGCAACAGCTATCAGAACACATCACTTGTTAGAGCAGGGACTTGCTATATCAACACTTTTGTGTTCTATTAAACATTAATGGGCTCTTACTTGCATTTATTGGTTGAATCTCACAAGGCTACTCAAGCAGTCTCACAAGCCATAAAGTGACATTTCTGAAAATGATTGTCCATTTCTTCCCCCAAATGGACTGTATCATTATGAGCCCTAAAACTCATGCCTTTCTCACATGGAATGAATTAGTGATAGCTTTATAAATCTTAATTTTCTAAGATATTCACCCACTGTTTTGCCTTCCTACTCTTATGCTGGATCCAGTATTTCTTTTGAGGGATACTGTATGTTGAAATTTACTTCCCCCTCCCCTTTTTTTTCTTCTCTCACAGGAAGAGGTGTACCAGTATGAGTCCCCGAAACTTGCATCTTCCCTGCCTGCTCCTGCATGGGATGAACTTGAAGAGGGTGGTTATTTAAACCATGTCCGGAGAGCCTCTCCTCAGGCCAATGCTGGAGGTTACACAGAACACTACGCTTGTCTCAGGGCTCTACAGGACTTTATGTCTTCTCATTTCTTAAGTTCCTGATTGTACCCATTCCGTTAGGGACAATATGTAATACAGTACTATGATAAGCCTGTAATGTGTAAGTTTATATTTAAATTGATCTTGAATGCTATTTATTTTCACTTGAACATACTGTATATTATGGAAAAGATTGAGTCTTATACTGTACCAGTAGCATTAAATTTACATGATATAATGGTACAGTATATTCTTTATCTCTGTCTCTTTGGGGTATAGTCATTTTTATGAATACCCTGTATATTCATTGATATTGCTTATACTGGAGGGATAGAGTAATGCTTCATTGGAACTGGGTTTGTTTCATTTACCTTTGCTCCTTAAGTGTACAGTATATATATTTTATCATAATTTCCAAAACTGTACTGTTGAACTAGGTGTAGGAATACTTTGCTGTTATTTCAACAGCATATTGTCCAACAAATCTTCAATTGTTTAGTATGTTTTCACTGTCAAACAAATATTTGTACAGTATTTTGTATGACATAGAATATTGCTTGTAACTCATGACATGTTCTTGTGAGTGTTTATTTTTTTAAGCTCTAAAAAAATTAAACAAATATAAATGGTATTTATTATTATTTTTTTTTTTTATGGAAATCCTGTAATCAGAGCAATAGCATTACTGTAAGTCTGAGACAGACCTGCCTTCTGAAACTGAGACCCTTAGAAACCTATGAGACTGAGGCTAATTAAAAATTTTAGAATAGTACTGTACTTAAAAAAAAATAGTCTTAGTTCATACAAGTACACTGTGGTAGTACAGTAAGTCCTCGTTTAACGTCGTGGTTCCGTTCCTGAAAACCGCAACGTTAACGGAATAAATTTTCCCCATAAGATAAAATACGGGAGTTATGTTCCCGAGCCTCCCTTTGCCTCATGAAATACATACATTACAAATTCAGAAATTCAATGACATTTTTATAGAAAATAGTATACTGTGTGCATATATATATATATATATATATATATATATATATATATATATATATATATATATATATATATATATATATATATATATATATATATATATATATATATATATATATATATATATATATATATATATATATATATATATATATATATATATATATATATATATATATATATATATATATAGGTTGACAAATTTGGGACCAGAGGTGAATTTTTTTTTTTTTTTAAATGTGTATTAGCCACCCGGGCATAGATAGATCACCCATATTGGGGCCTGGGGGGCGAAAATATAATAAAAATTATATTAATAATAATAATAATAATTCATAGGTCTAGGTCGTGTTTCTCACTTTCGATCTTTTTTTCATTCTTGTATTTCTTTACTGTATTATTATTATAATTATTTTATTATTACAGTTTTATTATTATTATTATTATTATTATTATTATTATTAATTTTATTATTATATTTTATTATTATTACAGGTTGACAACCCTTTATCCGAAAACTGAAAAGCTCTAAAAACCCACATCGGGGCCTGGGGGGCAAAAATGTAATAGTAATAATAATTATAATAATAATTATTCATAGTAAATAAAATTTTTAATAATTATACACCAAAATAAAATAATAACGATTACAATGATAAAAATAATAATAATAATAAAATATAATAATAAAATTAATAATAATAACAATAATACTGTAATAATAAAATAATAATACAGTAAAGAAATACAAGAATGAAAAAAAGATCAAAAGTGAGAAACACGACCTAGACCTATGAATTATTATTATTATTATAATTTTTATTATATTTTAGACCCCCAGGCCCCAATGTGGGTCAGTGATCTATGCCCGGGTGGGCTAATACACACACACATATATATATATATATATATATATATATATATATATATATATATATATATATATATATATATATATATATATATATATATATATATATATATATATATATATATATTTCATTTTTAGTCCATATAACACACGGACTTTGAACATATAATCAACGACCTCACCAGCCAGGACTCGAACCCTTCACCAAATGCATGGGACCAGGGTATGCTACCGACCATACCACAAGAGCACTAAAAGCAGTTCTAGACTATGTGATATTTCACACAAAGCCTGTTCATCGAGCCGGTAAAATGCCACTGACATCCACATAAGCAGCATGGGCAGTTCCCAATGAGAGGTTCACGGCGTCATCAGCTCGATGAACAGGCTTTGTGTGAAATATCACATAGTCTAGAACTGCTTTTAGTGCTCTTTTGGTATGGTCGGTAGCGTTCCCTGGTCCCATGCATTAGGTCAAGGGTTCGAGTCCTGGCTGGTGAGGTCGTTGATTATATATATATTGTTACGACCATGTCGTATTTTTCTATTTTTTATATATATATAACATGCTTCCATGTTGCTCCATATTATTCCTGTCATGATGTGTTATATTTACTATTATATAATCTAGTCACCTTACCCTGTGCTGTTAAGGTTTTAACTGTTATTATTTGTTCAAGCCCATCTTATTTCTTCATTTAGTATTGTAACAAGCATTCTTTGTTCTCTAACGACCATCTGCATCGTTAAACGACACGGGGGAAGGTCGCACAGGCGGGAAAAGGCCATATATATAGTAGTCCACCAACTGACGGAAGGTAGTTCACTCCTCTTGTCATACAGTTCACATCCTTTGAGTGACACTCTTCACCTGTTACTTATACTTAATTTATTTGTGTTGTTCCTGTCGCCACCAATGTGGTATATCTATGTGAGTACCTATTTATGTCTCTATTTATGTCCATCAGTATTTGCTTAGTTACATTTAAGTAATTCAGTGTTGTTTCACGTTAGTTAATTTCAGTGTTAGTTTTTATATGTTTATGCAGTGTTAACGTAATCCAATGCTTTATTTTTATTCTTTTGATGTTTCGATGTTTAGTATCATTTGTGTCTTAAAAGTTTCGATGGTGAATCAATTTGTTGTGACAGCCTACGAGGCTCTTTATTGTGTTAATATTTAATTAATGAAATTCTTAAAGGTTTACTTTATTTATTTTTATTCCCTTTTAATTTACTTCACTTTTTTTGTTTGGTTACGCCTAGAACCTGGATATTTAAGCAAATTAAGAGACGGCGTAACAATATATATATATATATATATATATATATATATATATATATATATATATATATATATATATATATATATATATATATATATATATATATATATATATATATATATATATATATATATATACAGACCCCGACTTACGACTGCTTCGACTTACGACCGCCGCAGTTGTGACCATTTTTTTTTTCAATTTTTTTCAAATGACGCACGCATTTTCTATACCGAAACGTTTCCAGTTAATGTAGTCTCCATGTATAATTAGAAAATTATGGGGGCCCCATGTGCATTCAGCTGACTACATTAAAGGTAAGTGCTCAGTCACACTGTATCCATTCCTCATTATTTATTACTTTCACTGTACTGTATCCATTCCTCATTATTTATTACTTTTACTGTACTGTATTTCATTGTAGATTTTTTATTTAAAAAAAAATATTTTTTATCTATGTCGGACTTACGACCATTCGGACTTACGACCTGGATTTGGGTCCCTAACCCCGTCGTAAGTCGGGGTCTAGCTGTATATGTATATATATATATATATATATATATATATATATATATATATATATATATATATATATATATATATATATATATATATATATATATATATATATATATATCATTTTGTATTGTACTCACTAATGGCTGAGGTGGTAGAGCGAGTGTGTGGTGGGAGAGGAGGAGAGAGTGGCGAGTCACTGAGACAAGACGGGTGGCTCCTCCTCTCGGTTTAAAACCTTCATTTTCATAGCAAGGCTAATGGTTTTGTGTTGCTTCTTCACAACACTAGCATCAGTAGTACTTGATGGGCACTTGGAAGCCATTTTGAATTGTTAGAGTACAGTACTAAGAGGAAAAACACGCACGAACGCTGTGGAAGCCTAACAAAGACTGACGACTCTAAAAACGTTATACAGCTAGACCCCGACTTATGACTACATTTGACTTACGTCCATTGGTACTTATGACCTGCTTTGACCGTACGTCCGTCGGGACATATGACTGCGACCGTTGTGACCAAAAATATTTTCAAATGACGCTCGCATTTTCTATACCGAAACGTTTCTGTCCCGGGCCAGAGGGTGGGGCGTCTCGGGTCGCCTCGTGGGTACACTCACTCAGTGGAGCGCTTTGTTCGTGTTTGGCTATCGTATCCTATTCTGATCGCGCTGTGAACTTTCGTTATTATCGTATTTAATTGACTTTATAATGACTGGAAAGCGTAAAAGTGAGAGTGCTGGTGGTGTTCCAAAGAAAAGGAGACAGGCAATTACTTTTGAGATGAAAATGAAGATAATAACACAGTATGAGAATGGAAAAACAGTAGCAACAATCTCACGCGACCTAGGTTTCTCACACTCGACTATATCCACTATTCTGAAGGACAAGGAACGTATTTGTGAAGTAGTGAAAGGAACAACACCTATAAAGGGAACTATAATATCAAAGAGAAGACAAGGTCCTATTCACGATCCAACCTTTACAGGAAGTCATGGGTGGTTTGATAGATTTAAAAATCGCTACAGTCTACACAATGTTAAGGTGAGTGGAGAGGCAGCTAGTGCCGATGTTGGTGCTGCCGAAGCTTTTAAGGAGGAGTTAGATGATGTGATTGTGGAAGGGAATTATTTGCCTGAGCAAATATTCAATGTGGATGAGACTGGATTATTGTGGAAGCGCATGCCTGAGCGGACATACATCCACAAAGAGGCGAAAACAATGCCCGGATTTAAGGCATTCAAGGACAGAATTACACTTCTGTTGGGGGGGAATGTTGCTGGTTTCAAGCTAAAGCCCTTCATGATCTATCATTCAGAGAACCCCAGGGCTTTTAAACATGTCAGCAAGCACACACTGCCAGTGTTTTATTGCAGTAACAAGAAAGCCTGGATGACCCTAGTACTGTTTGAGGATTGGTTCATGACTTGTTTCATTCCACGAGCCAAGGAGTATTGTCTGCAACAACAGATTCCATTCAAGATTTTATTGATTTTGGATAATGCTCCGGGACACCCACCAAACCTGGACGACATGCACCCTGATGTTAAGGTAGCGTACATTCCACCTAACACTACCTCTATCATCCAACCCATGGATCAAGGTGCTATTGCTGCCTTTAAAGCGTATTATTTATGCACGACCTTCGCTCAGACAGTTTTGGAAGGAGTACAACATTTTGTCATGTATAAAGAACATTAGTACAGCATAGGATCAGGTTACAAAACATTGCATGAATGGAATATGGAAGAAAATCCTGAAAAGATATGTGCACAGTTTCAAAGGATTTAATGAAAATGAAGTTATTTTGGATATTAGTAACAAGATAGTGGAGTTAGGTAAACAGCTGGAGTTAGAAATTGATACTGAAGATGTTGGACAGTTGGTTGAAAGTGTAGCATAAGAGCTCAGTAACGAGGATCTTATTGAACTAGATGCACAGAAAATTGCAGAGGAAGAAGAGAGACAAAATGTAGAAGAAGAACCTGTACCCCCCAAAAAGTTTTCAGTGAAACAAATGGCAGAGGCATTTGCTACTATTAATAAAGCAATGCAAATGTTTGATGACATGGATCAAAATTATGAGCGTTATGCCAAAGTTGACAGAACTGTGCAGTCTAAATTGGACATCTATTTCAAGAAGTCCCCCAGTGCTGTCTCCTCATGCCCCACCAGTGCTGCCTCTTCACTCCCTCAAGATGAACCAATACCTTCAACCAGCAAGTTTTCACAGCACATAAACCTGTCTGAAGAAAGCGACATTGATGACCCACCCAGCCCTGTCTCCTCTTCTACTTCTTCCAATTAATATAGTCTCCATGTATCCTGTAAATAGGAAATTATGGGGGCCCTGTGTGCATTCAGCTGACTACATTTAAGGTAAGTGCTCAGTCTCACTGTATCCATTCCTCATTATTTATTACTGTTATTGTACTGTATCCATTCCTCATCATTTATTACGTTTAGTGTACTGTATTTCATTGTAGATTTTTAATTTTTTTTTTTTTTAATTTTTGAAATTTTTTTTTTTATTTTTTATTTATTTATTTATTTTTATCTATGTTGGACTTACGGCCATGTCGGACTTAGGACCTGGATTTGGGTCCCTAACCCCGTCGTAAGTCAGGGTCTAGCTGTATTGAGTCATTGGGATGTTTACAGAATCATTGGTACAGGTATCTAAAGAGTAGCGACGTTATAACGAAACAACGTTATCGGGGGCAACATTAAACGAGGACTTACTGTACAGCATAAGCTTTTTGAGATGGTGAAGTCAGTGAATCATGGAGGGTTACTGTTTTCCCAAAACATTGAAATGTTTAGCAACAAATATGGTTTTGTTTGTATAGTAGGGTTGGGATATATTGCGAGATAGGGTCCAACGATGTTTGCTATACAGTAATACCTCAGTTTACGCGGTTCTCGTTTATGCGTTTCCACATTTACGCGGTACCCCGCCAGAACAGGAATGCCCAATTTACGCGGTGCATCTACTCATATACGCGGGAAGTGGCGCGGGCAGGGTGTGCACAAGGTCGCCCAGTCATCAAAACATTACCGAGTTCTTCACCCACCACAGCCGGCCCAAGTCAGTGATAGTGAAAGTGAGGATATGGACTTATATGGACTTTGAGGGGTTTGACAAAGAGGCCCTGCAAGCCTCTGTGGTGGATAGTGATACAATTGATACAAGTGATACAGGTGAGGGCCAATAATCTGCCCTCTGCCTCGGAACCAAACCCCCACCCCCATGTGCCCAGCCATCTTTTCTACTAATGTAAGTGTTAAAAAACCTAATATTATTGATATTTCTCTTAATTATTAATTGTGTGTGCATACCATCATAAAATTAAGATGTTATTTTTACTACAACGTAGGTATTGTGTCTGAAAAAGTGGAGTTTGGGAGTCGGCCCAGTCTCTATTTCAATTAATCCCATATGTTCTGTTATTCCATTTACGCGTTTCTCGTTTTACACGCTACTCCGCGGGTTCAATTGACCTCATAAATTGGGGTATTACTGTATAGGAAAATTTTGATAATTTTGGTAGCCGCGATATAAAAAAAATCGTTATATAAAGTCATGATATATCCCGCCCCTACTGTACCAACTACCAGTACCATTTATTTTTATTTTTAATATATCACGGTGCAGTATAAATATGAGTACGTACAGGAAAGTCTCCGATAACGACGGTTCTACTAACACCGATTCATATGTAAGACCCTGGTTGTGAGTTTTTTATAATTAAGTAATGCGACGATGCCGCAAAATCACAATGCCTCAAAGTTTATAGGCTAGCATTACCTCAGTTGAAACAAAAAGAATTGAAACAGTTTATGATTCTTTCTCAAATTTCTTTTAGAGGTGGAAATAAAAAATTTCATTACATTAGAGAATTGTACGTTTGGATTTATTTGAAATATTGAGGAAACGCCGTTCCCCCTCCCAAACAAAGTAAGGGAACGCCATTCCCACGCGTTCCCACAGCACTACACCACTGGTCATATATAAATGCCATTTGGTAAAACAATACCAACCTTCAAATCTAGGTGATTCCACAGCCAAGGCAGAATCCAAACCATGCATTCACAACCTAGAAAATTCATTAAAACAACTTGAAATTAGAGAGATCATGAAAACTACTCTGACTTAAAGGGATAAGAGAAATCTTAATTTGTGCTGAGTATAGCTGGAAAAGGAGAGGAAACCAAAGCCTACCATGTCAAAAAAGTATTCCAGTGATGAGTCCGTCTGAACTATATGTCCTGTTGCAGTTACAATGGGCAAGTTGACATTTCTGGGTAAACACAAGAAATACACTCTGCCATGTTCGAAGAGTGATATGGTATACTGTATATAATTTGTAATAAAGGTTTAAAGTCCTGCCATAATAGTAGAGATAAGTTTATTTATCTAGAAACAGGGCCGCCATTTGCAATGGCGTCACCAGTTTCTCAGCAGACAATGCTCTTTATCAAACTCACAGCTGCAGTCACAGGTAGTACAAAGGTGGCCGGCCCCTTAGAACCCAAAGACCACGTTCAGGTAAGTTTAAGGGTGTTTTTTGTGGTTTAAGTCATGGTTATTTCGTAAGTGAAGAAATTTACCTGAAGAGCTGCTTCAAACATAAGTTGGGTGGATATATGAGCAATAGGGGTTGGGTGTTAATGGGACTGCCCAGTATGGGCCAATAGGCCTGCTGCAGTTTCCTCCATTCTTATGTTTTTTATTTTTTATTTATTTATTTATTTATTTTTTTTATGGGGCTTAGCCCACCCGGGCACAGGTCACTGACCCACATCGGGGCCTGGGGGGCAAAAATGTTATAATAATAATAATTCATAGTAAATACAATTTATAATAAAAAGTAAAATAAAATAGTAATAGTAATAATAATAATAACAACACTATGATATAATAATAATAAATGCCTCCTGTACAAAGAAATACAAGAATGATAAAAATCAATAGTGAGAAATGCTATATGTACAGTATGTTGTGTTGTCATGTAAGAGAAACAATTGAGACCCTACAATTATGTGTAAATGAGGCAGAAAGACAGATCAGCAACCTGTAACTCGGTCACAATTTTCGTGATGCCATATGGCAGCAGGGTCTACCATTAGACAACACATTATGCTTCCAATATCTTCCCAGGCGGTAGTACCTCCCTGTTTGGTATGGACATAAAAAACGCCTATGTTCACACCAGTTCAGCTGTCATGTATTCTTACCTGGTAGATTTTCTCTTTTTTTCAGTGCATTTACAGAGTATATCAGTACTAGATGGAGATTCGAGTCAATTTAGAAGTAATGACATTGTCTGGACTTTGTTTTGAGAATGCCTGATGCTAGGTGAACATGACAACATAGTGCTGTTATTGTTTTGATGATTCACTAATGAACCACTGTGATATATCTTCATTTATATTAATTAATGGGTAAAATTTTACTTTAACAACCATAAGTATTTGGATGCTTAGATTCGAGATAGCCTATATTGGGTAAATTTTAAGTTTTGGGCATCCCCGTACTTAGACATGCAGATAATGTTTTTTTCTGATGGTTTGCAATGTGTTATGAACGATTTAGACCTTCATTTCTATCGGAAAACACTAGTTTTGAGTTACTACCCCCACACCCCCTTACCGATGTATGTTAAGCTAACCTTATAACTCATTATACCCTAACCTAACATGTTATCGTCACCCACAAATTGTGCGCGCCAGCGACATGTTAAGTGAAGAAACTGTTTACAACTCAGCATAGCTTACTAAGCGAGATGGAGCTGGTAGCAGCTGTGTGACTGCCTGAGGGACAGTCTATCGCCGTCTACTGTAAAGGCAACATCTTGATTCTCGCCCACAACAGTTTCCCGCAGGACATTATATTTGTTCTCGTTGGTCTAACCCTAGACCCCAAAACGTGAGTGTGATTGTGAACTGTTGAATCCTCTGAGAATTCTAAATAACTTTAATAAGTGTAATTATGTACTGTATATTGATTGTATTATTCAAACTGTGTCCCGATGTACCAGCAGTTGTTATATGTGAACACTGAATTGTATTCAACAGGTTTTGACCGAATTTTACTCATCGCGTTAACGACAAGGGTCTTACTGTCCTGCACAAACCAAAATCGCTCCTATGAGCGATTACATAACATATTTCCTGTATTTTCTTATGCGATCGAAAAATGTTTTGCGACATAAATCCCGTAGAGATAATTTGACTTATTGTTTAAAGTACTTAATCCCATAGTTAGAATCTTAAGGTTCCCCAGATGACCAAAACCAAAATAATACCAATATTGTTTGAAATGTTTATACAGTACTATGAAATTTGTAGTAGGGGCAGCTAATATCCAATGAATTAGTTAATGTGCTTAGTAATATTTATATCAATATAGCATTACTGTGTTGCACAGTAAAGCACAATTAATTACCTAATGATATTTATTTACAGAGCCGATCAGCCGAGAAGGTTGGAAAACTACTTCCAGGGTTCATTTTCAGACATGAAATAGAGAACAGGGATGAAAACTTCCATGTTGGAGTTTTCGGTCTTTTGCATCATTTTGGCACCCAGCAAGTAAATACACACGATGATACTTGAGCAATAATTTATTTTAACCTAAAAATAAGATATGCCTGTATATAACAACATTGTATATTGTATAAGGCCACAAGTCTACAGATGGGCAAGGGGCGATCTAATTGAGGTGTATAAGCATCTCAAGGGGCGCTACTCAGTCGAGTGTCCTTACTTGGAGCTGGTGGACGTTCGCCCCCACAAGGGGTCATAGCTCAAGATTGAAGAAGCCGCAAGTCTAGAAAACTGTGAGGGCAAACTTTTTCAGAGTGAGAGTTGTGAACTCTTGGAACAATCTGCCAGAAAGTGTTGTGATGGCACCGAGTGT
Organism: Homarus americanus; assembly: GCF_018991925.1. NCBI lineage: Eukaryota > Metazoa > Arthropoda > Malacostraca > Decapoda > Nephropidae > Homarus > Homarus americanus. Next base: position 359,404 of record NW_024745219.1, on the reverse strand, counting down.
GAGTTCTTTCAAACCAGACTTGACCAACACTGGAGCAGGTTCAGATACATTCAGGAGCCGGTGCATGCCCAGTACCTGCCAACTGTGCATAATAACAGAGAGCCAGTACATAGCTAGTACTTGCCAACAGTGCGTGACTCATCGCCCAAGCGGCTAACGAGCCGATCAGTGGTGAAGAAGATAAAACAAACAAAAAACAAGTCCTGTATTTCTGCTGGTAACAACACTAGGTAGTAGGCAGCTACCAAACAGGGAGGTACTACTGCCTGGGAAGATATTAGAAGCATAATGTATTGCCTAATGTTGTAATGAGAGAGCATAAGGATAAAATTAGCTATAATACGTGGGATGGGATACGACTTTTCAACCTCTGTGTGGTGAAACGGATGGAGGTTAAATGCAGAGAAAAGTAAGCCATAGTGAAAGAGAACCTAAGGATCAAAATAGCTGTAAATCATAGGAGGGAATACGACTTTTCTATGTGTGTGCGTCGGGGCTGTATCGGATCGGGTTGGTTGGAGTTTTTTTGAGATCACTGCATATAACACCATCCATCATCACTACATTTAACACCACCCATCATCACTACATATAACATCATCCATCATCACTACATATAACACCATCCATCATCACTACATATAACATCTTCCATCATCACTACATTTAACACCATCCATCATCACTACATATAACACCATCCATTATCACTACATATAACACCATCCATCATCACTACATATAACACCATCCATCATCACTACATATAACACCATCCATCATCACTACATATAACACCATCCATCATCACTAAATATAACATCATCATCCGTTATCACTACATATAACACCATCCATCATCACTACATATAACACCACCCATCATCACTACATATAACACCATCATCACACATATAACACCATCCATCATCACTACATATAAAACCATCCATCATCACTACATATACATCATCACTACATATAACCATCCATCATCACTACATATAACATCATCCATCATCACTACATATAACACCATCCATCATCATCACTACATATAACACCATCCATCATCACTACAGATCTGTAAAGTAGTTTTCGAGATTCTCGTGCAGACAAACAAACAAACACACAGACTTCAGATATATATATATATATATATATATATATATATATATATATATATATATATATATATATATATATATATATATATATATATATATATATATATATATATATATATATATATATATATAGAAAGATAGATAGACAGATAGATTTTCGCCCCCCAGGACTATCAGTGACCTGTGCCCGGGTGGGCTAATCCGCCCCCCCCCCCCAAAAAAAAAAGCTGGGCGGCTTGCGCCAATCATTGACGTCACAACCAATCACAGCTTTTCGCAGTCACATGACTTTTATAGCAACTCTAACCCTTATTTTTCTTTTTTCTTTTTACACTTCTTGGCCTAATTTATTTTAAAATATCATTACCATCGTGAATTTAAGTGTTTTCTTTACCCATTGACCTGTTATCTTATGGAAAAATTCCGACCATCAACTCGTCCATTGGAGGGAACAGGAAAACCTGATTCCATGCAATTATCATATATTACAAATCCACTTCTGGACTTACTCCTAGAAACAAAATCCAAGAGAAGAAAGCTCAGCGGTGGAACAAGGAGAATCTTGACTTGATCCCTTGAGTCATTAAAATTAACTATTATAGTAAATGGGCATGTGAAATTGGGAGAAATGGTGGAGGTGCGTTATAGGAAGGTAAACATCAAGAAAAAAATTGTGGAAACGTTTGGACAAAGACTTTTTGCTTATTGCGGCTAATAACGATACACGCGAGTATGTAGAACGTGGCAAAATATCGCAACGAACTATGTAATCTCTTTCTTTAATAGAATTAATTGATGAGTAGACAATAAGTTCACAGGAACATAAAAATTCGCTTTAATAAAACAAGCTGGAAAACTTTCTGAATTACGTATATCCACTATTCGTCAATCACACACTTCACTTTTCCACTCATCTTCGTTAATGTTAATGCTATTAGATTTATAAGAAAATACACGTTCCTTAATTCCTCCACCATCCATCACCAATCATTATCCGCCCCTCACTTCACCATCTCACCCTTTCTATTTATCTTAAAGATCTTTGCTAAACTAGTTGCTCCCAATTTCTGCCCGTCCACAACCCTTCCCAGAGTTATATTCCTCCTTCCCTCCCAAATCATTGTCAAACATATGCATTCCATTTCCCCCACAATTTCCCAATGTATAAATCTTCCAAGCCCTAATTCTCTCCAGTAAACCTCTTCAATCACTTTTTTTGTTCCTCCCTCCCACAACAGTTCCAAAACACCCTGTTCACGTCCCCCATTATTTTTATTCATCCCTTACATACAAGGCTCCCCATCACCTTTGGCCCCACTCCTAGGAACCACCATTTCCCATTACTTGTGCCTCGCCGCCACCCACGACTTACCAGCGAGAGGGAGACTCAAGGCTTACCCGTTGTCCATCTTGTGTTTTCACCACCACCTGATTCGTCACGCCGAGGCTTGGATCAACCAGAGTGACCCAACGGTTAGAGAGAGAGAGAGAGAGAGAGATAAAATGTATGTGTGTGTGTGTGTGTGTGTGTGTGTCACTACTGATTAATGGCACAGCAAGATCAGTAATTTGATCGCTGACGTAAAACGAACCCAACACACAAAAAGAAAAAAAAATCTCATTCCTTCTCATCATCACTTAACGTCATCATCATTATCACTAATCGTCAACATTAATCCTATAATTGTTACTCATCACATTCATCATCACTATTATCATCCGATTATCACCATGCACTATCATCATTATCTCCATTATCATTATTCACCACCACCGTTCCCATCACTAATCGTTCTCGTCTCCTATCATCATTGCCATCATTGCTCATTGCCTCCATCATAACTAATTGCCACCATCATCATTATCCATTACCACTAATACTGTCGCAATCATCATAAGCAGCAACACCGCCACTTCTCATCAATTGTCCCATCACGCACTCACACACCTCCCAGTACACTAGCAGGCACAGGTATACCCAACACACACTCATCTTCCCCACAGTACAATAGCAAGTACAAATGCACCGTTGTACTTGACACACATAACTTACCTGGTGTAATATTTGGTATAAGTATATCTGTGTACCTGTCACACCTATTCATCATAGTATCCTGGCAAGTACAGGTGTAGTGGTGTACCTGCCACCTCCCATCCTGGTTCACTATGAAGTACAGGTGTAGTGGTGTACCTGCCACCCCCCATCCTGGTTCACTATCAAGTACAGGTGTAGTGGTGTACCTGCCACCTCCCATCCTGGTTCACTATGAAGTACAGGTGTAGTGGTGTACCTGCCACCCCCCATCCTGGTTCACTATCAAGTACAGGTGTAGTGGTGTATCTGCCACCTCCCATCCTGGTTCACTATGAAGTACAGGTGTAGTGGTGTACCTGCCACCCCCCATCCTGGTTCACTATCAAGTACAGGTGTAGTGGTGTATCTGCCACCTCCCATCCTGGTTCACTATGAAGTACAGGTGTAGTGGTGTACCTGTGGTTACAGGTGTAGTGGTGTACCTGCCACCCCCCATCTTGGTTCACTATACAGGTGTAGTGGTGTACCTGCCACCCCCCATCCTGGTTCACTATCAAGTACAGGTGTAGTGGTGTACCTGCCACCCCCCATCCTGGTTCACTATCAAGTACAGGTGTAGTGTACAGGTGTAGTGGTGTGCCACCCCCATCCTGGTTCACTATCATACAGGTGTAGTGGTGTACCTGCCACCCCCATCCTGGTTCACTATCAAGTACAGGTGCAGTGGTGTACCTGCCACCCCCATCCTGGTTCACTATCAAGTACAGGTGTAGTGGTGTACCTGCCACCCCCCATCCTGGTTCACTATCAAGTACAGGTGTAGTGGTGTACCTGCCACCCCCATCCTGGTTCACTATCAAGTACAGGTGTAGTGGTGTATCTGCCACCCCCCATCCTGGTTCACTATCAAGTACAGGTGTAGTGGTGTACCTGCCACCCCCCATCCTGGTTCACTATCAAGTACAGGTGTAGTGGTGTACCTGCTACACACATTCCTCTCTTGCATGAGTCCACTTTTTAAAGCCGCGGTTGACCACCTTGACCACAACCATACAGTCTGCCCGACACAGATTTTCCTGCCACCTACTGGGGGACGCCACCCACTGTATACCCTGTCACCCACTGCGGGACTCCACCCATTAGGGGACGCCACTCACTGGGGGACGCTACCCACCACCCCGCCACCCACCGTATACCCCGCCACCCACTGCGGGACTCCATCCTAGGAGACGCCACCCACTGGGGGACGCCACCCACCGTGTACCCCGCCACCCACTGTATACCCTGTCACCCACGGTGAGACACCACCCATTAGGGGACGCCACCCACTGGGGGACACCACCCACCGTATACCCCGCCACCCACTGGGGGACGCCACCTACCGGGTACCCCGCCATCCAATGCGGAGCGCCACCGACCGTGTACCCCGCCACCTCTGGGGGACGCTACCCACCTTGTACCCCATCACCCGTGGTAATTTCATTATCAGGTTTTTTTTTACAAGTACACTGTATAGCCAAATGCATTCTTTTTAAATACCAAGCATAATATAGGGACATTTTACAATTCAGGGGTACAGCAATACGTTGAATAATTGGGTGTTTGTTCCAATTCATTTAACTAGGGAATTACAATATGTTGGTTCAGAGTGAAAGTTTAAAATATACTGATGCTCGGTAAAACTATAAATTATGGCAATATTAAGCGCCTGAGTGTCACCCAGGTCGAGAGCTTGATTATGGCGGATCGGCGCGTCAATATCAATGAGGTAACAATTGAGGATCACTTATCACATGGAAGTATTGTAGGTGTCTAAGGTTTCTACAAGATAAAAGTGATCATGTTTTAGATATCGATAATGTCATATATGAAGTTTGAGGTTCAAGTTTCGGGCTGAAGTTGGGTATGGGAGAGGGAATGTTTGACTAGGCATTAGTGGGCATTTTTGAATTCCTAGTCTTGCTTAACACTCCCATCATGAAAAATGTTTGTTCATACTAACATACATATTACGGTACACAACAATTTTATATATAAATTCTATTAATACATTTTTATTTCTGTTGCCCGATCACTCCGTGTGAGTCATCCAAACGACATGCTGTAAGTCTGCATTTTCATATTCTTTGGCCTCAGCATGATCTCGCCGGACCATTCATAGCTATATCAATAATGAACTGAGATCTGTGTCAGCGTCTGAATGAACAAATCCGTGTCATGTGAAGACCATCTCACCAATGATGACGTAGCCCAACAAACTAAAGGATCAAATGTCACCTTATGCCAGACGCTCCCCGTTTAACACTATCTGCCTTCCAGCTTACTTACCAACCCCACCATCCACCTATCACCAGCAGACTTGGTGTAAGAATTTGAAGTTGTCAGGCGAATTACCACTCCTGTTGACCAACCAATGATGCTTTACATAAGTTTACAAGGCGTTCTCCTTGGAACTAGCCAAACCCCTCTGCTCCGTCATCAGTGCGTCTTTCAAGCAAGCAAAATGCCTCGCTGACTGGAAAACATCGTATGTTTTATCAGTACTCAAGTCAACAAATTCACAAACTTGAAACAATTGCTTTGTATTTGACTGGAAGTTTGCAGAAATTGCCGGCACCAAGGATCCTCAGCAATTTGGCAATGTGAAGACCTCTTCCACATCTGACTGCTTTGTCAGTTATCTAGATTTCATCTACTGCAATCTAGAGAGACGTAAAACTTCTGTGGCTCTCACCTTCATATATTTCCCTTAAGCGTTCGACTTAATCACAACACAATGATCAGTAAAGCCATCGACCTTGGGATTCGAAGAAGTCTCATTCCAGGGCTTACAGACTCAGCAACCGACGCAAGGTTGTACGCTTCCGAGGAACTCTCCAACTTTCAGTCACTCATCCGCTGTGCCCCCCCCCTCACCCTAAGGTATTAGGCTGGGACTGTTCTGTTTCTCCATATTCATCAACGATACCTTGAAGGATACCTCCCCTCGTTGGAAATATATCGACGATGCCACCATTGGCATCAGTGTAAACAACTCGGCTCCTGATTACAGTGCTCTTTAGACACTCTGAACAGTCTCCAAAATTGATCCACCATCAATCAACCACATTAAGATCATGGTTATGCCCATTAATCTATCCTTTGACCGTGTTCCACCTCCCTCCACGTACTGGGTCCCTACATATTTCAGTTTGTGGATTTCACCAAACACCTCGGTGTCACTATAGATGGCAAACTGGGCTGGAAAGTACACGTCAGTACAATCGTCATATCATCCAGATATCGTCTTCACACCCTCCATCGTCTAAAGACTTTTGGACATCCTAAGGCAGAGCTCATGAATATTTACACAACATTTATACTTCTTAAACTCGCCTGCTCCTACCGTGCCTAAGTTTTCTTTCGTTACACAACAAGGGTTCCTAGATAAAGTACAGAAGAGGGCGTGCAAGATTATTCTCTATCCCTTTTATGCCACATATCAGGAGGCGTGCAGTACAATGGCCCTCTCAACTCTCATTAATCAACATCGTGACCTCATTTGTAAGTTTGGGACAAACTTACTACACCAACACTCACCACTATCACTTGCCACCCACGACCGCGTAGTGATCGCTTCTAGAACAGCCTCATTCCAACGATTGCAAACATCATTAACGATTAGAAGATAACTTGCGTGTTCACTCATTGCCAATTTTAATAGTTGTGCTGTAACCACCTACAGTCCTTGTTAAACAACCCTCTCTCACATGTCACTATGCTAAATATGCTCATTTCACATACTGTTTTACCGCATTTGTGGTGAATCTTGTGTCGACAAGTTGGTGAAGGAAACTTTGTTGGTTAACAAAACTCAGGCTAGAAGAAACTATTTTTGTAGCAATTGTAGTAAAATTAATCCCTGAAATGTCGTTCAACATGCATACATAAATCATGCATTAATACTAAAGTTACGAAATATCATCATACTGTAAAATAAGTAACTAAAATATTACAGAAGGAAGTTTTTTAGGCAGAGCTCTTCAAGCTAATGTACTTGTGCCTGTTCGGCCAAACAGTAAAGTTAAAACAAAGAAAAGGGATCAATTCCACAGCTTCTATCCCCAGTTCATCCCCTTCTCCTAGATTTAATATGGTAGATTTAGGGGTAAGGACGAGGGGTTTGTCGTCGTAAATTTCCCTTCCCGGCAGGTTGGCCGTACGCGGTGGGCTGGTGAAGAGCAGGCCTAGGTGGTCTGCGGCCACCATAATCGTTGCTGTAATAGACAGGAGTCCTTACCCTTATCATTAGTAAAACCGACTTGGCAAATGAAGCCGTAATGCCACAGCCGTTAACACCTTTTTTGGGAGGTGTTCGCGGACCTTGTTGTTCTCCTATACCATCGGGCGCGGCCAAGACGAGAGTTGCCACCCAGACTTGTCTACGATTTTGGTGTGACTTTCTGGTGTTTTGGACCAGGTCGCCACCACATGGCTCAAGTCTAGTGATTTTAGGTAATTTTGGCCAGAACAAAGGTGGGCCGACCCCGTCCCCCCACTTGTGTGTGTGTGTGAGAGAGTGTTGGCTCTCTCTTGGATATGTATATATCTTTCTGAAAAATATTCACGGGGCAGAAAAAAACACAAATTTGTTTCGTTTCACAAGTATCAAACAAGACGTACAAATACCGTATTATGGCATTATATAACATTAATTCAAGTGAGCCTACAAGTTAATATTGAAACTTAATGGTAACCTCACACTGGTATGGTTCCACAGCTGCAGTCTTCCCACAGGTATGACAATTAGTTTGATCAAAGAACCCAACATTCACAAGAGGATGCAACATGTCTTTCCCATTTAATCCCACGTGACGTGTTGACCCTTCACCCCTTTCAAGTGGTCAAAAACACAAAATAGACAGATATATAAATGATTGTGTTTGCGGGCTGCGCCTAGGATCTTTTTACCGAGTCTGGGGTAAACTGATTAAATTACAGCTCATAAATACGTTTCGGGATTTTGGCTTTTGGTGCCATAAAGTCCTTGAAACACTGAAGCAGAAATGATGGTTCTCGGAGTATATAATTTGGTGACGATACCAGAATAGATAGAGTGGCAAATGACTGTTAATTGCTTGCAAGAAGAGACAGAAGGAACACCGAAAAACTAGTCTCTTCTCTTCTAGGGGAGCCATTATTATTATTTGTTACAATTAACATGATACAATGCTTAGATAGGAGTTTTATATATTGAAATTCGAATAGAGTGTGCGTTGAAGTAGTGGTTGTATGGTGTGTGTGTGTACAGTATGTGTATAGCTAGTCTGATTGTCTGAGTGCACAATGAATGTATAAGTGTTGAGAGAAATGGAAGATTTCAAACTAAAATTCTCCCCCACCATTTTACACTCTATTGGGCTCAGCTCCACTGTTTCACCACCACACTGTCCTGTCTATACAAGTGACCAGTCATCCCTCCCTATCCCTTCCTCCTCCATTACCCTCCGCCCCCTGTAACTATAGAACACCCCGTCCCACAATCACCCCGGGTGTAAATGACGCTAACAGACACACACACCTGCACTTACCTTATAGGATCACATAGGCCGACGTGAGGGTCCAGATACACCTGTTGATAATAACGTCTCACCTGTTGTGTCTAGTGTGATGCTCTACGTTGAGAGGGTGAACTGTAGGGTGTAGAGTATACGTTATAAAATTATGGTGTAGGTGTAGAATGTCGAGTTTTGTTTACAGGGTTTAGAATGTAGGTTGTAGGATGGGGAGTATAGGTTGTAGGGTGGAGGGTGTAGGGTGTAGGGTGGAGGGTGTAGGGTGGACAGTGTAGGTTGTAAGATGGAGAGTGTAAGTTGTAGGATGGAGAGTGTAATGGGTTATAGGATGGCTATCGCATCTCAGCTGTAATGTGTGAACGTGTTTCTGTCGTAAAGCGAGAGAGGGAGGGCTGATGATGTCATGGTTAATATTAATAAGTTTTCCCAGATCCGGTTTGGCACAGCTATTTCTATAGGTAAGCTAATTTTTACTCTTTACAATAATTTATTCTTCTTTGTTTTCGTGTCTAGATGCGTGATTCATGGGATGTTATTTCCTTGATTATTGTCTGTGTGTCTGTCTCTAATGCCATTTAACAAGACACATTACTGACAATTAAAACGAGAAAAAAGGAAGAGGAAGAAAGTTTTAGTAAAAGAAACGAGATTTATGAACTGTGGTAATTTACTAAGATGGGATCCCGTTTTCTTCCTTTTTCGTGGAAGGGAAACTTACTCATAATAATATTTTTTAACACTACAGTTTCAGTTCAAATATTCCCGGCAATATATCCCCAGAGACACAACCACAATGCTACACTTCTAGGAACATAACAATCACAACCCATACACAAGGAATTTACAGAAACAACATAAAACTACGCCAACAACCCAGTCACAAAACTCACTAATAACAATCACACACACACACACCAATAACATACATCAACAACACTCCAGTAAGTCAAAACAAAACAGCAATAACACTCACGAATTACGTTCACAACAACACACTCCAACAATACTTAACAACACCCACAACAACATCCACCAACAACACCTATCGAGAACACCCATCTGTAACAACCACCAACACATCCACCACTATCATCCACCACCAATATCCACCAACAACATCTATCAACAATGTGTACCAACAACATCCGCCAAGAACATTAACTGGTATCATCCACCATCAACATTCACCAGTAGCATCTCCCAATAACACACAGCAACACCCACCAACAACACACACCAACAGTACTCACACACAACTACAGACACCTGTACCTGTCGCCCCACGCCTCATAAAGACAAGGGGGGCACATAACAGTCTTCCGCTTGACCTCGAGCTTCAAAAGGCGGGAGTGTGGTACCTTGTATAATATTTACCCGGGCTTAATTATAATCGGCCTCAGTACCTGGGAGGAGGTGAGCGTGGCTACAGGAGTGAGTAACCGGAGAAGGTTTGAGTGTTGGTGTCTGTCATGCTCCGACGATTAAACGGTGTCCGGGGCATTAGTTTAGTTGTGTGGGCCCTGTCGGGCATGTGGACGAGTGCAGCGAGATTTATTCGGCGTAAAAACCTCATTTATTGTTCACGTCTTGCATTTTCTGACTGCTACCTTAATGGCGCACATTCCCTTGGGACACAGCGGGGAGACCACGGGGTCTTTTAGTAAACTTGTTGGCACGCACTGCTATAAAACCCTCTACTGATTTACCAAAAAGTATTATCCATTTTAAACTCTACTTTCAATTTTATCTTATTATTAGTAAGAGGACACGCATGAGTACAAATTATAGATCTCGTCGGTTACTTAAAAAAACAATGAGTTGAGAGTGCTTTACTCAGTACATAGAACAACTATAAACATTTGGTAGCATCGAAAAATAACAATTGCAAGGTAGAGTTACAAGTTATGTATGTGTCAAAGATCCTCACTGAGGAAAACATTATTTTTATACAATCATTTTAAATCATTTTCAGTGAGTGAAAAGTGGACAATGAAATTGTAAGTATTGTTCGCAACATAAATTTGAATATTACTATCATCTTATATCTGATTCGTCATGATTTGTGGAATATCTTTGACCTTCAACTTATCACCGCTGCGCCTGGCCCTTTTTAGCGACTAAATACTACTACATATACTGTTTCACTACTAAGTTATACTGTACTCCTGGAAATAAGCGCCTGACACCTTTCTCGGCTATCCTTGGTCAAGTTGCCGTACTGTTTACCTGCACTGTCTCGACACACAGGAAACTTTATACGTCCACCGTATACCTACACTGTCTATACGAGTATTCATGCTGAAATGTATAACTGCTTAGTTTATAAACATGCTTATCCAATTGTACACGTGCATGACAACTTTGCTGAATAAATACCACCACTACTACTACCCCCTTTTGCACTGTACTCCCACGAACATTGATAGTTTACAGACAATTCGAGTGTTTTGCATTATACCACTGCGTCATAACCTTTGACACCATCTCATTATAAATCTACATTCCATCAGATTACGTCGACGGACTTGCAGATATTACACAAACAGATCACCAAAATACATAGTCAATCGTCGGTATGAATATGGGTGTCTTACGGTATTCGAACCCAGAAAGCTTTCAAAATATATATATATATATATATATATATATATATATATATATATATATATATATATATATATATATATATATATATATATATATATATATATATATATATATATATATATATATATATATATATATATATATATATATATATAACATTAAAAAATATTAATAGTTATTTATAGTTTCCCTATTGACTCACATATTTTTTATAAAACGTCTGTACAGACACAGTTTAACTAGCTGTTATGAAGTGTGTCTCGAGTACTGTTTCAGTAATATTCCTTTTTTATGAAACTGATTCGAATGATAATTGTTTCGAGTTTTGAACTGTTCAAAATAAACTGAAAAGCAGTGGGAGTAAAGTGTAAAGAAGGGGTATTACTACTACTATTTACCCGAGCTTAATTATAATCGGAGTCGGTACCTGGGAGGAGATGAGCGTGGTTATAGGAGTGGGTTACCGGAGAAGGTTTGAGTGTTGATGTCTGTCATGCTCCGACGATTAAACTACTACTACCACTATCTTTTAACTCTTACCAGCTTTCCCACGCTATAATACAGGGTGTTTATAATTAGAGCTCTACATTCCCTGTAATATACAAAGGTATTACCCTACCACGACAAGGCCCCAGATAATGGTTTGGTTGACTTTCATTACTTTACATAATTATCTTTGCGTCACCCAACACTCGACGCCACCGTTCCCTGGACGTGACTTACACTTCTGTTTCCTGGGTGTTCAGTCCCTTCACCTTATCCCCCCCATCTCCTCTTTGGTCTTCCCCTCTCTCTATAAATATCCACCAGTAAATTCTTCACTCGTTTTACTAATCTTTCATTTACCATTCTTCCAGTTTGGTCATATAGCCTTAGTAAACCCCTCTTAGATCTCCTTATTTCTATTTTTCGTATTTCTGCATTTTACCACTTTCATCGTTACTTCATATTTCTCTTGCATCCAAAATTCTTTCTTCGCACCCAGTTAATAAAGAATGCTCAATCAATCCTCGCCATATATCCCCACCTTTGTCTTTCTTATATATATATATATATATATATATATATATATATATATATATATATATATATATATATATATATATATATATATATATATATATATATATATATATATATATATATATATATATATATATCAAATTGCTTTCTTTCCTCTTAATGTCATGTCGCTACTTTTCGTCATTCATGCAATATAAGCTAGGTATTATTCTAAGGTTTTCCTCTACTAACCTACCATAACCATTACCTTACAAAACAGACTAACATGAAACCAGAGTAACCTTGTGTCTGGCCATTTTTATAAATTATTTCGATTACCCTGAAGTCTTCCCAGGTTGAATATGTTGGAATAGCAAAGAGGTATGTTGCAGAGATCACACTTCCAGTTGAATGTATGATGTATATGAAGTGTGGGGTTTAACACACTTCCCTGAGGGATGCCGTTTAACACTTCAGCCCAGTCAGGTTACTTCGATTCGTGAGACAATTCCGTATAATGGAGCCCATAGTTGTGCAGGTATTGCTTGTTTCCGGTGTCTTGAATAATCCTGTTATATTTGCAGCTTTTATTTCTTCCAACATTGTACAGTTGCCTCCACTCTCTCCTGGACAGCGAACCCGGTCTCCCTGAACAACGTGGCAGCGCTGGAAAATATTGGCAGCCGAGCAAACCTCATGTCATTCTTTGTTCTAATCGTAATTGCATTACCAATATGAGAGGAGGCAAAGTTACGGAAGCGCAGGGGTGATGGTTAGAGGGTGGACGAGGTGGCGGATGGGAGAGGGGGGGGGGGCTGTGAATCGGTCTAGCCACCTCGCAATATTGTTTCGAAACAGTGTTGGTTTTAAATAGCTTTAGACGACAGTTATAGCGAAATGCACATTTCATGTAAAATATTCACAAGCCTCTGTTGATGTAAACACCCTTTTCATCAAGACGGGAGTTAATTTAGAACTTGTTTATACTAGTTCACACTCTCAAAATGAGCTCAACTGAATCACATAATGTTTGGTGATTCATTGCCATTGATACTCTTCGCTCGGATTAGAATCTTAAACAGCGGTGCCATATTGCTCGGGGGTACAGGTTCACTGTGAAAGGGGGAACTAGAGGCAACTGTTCCCTCTATGAGCGATGTGTTGATGATCTTTAAACATCAGACTTTCAATGTTTAATTGGGAAATATTTTCATGGTGTACTATAAATTACCATTTCTTGTTTATGGTAATTTAAGTATCTAAACATGTCATTGGCTTTAGTATCTAACTTTTTTGTCGGTTCCTGATTTTAATGGAGGAATTAGCAATGATCTGTATTGTGAAGTAGCCTTGATGCACTCGCCAAGTTTGAGTGTGAAAAATGATAACTTCTGTGCAGTTCTTCATGATATATAATTGGCATTTTACCATCTCAGACACTAGTTAAAAATCAAATCATGAGTCATGACTACCATGAAATTGAAGGTTTATGAACTCAGCAAATATATTTATTTCTGAATAATGTGTATAATCATGTTACACATGAGTATAGAAGTTAAATAAGGTAAGGATGTCGATTGGGTGGTAGACCTAAGAGTAGCAAAAATTTTATTTTCCTATTCTTGAGACTTTGTCACTGTTGAAACACTAACTTAACCGAGGTTAAATTAGGTTAGTGCCAACATTGACAAATTATTAGGACAAGGAAAAACTTTTTTACTAGTGTTAGGTCTGCCACCACAATCAACATCCTGATTGTTAAAAATAGCTCATTACATATCTGTGTTCTTAAGAAACAGATAATAAACATAACAACATAAGAATGGAGGAAGCTGAAGCGGGCCGATTGGCCCATACTGGGCAGTCCCATTTACTGTACACCCAACCCTTGTTGCTCATACTGTATATCCATCCAACTTATGTTTGAAGCTATCCAGCGTATTCGAGTTAATGATGATATTTGGTAACTTGTTCCACTCGTCCACTACTCTATTTCCAAACCAATGTTTACCAATTTCGTGCCTAAATCTAAATTTGTCTTATTTAAAACCATTGTTACGAGTTCGCTCCTGGTTGGATAGTTTGAGTTCCTTTGTAATGTCACCTTTGTTTAGCCCTGACTTCCATTTATACACCTCTATTATATCGCCCCTCACTCTACGTCTCTCGAGGGAGAGCAAATTAAGATGCTTTAATCTGTCTCTGTATTCAAGGTACCTAATGCCCGGGATTAGTCTTGTCATTCTCCTCTGAATTCTTTCTATGGATTCTATATCTATTCTGTAATAATGTGACCAAAACTGGACTGTGTAATCCAAGTGAGGTCTCACAAGCCCAAGATATAGTTTTAGGATGACCTCGCTAGTCTTGTAACTAACACTCCTTTGTATGAACCCAAGTACTTTATTAGCCTTGTTTCGAGCAAATACACATTGTTTACCTGGCTTAATTAAGATTCCTACTTATCATTACTTTTAAGTCTTTCTCACAGTCGGATTTCTCTATAACATCGTTGTTCATCTGGTATCTGGTTTCTCTGTTTACATTTCCTAGACTGAGTACTTTACATTTGTCCACATTGAATTTCATCTGCCATTTTTCAGACCATTCGAATTTTTTTTAGATCTTCCTGTAGTTTTGTGGAATCCTCGTCAGATTTAATTACACGGCCTATTTTAGTGTCATCGGTAAATTTACTTATGTTGCTGTCTACGCCTACAGTATATCTATGTCGTTTATGTATATAATACATAGTAATGGTCCAAGTATTGAGCCTTGGAGTACTCCACTAGTGACGCTACTCCAATCGGATTTAGTACCGTTAATGCTCTGTCCTGTAACTACGCCCTAATTCATTTTAGAATATCTCCTTCAATGCCACGAGCCTCCACTTTTCTTATTAGTCTTTCGTGGGAGACAGGCTTTGCTAAAGTTGAGATATACCACATCATAGTCATGCCTGTCGTCCACTGACGTATCCTTTCTTCTCTTGCATATAACACAAAGATGGGATTTGACGGCCCGCTGTTTTATTTGGTTGTGTCAGTTTTCGTAAACAAACGGACGACAACGTGACGTCACATTTGTATGACTCGAGCGCTGTCTGAATTCGGAACTACGAGAAATGACGTCACAATACGAAAAGGTGCCATTTAGTAATATGACTTATATTTACCACTCTTTCTTGTCCTAGTTATATAGTTGTTTTTGTCTGACTGACGACTGACGTTACTTTAATATCCTCCCGGACCCCGGCCCAGGAGAATCCGTTGAAATTGTGTGAAGTGTCAATAGTGAACTCTATGTCCTCTACCTTTGATTCGGCGGGTACTGGCCATCCTTGGCCGTGCAAAGAGAAATATATCAAAGTTTAAGAAGACAGGAGAAAGTTTCCTCCACTTACAGTGTTTGTTGTGTTTGCAGAAAATGTTGATGTGACTGTTTACATCTATCACTGTGTTCGAACTATATGATATTGTGTACGACGAGGACAAAGTTTAAGTTTTCTTATTTGACCACAGTCTTCTACACTCTGTCACCGTGATATGAAAACAGTTAGTAAGTTGCCGGCTCTGTTTGACGACGCCACATCTGTACCCAGAACCCGGAAGAAATCGTAAAATCTTTATCACTCAAAACGTATTGGGCGTGTACTTCTCGTCGTTTTCATGAGGTAAGAAAGCATTTATATTCAATGCTAAGATTTATATAGGACCGTAAGCAGTATATAATACCAGAAAATATTATGCAATATCTGATTTTATTATTATACAAACAGCAATGCACAAACATGTACGCAAGCTGCCAAATAAAATACCGTACAACAAATGTAGAACTCGATCACTAAATTCAGATTATCTCCCGTTTCTCTGCTCATTCAGGTGGGCAGCCCATCAGGTTCTTGGTTGTCCGCACACATTCACAAATCGTTCAATATGCGTGTTGGTTTAAGCATTTTCGTTTTATTTTTATTATCTACTTATAACTTTGATTTACGTAATTCCTTAATTTAATTTGATCCACGCCTACAGTAGGCCTATTCACCTTTAAATATGGCAACATTGTATGATCAACCAACAGTATGTCTCAACATACACTATAGTGTACAGTGCTAGGTAATTTGTCGTTAACCACCCATCACCTTTTTACGAGTTTTTTCTCTTACCATTTAATAGATCTCTTCGAGAAACGAAAGAATATACTTGAATTTAGCGGGGCATTACAAAAATAAACGCAATATTCGCGATTTACTTGTTGTAATAATCACGAATTTTTCTGTCCCAATTTGACAAGGCTAATGTATACAGTAAAGGAAAGTGAGCTCTAGTCCCTAGGGACAGCAGGTAGAGTGACCCAACCCTTTCACATAAGAATGGAGGAAACTGCAGCGGGCCTATTGGCTCATACTGGGCAGTCCCGTTTACACCCAACCTCTATTGCTCATAAGTCTATCCAGCCTACAGTATGTTTGAAGCATCCAACCTATGTTTGAAGCTATCCAGCGTATTCGAGTTAATGATGATATTTGGTAACTTGTTCCACTCGTCCACTACTCTATTTCCAAACCAATGTTTACCTATTTCGCGCCTAAATACAAATTTGTCTAATTTAAAACCATTGTTACGAGTTCGCTCCTGGTTGGATAGTAGGGTGACCAGAATTGGACTGCGCAATCCAAGTGAGTTCTCACAAGCACAAGATATAGTTTTAGGATGACCTCGCTAGTTTTGTAGGTAACACTCCTTTGTATGAAACCAAGTACTTTATTAGCCTTGTTTGGAACAAACACACATTGTTTACTTGGCTTAAGATTCCTACTTACCATTACTCCTAAATCTCTCTCGCAGTCGGATTTCTCTATAACATCGTTGTTCATCTGGTATCTGGTTTCTCTGTTTACATCTCCTAGACTAAGTACTTGACATTTGTCCACATTTAATTTCATCTGCCGTTTTTCAGACCATTCGAAAAAAAATGTTTAGATCTTCCTGTAGTTTTGCGGAGTCCTCGTCAGATTAAATTACACGTCCTATTTTAGTGCCATCAGCAAATTTACTTATGTTGCTGTCTACGCCGACATCTATGCCATTTATGTATATAATAAATAATAATAGTCCAACTACTGAGCCTTGGGGTACTCCACTAGTGACGTTACTCCAATCGGATTTACTGCCGTTAATGCTTACTTGTTTCCTGTCCTGTAACCACGCACTAATCCAATTTAGAATATCTCCTCCAACGCCATGAGCTTCCACTTTTCTTTTTAGTCTTTCGTGGGGGACTCTGTCGATGGCTTTGCCAAAGTCAAGATATACCACATCATAGTCGTGCTCCTCGTCCACTGATTCGAAAACAGCTGAAAAGAATGTCAATAGATTAGTTAGACATGATCGCCCGCTTGTGAAGTCATGTTGGGAATCATTGATCAACTTGTGCTTCTCCAGGTGATTTCGAATAGTTTGAAATTATTGCTTCCAGTAATTTGCATACAATTGATGTTAAAATGATTTAACGGTAGTTTGAGGATAGTGATCTATCTCCCTTCTTGAAAATCGGTATTACATTCGCTACCCTTCAGGATTCTGGTACTACACCCGTATTTAAGGACATGTTAAACTCCTTCGCTAAGGGCATACTAAGTTCTTCCTTACGTTCCTTTAATACTCTGGCAAATATCTCATCGGGACCTGGTGACTTATTAGGCTTTATTATGTCTATTTGCTTACTAACTTCGTTACTAGTCACTACTATCTCGCTTAATCTATTTTCTTTATTACCTCTGTATATATTCGGTGCCTCGGGTATCATGTTCACCTGGTTACAATTCTTTTTAATCACAAAATTGTCCAATTTGTAAATGCCATTACTTAAATTCATGTTGACAAATTCGGTATGTTTACATAAGAACATAAGAATGGAGGAAACTGCAGCGGGCCTATTGGCCCATACTGGGCAGTGGGCAGTCCCGTTTACACCCAACCCTTATTGCTCATATAAGCATCCAACCTATGTTTGAAGCTATTCAGCGTATTCGAGTTAATGATGATATTTGGTAACTTGTTCCATTCATCCACTACTCTGTTTCCAAACCAGTGTTTACCTAGTTCACGCCTAAATCTAAATTTGTCTAATTTAAAACCATTGTTACGAGTTCGCTCCTGGTTGGATAGTTTGAGTACCTTTGTATTGTCCCCTTTGTTTAGCCCTGATTTCCACTTATACACCTCTGTCAGGTCGCCCCCCTCTACGTCTCTCGAGGGAGTGCAAATTAAGATGCTTTAACCTGTCTCTATACTCAAGGTTCCTAATGCCCGGGATTAGTCTTGTCATTCTCCTCTGAATTCTTTCCAATGATTCTATATCCATCCTGTAATACGGTGACCAGAACTGAACTGCGTAATCCAGGTGTGGTCTCACAAGCGCAAGATACAGTTTTAGGATGACCTCGCTAGTCTTGTAACTAACAGTCCTTTGTATGAACCCAAGTACTTTATTAGCCTTGTTACGAGCAAAAACACATTGTTTACTTGGCTTAAGGTTCCTACTTATCATTACTCCTAAATCTCTCTCGCAGTCGGATTTCTCTATGGCATTGTTGTTCATCTGGTATCTGGTTTCCCCGTTTACATCTTCTATACTGAGTACTTTACATTTGTCCACGTTGAATTTCATCTGCCACTTTTCAGACCATTCGAAAAATTTGTTTAGATCTTCCTGTAGTTTTGCGGAGTCCTCTTCAGATTTAATTACACGTCCTATTTTAGTGTCATCAGCAAATTTACTTATGTTGCTGTCTATGCCGATATCTATGTCGTTTATGTATATAATAAATAATAATGGTCCAAGTACTGAGCCTTGGGGAACTCCATTTGTGACGTTGCTCCAATGGGACTTAGTGCCGTTAATGCTCACTCGCTGTTTCCTGTCCTGTAACCACGCCCTAATCCATTTAAGGATGTTACCTTTGATGCCATGTGCTTCTACCTTTCTAATTAGTCTTTCGTGGGGGACTCTGTCGAAGGCTTTGCTAAAGTCGAGATATACCACATCATAATTGTGCCCCTCGTCCACCGATTCGAAAACTGATGAAAAGAATGTTAATAGATTAGTTAGACAAGAACGTCCGCTTGTGAAGCCATGCTGGGAATCATTGATCAATCGGTGCTTCTCCAGGTGATTTCGTATAGAGTTTGAAATGATTGCTTCCAGTAATTTGCCTACTATTGATGTTAGACTGATTGGGCGGTAGTTAGAGGATAGTGATCTATCCCCCTTCTTGAAAATCGGTATTACATTCGCTATCCCCCAGGATTCTGGTACTACACCTGTATTTAAGGACATGTTAAACAACTTTGCTTAGGGCATACTAAGCTCTTCCTTACATTCCTTTAATACTCTGGCAAATATCTCATCGGGACCAGGTGACTTATTAGACTTTAGTTTGTCTATTTGCTTACTAACATCGTTCGATTCTATAATGTTCCTACTGATAATTGAATTCCAAGGTAATATTGAGGAGGCATTAGCCTAGCCAGTACAATGCTTATAAACTCTCATATAAATGAACAGAGCATTGTATTCCTGGCCTGTCCTAACACTATATTTATGTTGTTTAAGTCTAGTTATAAGATCTTTCCCCGTCTGACCTAAGTAGAACATATTACATTCCTTGCAAGGAACTTTGTAAATGCAACCACCTGCATTGCTGGGGGAGTTTTTAATAAAAATGGCATGTAAAAATTGGACAATTTTGTGACCAAGATGATATTTTGTAACCAGGTGAAAGGGTTGGGTCACTCTACCTTCTGACCTGAATATTGTTGACACCTGCTGTCCCCTAGGGACTTGATCTCACTCTCCTCTACTGTATATATTAGCCTTGTCAAGTATTTCTCCTTAGTCTGTACTCACCCCTGAAGATGTGAATTACACGAAAGCGCATGGGAATATATATATATATATATATATATATATATATATATATATATATATATATATATATATATATATATATATATATATATATATATATATATATATATATATATATATTTATATATAATCAACAATGTCAACCCTACTTGAAGAAAAACTGCACTAGGAAATACATAAGAAAACGTTCGTGGATTGCATCAACAGGTGATTGGGCTATAATGTTGAGGCTGGTGGTCCCTGAGGCTATTAAACTAATGCAAGGTACTCGGCGGGATTCCTGGCCCTGGGTTCATCTCTAGTGTCACCATGCATGTTGGTCATTTTTTGTGGCTGTCCATGTTTGTGTGTATGGACTTTTTTGCATGTTTGTTAATATTTGTGTGCATGTTGGTGCTCATGCCTATGAAAGTGTTTGTGTGTATGCAAATATTTTTGCAATTCCCTTTATTCATAATAGTTATGTATTTATATTATTTTTTGGTGCAATTTAATGTTTGTATAAGTCTGTGTGTGTGTGTGTGTGTGTGTGTTGTTAGTGTATAATGGTCAGAGAGAAGTGCCGGGCTCGATTCCAGGACAGGGTGGAACTGAGGGTAAATTTCGTTATACCATTTACCTCTGTCTACCCAGCGATATTTTGGAACCTGGATGTTAATCGATTTGTGGATTGTGTTTCAGGCTAATATTAGGTACAGTTGGCGAGTTGTCCGGTCTTCTTGGATAAATCCTTGACACTGGCTCATGCAGCTCGTTAACTCAGTGTGTGGTTGTGTAGGCAATAGTTTCTACACCTTAAACAACTCACGACAATGTTGCATTAGTGCCGGCCAGACTCGGATACGAGGGGAGCAACCATTATTATAAAGGTGTGTGTGTGTGAGTAAACCAGTTTGACACCTAGAAGATCATTATAATCTTCGGAGGACAAGTTTTAAAGTAGCATAGTGTGTTTGTAGTAAAACAATTGTCATAAAAAATCAAAAGATGCGAGTCCCCCTTTCCACCATAAATGCCCACAACTAGATGTGTGTTGGTTGTGCATCTCTTCTCGTGTTTGAAGTTGTCAAAGATCCTCTCTGAGTACCTTTCGCGTGTAGATGTTTGTAGAGCTCTATGACATCACTACTATATATTTCATATAAATGCCACGAAGTAAAAATTACTTTATTAGTTAGATTAACGTGGATTTTAACCAATGTATTACACAAGACAATAAGTTTTGCATACTTTTGACTAATTGGAGCATCTTTCTTCGTGTAAGATGTGAGCAAGGTCGTGAGGGGCGTGGTCCATTATATTCCAAATATAGCGCAGACAAACATGTAGCGCGAAATTGTAATTGATATTCAAAATTGTAACGATTACCATAGACTAAACTGTTTTATGAAAGACATCGTCATGTGTGCCCAAATACCCTGCCTCCCCTTAGGATACGAGATATTTACCATTATATTGTAGCAATAAAAGCAAAACGTTATCCTTATTTGGCAAAAACTTCTGTTGCTTTTTAAAGGTTAATCTACGAATATCCCTATTTGGTGTGACACACACACACACACACACACACACACAAAGGAAGCAAAAATATATATGAGGTTGATCAGAGAGAGCGTGTCGGTCTTGTGACCTATTTGCTACTGGTGTCCGACGCTCAGTAATAATAACCCGCTTGTTGTTGTTATCTGGAACCCAGGAAATCGCACGCCAATTTTATGGCTTGGATCATTGGAATAATTGAGTGTAAATTTGCTTGCAATTAAAGTCAACAAGTTCGTTATCAGGTGGAGGGGGCTAATCCCCAGTGGCCGTGGACAGGTTCAAAATAATTAAAGTTAAGACTGGAGAGAGTCCCAGTATGCAAGTGCATGTCTGGCGTGACTGTGGTGTGGTGGTGTACAGTACTTGCCGGGCCAGTGGTCTGAATGACCACACCTGCTCGACCAATTATTTTACTTAACCCGTGGTGTGTCGGACCACCTGTTTACCTGGCCACACCTGATAGGGCAGTGGTCTACTACAGGTCTAGTGAGCCACAGATGCGAGTGGCACCTACAAGACCACGAGTATATCGGGCCACATCTTCTGGGCCACAGGTTTACCGGGCCACACCTTATGGACCACGGTTATATCGGGCAACATCTTTTGGATCACAGGTTTACCGGGCCACATGTTTACCGGGCCACATCCTTTGGACCACGGGTATATCGGGCCACATGTTTTGGACCACAGATTTACTGGGCCACACCTGGACCACAGGTTTACCGGGCCATCCCATCTGGACCACAGGTTTACCGGACCACACTTTCTGGACCTTAGGCTAACCGGTCCACACCTTCCGGACCACAAATTCGTCAGGTTACATCTCCCGGACCATTTGTTTACCGGGCCATACCTTTCGGACCACAGGTTTACCGGGCCACGCCTTTTGGACCACAGGTTTTCCGGGCCACGCCTTTTGGACCACAGGTTTTCCGGGACACACTGTATCATAGGTCCGGTAGTATTCAACTGTTGAACCACATGAGTGAGTACATTATTAGGTTGATCCGTTTCCCGAAATGAATTGCGAGTCAGATGACCCTGGTCAACTAGCTAGGAAGATAGGTTATTGTTTGAAGTGTAACTGTTCAATTTGAATTACGTTATAAATAAATGGGTACCGTTAGACGTATTGTTCTTAATTCCCTGTGTGTTGACTACACCATTGTCACGACTGGTTATAGTATTATGCAGTGATACAGTGAATTATAAACAATAAGTATTTCATATTTTCCCTCTAAAATATTGTATCTTAATTCCCTAACTTGCTCCACTCCAGCCACCGTAACCTTCCCCATCTCGCTGTCGTACGAGTATAATGAACAGAGAAGAAAAGAGAATGAGATAATAGAGCAAAAAATAAAAGAGTAAATAAAAAAATATAAATAAGAAAGTAAATTTAAATAAATAAAAAGGAACAAACACAGTTAATTTGTTAAATAATTTGTTACTTTTAATTTGTTGTATAATTTGTTACATGGTGGTCTGTGGTCTGGTGGCTCATGCGTGGGTGGTCTGTGGTCTGGTGGCTCACACGTGGTGGTCTGAAGTGGCTCACGTGGTGGTCTGTGGTCCTGTGGCTCTGCCACACACGTGGTGGTCTGTGGTTGGATCATGCGTGGGTGGTCTGTGGTGCAATTACAGCTCACGTGGTGGTCTGTAATCTGATGGATCATGCGTGGGTGGTCTGCCAGCGGGTCTGGTGGCTCACGGCGTGGTGGTCTGTGGTCTGTGGATCATGCGTGGTGGTCTGTGGTCTGGTGGCTCACACGTGGTGGTCTGTGGTCTGAGTGGATCATACGTGGTGGTCTCGTGGTCTGGTGGCTCCACTCACGTGGTGGTCTGGCATGGTCTGGTGGCTCACGTGGTGGTCCGTAGTCTGGTGCTCACTCATGAGTGGCCTGTGGTCTGATGGCTCCTCATGGTGGCCTGTGGTCTGGTGTGGCTCACTTGTGGTGGTCTGTGGTCTGGTGGCTCCTCTGTAGTGGCCTGTGTCTAGTGGCTCACGTGGTGGTCTGTGGTCTGGTGGCTACACGTGGTAGTCTGTGGTCTGGTGGCTCTGCTTGTGGTGGTCTGTGGTCTGAGTGGCTCCTCATGGTGTGGTCTGTGGCTCACTGTGGTGGTCTGTGGTCTGGTGGCTCTCACAGGCCTGTGGTCTGCGGCTCACACGTGGTGGTCTGTGGTCTGGTGGCTCACGTGGTGGTCTGTGGTCTGGTGGCTCACTTGTGGTGGTCTGTGGTCTGGTGGCTCACTTGTGGTGGTCTCTCACCTTCTGGTCTGAGTGGCTCCTGTGGTACTTGTCTGTGGTCTGGTGGCTCACTTGTGTGGTCTGTGGTCTGGTGGCTCACTTGTGGTGGTCTGTGGTCTGGGTGGCTCACTCATGGTGGCCTGTGGTCTAGTGTGACTCCTCGTGGTGGTCTGTGGTCTGGTGGCTCACTTGTGGTCTGTGGTCTGGTGGATCATGCGTGGTGGTCTGTGGTCTGGTGGCTCACACGTGGTGGTCTGTAGTCTAGTGGCTCATGCCTGGGTGGTCTGTGGTCTGGTGGCTCACACGTGGTGGTCTGTGGTCTGGTGGCTCCTCATGGTGGCCTGTGGTCTGGTGGCTCACTGTGGTGGTCTGTGGTCTGGTGGCTCACACGTCGTGGTCTGTAGTCCTGTGGCTCATGCCTGGGTGGTCTGTGGTCTGGTGGCTCACACGTGGTGGTCTGTGGTCTGGTGGCTCCTCATGGTGGCCCGTGGTCTGGTGGCTCACTAGCCAGGTGGTCTGTGGTCTAGTGGTTCACTCGTGGTGGTTCTGTGGTCTAGTGGTTCACTCGTGGTGGTCTGTGGTCTGGTGGCTCACTCATGGTGGTCTGTGGTCTGGTGGCTCACTCGTGGTGGTCTGTGGTCTAGTGGCTCACATCTGTCAGTATACAGTCATGTGTGCCACACTTGCCTCAATATTTTCCGGTGGATCAAATGAGCCAAACTTACCTGTGTATGGTCTAGTAGGGGAAAATTGACGATGTATTTTTTGCTGGGCTACACCTCTCCAACTATCTCACCTGCCGGTTAATGACCTGTTGAGCCAAACTCTGGGGGGGCCAACATAAATGTCTAGTAAGCCACATCTGTTGATTTATATTTTGGCAAGCCTTACTTCTTAGTCATTGGTCTTGTGAAGTACACTTTCTCATTTATTGTCTGGTAGGCCACACCCACCAGTCTGTAACATGATGGATTACACCTGCTGGTCAACGGTGCAATGGTGTTAAACTCGAACCCACCCGAGGGCCACATTTTGCTCGGTTGATCGTCAAAGGTCAGGAATGAAGTCCATACTGTAGGTATTGGTACTCCACATCTTGGACTGTATTTCATCGTAAGTCGTAATGAACATAATATAGGTGATGAGCCGGTTAATATGTAGTTATTATTTATTCATAAGGACTCCACTCTACAATCCAAAGTTAGCATTTTATAATAAGAAGGAAGTGATTGGCAGTGTGTGTGTACCTCCAACAAATGACGTTACTTTTATTTTTCTGCCATTGTGTTGTATCGTATGGACTGCGTATTAGACGTGTTTTGAGGAGGCGGCAGGTGTGTTGGATAGCCGGCACGTTATTGGTGTTGCGGGGACTGCCAAATTACCGGTGGTGCCATGACGTTCATATTGTTTGCTGAGAGAGGTGTTGTGCTTGTGCCATGGAATGGTTTGTGAGGCATCATAAACAATCAGGTTACAGGTATCTTGCGTGAGTGGACATTCTTAGTACAATAGTGTGTTGCGGAGACGGCAAGATTACTGGGTGTTGCCAGGACAGCCAGGCTACTGATGTGCTTTCGTAGTCTAATGAACTATTGTGTGAATGGAACTGAGATGGAATGTGAAAAGTAAAATCATATTTGTTGTGCAGATGACCAAATTAAAACTTGTATTGCGAGGAGGAAGAGATTACCAGGGTGTTATGGAACTTATGGGGATGCAGTAGACGGATTACACTGGGGAACACACTTTCGGTTGCATGAGTTCTGACACTTGATTCTGGTAGATTTGAGGTCACAGATTCTGAAAATGGCATTCGTTTGTGCAGATCAGGTCTAGATTCAGCAATCAGGCCTGTGCCCCATTCAGATGATGTTCCAAAGCCTATCTTCACTCAACTTGCTTCCGTTGAATCTGACAGTGAATATGACACTGAGGTCACAGAGGAGTCAACTAACAGAAATAGTGACTCAGATTTTGCAGGCATATCAACAGAACCGCAAACATTTAGCCAAGCAGAACTCAATGACTTAGTTCGAGATCTGGGTCTGTCTAAAAAGCTGTCAGAATTGTTGGCTTCACGGTTAAAAGATAAAAACTTGCTGAAAATAGACACAAAGGTAACATTCTTTCGCAACAGAGAAAAGAACCTCTTACAGTTCTTTGATTCTAAATTTGACTTCGTCTACTGTTGTGATATTTCTGGATTAGTCACCGCGATGGGAGCTCCAGGTTATGATCCGAAAGAGTGGCGCCTCTTTATAGATAGCTCTAAGCGGAGTCTGAAGTGTGTTTTATTACATATAGGCAACATCTTTGGCGCAATACCCATAGGACACTCAGTACACCTGAAAGAAAAATATGAACACATCAAAACGGTTTTGGAGCTACTCAAATATGAAGAACACAAATGGATCATCTGTGTTGATCTAAAAATGGTCAATTTTTTGCTAGGACAGCAAGGTGGGTATACAAAATTTCCTTGCTATATCTGCCTCTGGGACAGCAGAGCCAAAGATAGACACTGGATTCAGAAGGAATGGCCAGTTAGGGAAAGCCTCAATGTTGGGGAAAAGAACATCATTTATGAACCCCTAGTGGAACGTGAAAAAATTGTTTTCCCGCCCCTTCACATCAAGCTGGGCCTTATGAAACAGTTTATCAAGGCGCTCGATACTGACAGTGACTGTTTTAAGTATCTGTGTGAAGTGTTCCCTGGTTTAACGCTAGAAAAACTCAAAGCAGGTATTTTTGACGGCCCTCAAATTAGGACGCTGATTAAAAACCAAGCCTTCACTCAATCCATGACTGATGTTGAGAGAAATGCATGGGGAGCATTCGTTTCTGTTGTAAGGAACTTTCTTGGAAACAGGAAATCAGAGGACTATAAAAAGCTCGTTGAATCTTTGATGGAAAGTTTCCATGTGTTAGGTTGCAACATGAGCATTAAGATGCATTTCCTGAACAGTCATCTTGAACTGTTTCCGGCAAACTTGGGGGACGTGAGTGATGAGCAAGGTGAACGCTTTCACCAGGATATCAAAGTCATGGAAGACAGGTATCAAGGTCGCTGGGACATTCACATGATGGCGGACTATTGCTGGAGCATTCAGCGAGACTGCACTGAGAGGCGATATTCAAGACAGTCCATTAAACGCAAGTTTGTGCCTGAATAAATCTGGCATAGTTCACAAAAGCAACTGATGAATCCAAAATATGCTTGTCAAGGTAAATAAAAGTAATTAAAAATTAATTCTACGTGTTTGGTAATTCCTCTCTTTGTGCTGGTTTAGATTTTTAGCAGTAGTATATGGTAGTCTAACTATATATACTGTAGTAGTAAATGGTAGGTAACTCACCGCAACAAAACTAGACCCGATAGAAAAAAAACCGGTGCCATATTTGAAATCAGTGACCTCAATTTACCCAGAAACAGATCTCAAAATGTATGCAACTGACAAAAAGTTGAATTTTGTTCCCCAGTGTTATTGATTTGTTTCACTAAACCAAGAAAAAAGAAAATCGAAATTCAAGTATGTCTTATTTCCGAATTTTTGTAAGACAATAATAGTCGAGCGCCACCTTGATATGACCAAGCATGTTGCTAGTGTACATACTGAACACCAATGTAGATTAAGAAGTCTATACTGCATTTGCATTGAAATCAGCAGAAGCCCTTGCTGTTGTGCGTACGGCTTCTTGAGTACTCCATATTGCTCACAGAGACAATATCATGCAGAAGACCCTTTAAAAGGTATATAGTTATCTTGTAATGAATATTTATCAGTTTGTCGTGATGCTAATTTTTAACAATCTTTACTCTATAAATCCTTATACAATGCTTTTCAACAATTGTATTCGTATATGTATTTAGTAACAATTTAAAACAAAAAAACTAGAATCCATATCAAGTGTTTCTCCCTCAGAGATCTTCTAAGCCTGTGAACCTATACCATAAATCTGGGATCTACTGTACAGCGTCAACAACATTCTTCCTTCATGCGTTGCCTCTTACTCACAGGGAAATTATGAACATGTTTCCTGGCACATTTACTCAATTACAGTGTTTGAGGACGGTACCGGTATATACTGTTGGATATACCACCACTATGTGAAATACCTCAAATTGTGGTACAGGTATATACTTACGTGCGAAATACTGACAGTACAGCATTCGTAAACATGAAAAAAAAATCTCATAATAGTCGCAATCGGATATTTGTTTAATCTGGCCATCCAGTTGTGTTATCTTTAAATGCTATAAAACAACAGGAAAACGAGAATACTGAGCTGTTTATCTTGTGGTCGACTCGTCTTTCTCCGTGTTCCTTGTTTGCTCTCCTTCACTGCCTTGACGCTCACACAGGAACAGCTCTCAAATTTACGATTACATGAATCCAACGAAGTCAAACCAACGTTAGATATCTAAAGACAACTAATCTCAATACATGACTCTTCTTCAATAAACACCGGTGCATGTGCTTAAATCAATGTCAAACTTGGCAATGCATGTAGAGATCTTTTCCTGCAACGCTCAGGGCAAATGTGGGAATATACCTTATAATTCAGTTGCGACCGTCGCCGAGATGACAACAGTAACAAGACAGCAACTCTTACATCTGGGGAAAATTGGTGTCTTTGTTTTTTGTCCATAAATCTTCTGTAATTAAAAAATAAAACGTGAGTTACAGTCTAAACCATTTAACTTGAAAGGGTAATTGTTTGTTTAATAAACTCCCGTGAACTTTTCTGCCAATCCTAACACAATATAACTTAATCTCAACAAACCCGATCTGTTCCCTTTTGACGTTAGTATCAGTCCAATGTTACTCCATGTGCCATTAGTAAAATTTCCCCGCAAAATCAGTCTATCCATCTGAATGTAATTCGAGAGAAGTGCTCTGTGCGGTGTTTACAAACGCTCATATTTCAAAAAATTTGTAATCAACATTTCTTGTACAGGTACACACTTTCGTAAGTTCTGTTCACCCAAACGCTGGAGTAGAGTGGACGTGCGGAGTAAAAATTAACGGTTTGTTGGTATATTTTGTTTTGTTTACAAACAGGAGTTCTCGACCTAGTCTCCTAGGGTGTGCACACCCTCGTGGTATATACGTCAGGGATTTTCCAGGGGGGTAAGCGGTGACCAAGGTCTGAAATTCATGGAATTTAATACATAACATTGTTTTATTTACTTCCCTCGGAAGTAGGCAGGGCATGTCTATGACCCTCGCGGGGTACTTACTATATAAAGGACTGGAAACCACTGGTTCACTGCATATTTAGGATTTGTATTTGAAATAAACGTAAAGTAATAAGCAACATTTGAAAATTCTTGTTAGACGTAGTATGGAGTAATTATTTGAGAACTCGGAACTGTGCGTTTATTTATCCAAAATATTTTAATGCTGCACCACGTCTTTCATTTGCAGCAAGAGTTCTGACGGGATGGCATTCTAAAGCAAGCGAAACTAAATATTAGTAGTGGTACAGTCTATGCATTGTACTATATACACTGCTCAGCACTTTGCGCGACACCTGAAGACAGAACGAGGGAGGTGGGTGGGTGTACCGTGCAAGTAAAACCCTAGAAAAAAAAAAAATTTGCTGATACACTTGGTCACAATTGTATGCAAATTTTGGATTCATAGTTCAAAAGAAAACAAACAAATGGACCAACCACTGAGCTGAGACGGAAAGGGGGAGGTGGGAGTTACATTTATGAAACTCCCTTGGGATCGCGTTTTCTGGAAACGCTGGTTAATTTAAAGGCGGGTATTGGGTACGCGCAGATGTAAAATTTTGTTTTTGCCAAATAATGTAATCACTTTGGTCATTGCCTCATCTTGCACTTCGTGCATAACAAACCTTACGTATGATTAAAGCATTTTGAAGACTGCGGATAATCACTATGAAATACTTGTGGTGTCACTCCACCTCGCCTCAGTGAGCTTGGTGGTACAATTGTGGACAAAAAAGAATTCGGCAGGGAAAGAGTGTAAGATGCGTCTTCCTCATAATTAAACAAAAAATAATAATTGTGTATGGAAAGAAAATCGCAGACTTCTAATCGGAACTTCTATGCAACGTTGCCAAGACTCCTATTACCCCTACCTTCAAATACACCACCTCCCTCCCTCCCTCCCTTCCTCCCTCTTTGCCATCTGCCGAATTGTTTTGTTCACAACTGTACATTTACATGTTCGTGTTTACTGACCACTACTCTAAATATTATTATAATAATAATAATAATGATTGCCCTTCGTGTTTGAGGATGGTCCGGTCACTTAGGCGTGAGTTTGTTTGGTGTACAGTAGAAGCTGTCAACAACTCCACCCTTAGTTAGAGAGCTGTATGACCAGTGCCCAGGAACAACCCGAGTAAACCGGAAAACTCGCCAACTACTCTTGCTATCGGAACACGATCCTTCGATCAATCACACCCAGGTCCCATTACTGCTGGGTAAACATAGCCAAATGGTGTGTAGAACTTTGCCCACAGTTTTACCCTGCCCGGGGATCGAATCTGGGACTTGTAGCTTGCGAGGCGAGTATATTGACCACTACATCATAGGTCGCCATAACCGCTATTCAATGGTGTTCACTAACCCCAAACTCGAATAACCACTGTTCTTGCAAAATGACATAATAAAGTTGTTTTCAGTGGCGGCCAGACCGGGAGGTGTTGGGCAGGGCGGCCGATAGAGTGTGATGACCAGTATATAATTTATCCCGAGGTGAGCCAACACCATAGCACCTGCCGCCACCGTCACCACCAAAACAACCTTTATCTCGCTCGCAATAAAACAAGTAATGGTCTGTTTAGAACGTGTGGTGAACGTGCTTGGCAAGGCGACCACCGTTGCACCTGACACACACCAAGGCGCACCACAGAAACATTCTCCTATTTACGTCGCCTTGAATTACCTCCGTCTTAGACAAAAACGAGGCAAAAAAAGCGGTATTCATTTCAAGTAATCTTTCTTGTTATTTTTTATAATAAAAAAAGTCAGTAGCACTAACCTCAACAATTTTTTATATTATCCAAGTGAAATTTATAGTACAAAATGGATCCACCATAACAGAATAGTGTTTTGGGGGACACCGTCAACAATTTAAAAGACACAACAAATGGAGGTGTAGATGTGGGAAAACGCATTGGCGCTCAGTGGTCTTAGCTCTTCACAATAATTTTTTGCGATCAGGACAGTGAGAGTTTGTGTCTCCCGGGCCCACACTACTTCTCTCTCGTGCTTTTGGCTCTCATTACTTTCGGTTTTACACTCTCCTTAGCCCTCTCATTAACCCTTTCACAGCGGGAGGTCACCCTAAGCTGAATAAAATCGTCTGGCGGTAGTCAGAATAAAATGGCAAGTGCATGCGTGACACGCAGTGAAGGGGTTAAGCCAATCCGAAGTCCTCTCCGTCTCTCTCATTACAGTTCTCTCTCTCCCTGTATAGCCTTTCTTCCCCCCTTCTCTTTTAATCCTCGTCTCCCCCCTCTCTGTCTCATCCTCCTCTACCACCACTCCTCCCTAATTCCTCTATTTTACTTATGATTATCCCCACATCTCACTAACCTCTCTCGCCCCTCCTTTATTTCCTCAACCCTTTTCTCTTTAAGTAATCTAAGTAATGCACCTCTATAACAACACGTGTATGAGGGGGCTGCTTGGGGGATTCTGTAGTCTAAGTTAATCTTAAAGAAAAGAAAAAAGTCTTGGTTGAAATCTTGGTTCATTTCATTAGTGGCGACATCTTAACGAATCGCCTCCCTTGTTATTGTACTCTCAGAAAGCTTGGGATAATTATAACTCTTGAGACAGAGAAAGAATGAAGTTCCACGAAGTGTGATGTAAAAGAATTTAGTGTACTGCTCTCTGGTAGAAGTAAACATTTTTTTAGTATATATATATATATATATATATATATATATATATATATATATATATATATATATATATATATATATATATATATATATATATATATATATATATATATATATATATATATATATATATGGCCAATCAACTATTATAAATTTATCTTTCGTATAGATTTTTGTTTTAGAGGCGGAGAAAAAATAATTAGTTTAATACTGGAATTATGTTAATATAAATTAGATGGACGCTTTATGTAAGTTGAAACGAACTGCAAGAGCTAAAGTACTCAATGAAATGTTTCGTCATCTGTGGACATTTCAGTTTTACTTTGTGTTTAGGGAGGAACACCTGAAGCTGCTGTAGACGGGAAACTGTACATTAGGGTATATCTCAGCACATACAATTACTCACGTACTTACACACACACACTTATCCATACACTTACACATACACTTACGTGTATACTTACACAGACATACACTTATGCATGCACTTACACGTACTTGCGCATACACTTACGCATACGCTTACACACATATACTTACATTTACACTTAAACTTGCACATGCACTTAAACACACTTAAATATACTTAATGGTATGTGAGTCTATACATATTAGTTTATAATCGTGTGTAATTTGTGTGCATTCAGACAATGAAATAAAAACTGGGTATATTTTGGCAGATGGAATATTGACCACAAACTCAGTGGTCATATACAATACTCTACTCTCTCTAATATTCTGACGGAAAACGATATTCTCTTTTTGGAAATAATAAATGAACCTCCAAATAAAATTCCTTACCGGATACCAGGATAGATGAGACCTTCAACACTTTAAGTAAGATGATAAATACGAAGCAGTCAACAGGAGACTTACACAATGCGGCTGTTGGGTAAAATTTTCTCCTTCGGTATGTGAATGACGATCGATTGTTTCTCAGTAAATTGTTGAGTTATTGATTAAGAAACGTGTAGAATTGCTGATGCTTCTGAAGTATTGATTAACACTCAGGATTTTGCTGCAGAATTTACGGATCTATGAATAAAAAAAAGCAAACAGCAAACTTTTATTTAAACAAGTATGAATAAACCCTTAATACATTGCGACTGCCTGGAATATATTTATTTTTTTCGGTCAATGAGTAATAGTAACTTGCCTACCTAATTTGTTGGCAATGTAGGGGAAGGGGGCCAATAGTTGTAGAACTTGTAGGATGTCTCCATTGTTCTCGATATTCTTGTCCACGTCTATTTTAGAGCCCAGTATTGTTGAGGCTTCTAGGGCTTCAGCTGGTAGACCGTTCCATAATACTACCACCCTGTGTGATGAAGTAATTCCTGTAACTCATTTTCCATAACAACTTAGCGAGCTTGACGCTGGACATCATGAAGTCCCTTTCATGATTCTGACACTATGAGGTCCGACCTGTCGTGTCCTGTCTGAAGAGTCACCAGTCCTAAGATCATCACGCTGTTTGGATAATCGAGATGAATTATTTCAGAACTAATTCTAGTTGTCATGCGTTGCACTTTTTCTAGAGATTCTATTTCTATTTGAAGGTTTGGTCTCCATTCTGGTAAACGGTAGTCCACTGCTGTCTCCACTTGCTGCGCTGCTCTCTCGGATTGGTCAGTCACGACGCCTGGGTGTCTTTTCACATTTACAGGAACACATTATTCACAGAGTTGTTATGTTTAGGGTTATTTTGCCTCTAAACAACCTATTTTAACATCCCTCCAGCAAAATAATTATACTGTACTCTCTATCAATTTACGACAATTTATATTTAATGACGGGATTACGTGAATTATGTAGCGGTGGTGCATATGTGTCAAATTGGGTTTGTTTCTTATAACCAAGAATGGCTTGTTTGGGGTTGGGTTGGGTGAGGTTAGGTTAAGTTAGGCTACGTTACGTAAAAGTTACGTTACGTTACGTTACGTGAGGTTAAGTTAGATTAGCTCCCATTAATTTTCCATTTCCAATTCTGTTCATATCGCGAGTGAGTGAGATGGAAAATAATCGATCATGCACTCCTTTACCCATTAATCAACACAGAGAAACTATGACAATATTCCAGTGGAGATAGCCAGCTAACCTTGTTGTCACAGCGACTCGATAAGTTTAACAAGAAATTAAATGTTACATTAAATGTGAATCCATAATACATGACAGGACTGACTGCCACCTGACAGTTAAAGGTTAGCGAAAAATATCAATAGCCTAAAAAATACTAATGATATTATGTGTTGTATAAGAATTTGTTAGAGAGACGGCAAGACTCAATACTGAATCATAATGTTCAAAATCTTCTGAGTAAAACAAACATCACGACTGGGAATCAACCTTCATATGAAAGACTAATGACTGAGACACGTGTGACTGAGGGTATACAGTAGTGGTGGATGAGTGAGTGATGGATGAGTGTTGTGGTGGATGAGTTTGTTGTGATGGATGAGATGTTGTTGTGAATGAACTTGCTGTGATGGATGAGTGTTGTGGTGGATGAGTTTGTTGTGGTAGATGAGTGTGTGGTGGATGAGTTTGTTGTGGTAGATGAGTGTGTGGTGGATGAGTGTGTGGTGAATAAGTGTGTAGTCAGTAGTGGATGAGTGTATGGTGGATGACTGCATTGTGGATGGTTGCACGAGTGTGTGATGGAGGAGTGTATGGTGGATGAGTGTATTGTGGATGGTTGCATGAGAGTGGTGGACGAGTGTGTGTTGGATGAGTGTGTAGTGGATGAGTGTGTGATGGATGAGTGTATGATCGATGATTGTATTGTGGATGGTTGTATGAGTGTGTAGTGGATGATTGTGTGGTGGTTGAGTGCATTGTGGATGAATGCATTGTGGAGGGTTGTAAGGTGGATGGAAACCTGTTACGTGAGGTTGGACTCTTGTAGTGGAAGCCTTGATAAACTGTATAGTGTTGTTGGCCCAGTAAACTCTCCCTTCATCATGTGCTACCTTGTTTTTATCACGTCCGTCACACTATTTATAAACAAGCCATGTAAACCAGGCTGTACTGTATCACACACACACACACACACACACACCTGTATAAAAAATAATCAGGCTTCATAAAGTCCTTGTGCAAATTTAAACTCATGTAACCTTTGATGGACAAATTTGAGAAACAAAATGTAAATAGAGTTTAACTATCAGGGATGACAATGATGAATATTTTAGTATATTTCAAACAATTTCGTCTCCTGTGTTCTTTAAGTTCGTAAATTAACTTTGAATATCAATAGATAAAATATTATCTGATATTGTATAGCAATATGAATTACTAGTATTTACACGCACCATGATGGACTGGGGCATCTGCTAACGACATTGTTCAATTTCTTTTTGTAGTGACCGATGACGGATGGCAAGAAAGTTGAATCATTCTCAATAAAGTTGATTCAATTTATAGTAACTAAATTTGTTATGGGTAAACCTAATCTATATAAAAGATTTGTATTTTTGGTTAAAATATAATTACTTAATTCAAATCACAGTACATTCTGGACTCTTAAGTAAATAGAGGGTATAGTTGTTATGAAATTGCAAACCTCCTTTATAATCAACGCAGGTTACCTTCGTTAACTCACGTTGTTATCTGCTCATTTATGTATCGATATTTTTATGTTTTATTTTTTTCTTAGTGAACGGCAGGAAAATTCGTCTTCCCAGCAGAAGGGGAGACGGGGTAAGTGACCAGGTGTGTGGGCGTCTCGTGGCAGCCAAGTTATACCACAGAATTAGCTAATTTATTTTCGAGGGAATCGGGACACTTGGCGGAATGTTTGGGGGGCGCGAAGGGCAATTAATTTCTAGGGCTAAAAAAAAAAACGTGGTGTTTAGAACAGAGGCAAATCTAGGTAGAAAAGTCCTGTGAGATGTTTTTGGTGGTGGCCGGGCGGGGTCCTTGTTGCACGATATTTGTATGGACATGCCTACGGGAAGGAAGAATGTTGGTGATTATGTAGATTTATCCGCACATTAAGATTGGCCATTGGACACAGGTATTTACCGCACCTGCAGATAGATGGTGTTGGCTTTTGTTCACAAAGGTGACGACATTTTTGCCCGAGACAAAAACCTCAGCGGTAATTGTGTTTATGGTGTTGGTTGTGTGTGGGTGATAAGGTGCGTGTTGGTACTGCACGGCCAAGTGGCACTCAAACAACCTCACTCTGGCACTCTCATATCCGCGTCTAGTGTTACACCAGACGGGGGACCCTCAAGTTGGTCGTAATGCGCTAAAGTTACTGATTCTGTCTTGGGTGGGAGAACATATTTAATGAGCATATGATAAATCTGGCTATAAATAAAGTACACATACACACACATACATTTGTAAGCGAATTAGTATGTATGTATGTATGTATGTATGTATGTATGTATGTATGTATGTAAATGTAAGTATGTATGTATGTATGTAACTTGCTCGTATCTGTCTCACGCTTGACGCCATAATGAAGGCTGGCACACGGACCGCTCTTAAGTTGTTTTTAAAGCAGCAGTATATTACGGCCAGTATACAATAACTCTTGCACGTCTTAAAATAACAAGAAAACTAAAGAAAATGAAAACAAAGTGTGACGGAACATCAATGACTTTCTCTCAGCGTTTGAAGATTTACAATGAAATTCTAGTTTTATTCGTCACTTCCTTTCTACGATGATTTTGAATTTAGATTTAAATTTTTGCTCTAGAAATTTTAGCTGTCAGCAATTATTTGCGAATAATTTCTTGGTTGGTTCGATTTGTGGTTTTGTGTTACTAACCTACCGTCCACACTACTGGAGCATAATAACTATGTAACTCTTACGGGTGATCGGGCTAGTGGGTACCTCGGCACAGGTATTTTAGGGTCAAATGTTAAAGATCAAAGTACAGTTGCCTCGAAGAGTTCCTTTACCCCCTTGTAAGGACGATTGCATACCTGTAGTAGTGTCGCAATGCTAAACTTATGAATGAATGGGTAGTACTCTTGTAACGATGGAGTTGATTGGTCGACAAGTTCGGGTGCTGGACGTCCGGAGACGGGGGATGGGGTCCCTGCCCAAGAGATAAAACTGTGAGGGCTACCCCACCGCCATACTATTGTATTAGGGGAGCAATCTTACCCCAGTCTGTGAATGCTGATATTCTGTAATTTATTCAAGTTCACAAACATAACGTTATTGTCTCTTATCTGCTCTATGCGGTTTAAATTCATTCTCTTGATATAATTTTTGTAGTTTACCATTATTAACCTGACCTGAGGGTTAATTCAGTGCCCGACTTAGGTAGGGGTTGTGTCACCAGATTCAATTGTAAGGTAAATGTTTATATTTTATTCCAGTGGTTCTTAACCTGGGGGGGGTCAATCTTGCAGGGCACACAGAATTGACCATAGTTCTGACTCGGTATACATTCCTTATGAAATACATTCGTAATTAAATATTTGATGCAGCTGTACCTGTAATGAAGGAAATCTCATATGAAGATACTGGTAGAGTATTAGTAACAGGATTTGCAAAGTGAGGAAAGTTGGAAGCGTGGCCGAATAGTTATTTGACTTGGTATATTATGTTCTTAAGAGAAATCTTCTAAACCACAATTCTAAGTACAGCTGTTTATTAGTTAAATGAATGGTATGGACACATTAATAGATCATTATATTGACGTTACTAGACAATGACTCCCGGTAACAAAGATGAAATGGATACAGTTCCCACCATAAGTAATTCACCCTTTGTATCGCTCTGACTATGACTCACGTGTGACCCTATTTTAGTGTCATCAGCAAATTTACTTTTGTTGCTGTCTACGCCGATATCTATGTCGTTTATGTATATAATAAATAGTAATGGTCCAAGTACTGAGCCTTGGGGTACTCAACTAGTGACGTTACTCCAATCGAATTTAGTGCCGTTAATGCTCACTCGCTGTTTTCTGTCCTGTAACCACGCACTAATTCATTTTAGAATATCTCCTCCAATGCCATGAGCCTCCACTTTTCTTATTAGTCTTTCGTGGGGGGACTCTGTCGAAGGCTTTGCTAAAGTCAAGATATACCACATCATAATCGTGCCCCTCGTCCACTGATTCTAAAACAGCTGAAAAGAATGTTAATAGATTAGTTAGACATGATCGCCCGCTTGTGAAGCCATGTTGGGAATCATTGATCAACTTGTGCTTCTCCAGGTGATTTCGAATAGAGTTTGAAATTATTGTTTCCAGTAATTTGCCTGTAATTGATGTTAAGCTGATTGGACGGTAGTTAGAGGATAGTGATCTATCTCCTTTCTTGAAAATCGATACTACATTAGCTATCCTCCAGGATTCTGATACTACACCCGTTTTTAAGGACATGTTAAAAATTTTTGCTAAGGGCATACTAAGCTCTTCCCTACATATCTTTAATACTCTTGCAAATATCTCATCGGGACCTGGCGACTTTCTAGGCTTTAACTTGTC
Organism: Homarus americanus; assembly: GCF_018991925.1. Classification (NCBI taxonomy): domain Eukaryota; kingdom Metazoa; phylum Arthropoda; class Malacostraca; order Decapoda; family Nephropidae; genus Homarus; species Homarus americanus. Next base: position 321,008 of record NW_024745219.1, on the reverse strand, counting down.
TATTTGCTTACTAACGTCGTTACCAGTTACTACTATCTCGCTTTATCTATTTTCTTCACTATCTCTGTATATAGTCGGTGCCTCGGGTATCATGTTCAAATTTTCGGTAGTGAAAACCACTGAAAAATATTTATTTAGATTATTGCTCATTTCTCCATAGTTTTCAGTTAGCTCGCCGGTATCTGACTGTATTGGTCCAATCTTTTCTCGTGTTTTAGTTTGATGCATTTGAAAGAATCCCTTGGGGTCTGACTTCGCCTCCTTTGCTACCTTCAGTTCATTATTCCTCTTTGCTTTCTAATCTCGGTCTTAACCCTACTGGCCAATACCTTATAATAATCTAGGAGGTAAACTTCACCATGATTTATTCTTCTGTCTATAGCCTTCCTTTGTCCACTATAATTCTTTAAATAATTATTTATCCATTTGGTGTCATTAAGTAACTCATTATTTAAATTTTTGTGGAACTCCTCAACCTCAGATTTCGTTATCAGGTCATCCTCAACCGCCTTATGTTCTTACGCCCTTATAAACTGCAGACGCATTACAGATGATATTAATAATGATATGCTGATGGTCAGTAAATCTTTGTCATGGCAGTTTATGGTACGAGAGCCCTCATTATAAAACAATTCAGGTAGTGTAAATCTCATCATGAGAACCATTTCCTTTTATTGACAAATAGAACATATTGTCTCAGGTAAAAAATATTCACAATATTCCTGAACCACCAAAGTTACACTGTCATGACCGACTTTATTAAGCCAATGTTAAGGTTTAATAACAGATGGGTGACATCACTTATGTGGCAGGGTGAAGGTAGGTTACGCTAATGTGGCAGGGTGAAGGTAGGTTACGCTAATGTGGCAGGGTGAAGGTAGGTTACGCTAATGTGGCAGGGTGAAGGTGGGTGACACACTTATGTGGCAGGGTGAAGGTAGGTTACGCTAATGTGGCAGGGGGAAGGTGGGTCATACTATATTGTACAATTAAAGTGGCAAGGTTAAGGTGAGTCATACACTTAGTGGCAAGGTGAAGGTGGGTCACACTTAAGTGGCAGGGTAAAGGTAGGTTATACACTTAAAGTGGCAGGATGAAGAAAATATTGGTGGTCGTTATTCAGTGTTACAGGGGATGGAGGTAATGTGAACACTTACACTCGCCCTCCGTCGTCTGGTTACTGAAGTAACCCGGAAGCTTCTGTGCGTTTGTGAGTTGTAGTACTTCTAAACACTTCCCAAGTCACTTTCCTCCTTATGCTGCTTATTCATAGAAGAAGAATTTCAATAAAAAACCACAGTGTAGACAAACATATATATATATACTCTATATAATCATACATGCAAGGTTACTCATAAATTTTTGTATTAAAAAAATGGTAACCTATGACATGAAAACTTAAGGATGGTCAGTGTAGAAGAATTAATTGTATGTGAGAGTGTGGGGACGAATTGGACACTTATGTCTCACTGAATTACACAGACCTTCATCGTCAGTATGTGATATAAATGTTACCACCAAATTATAAAAATTATGGCAGAGTGAGATTCGCGCTCTCTCTGTCTCACTGGCCTGCTGGTCACACCTGAACCCGGATCACTCCTTCACGAAATGCGGCATGATGACTGACACTTGTGTTGTCATATCATAGAGGAGTGGTATGGGCCAGTGTGTGATGGGTTGTTACCTTAGTTTAGTTCCTCTCTGAGGAGACGCCGTGTTTAGGGTTCATGATTCTTAACATCCCTGCCTGCGTAAGACCCAACATAACGCCATCAATGAGCAGTGCCAACTATGTGGTCGGAGTAGCATTTTACCGAATCCAGCTAGGAAACACGAGGCTATATATATATATATATATATATATATATATATATATATATATATATATATATATATATATATATATATATATATATATATATATATATATATATATATATATATATATATCACGCGGACTTCCATATACAAACAATGTTTGTATATGTTTCCCAGCTGGATTCGGTAAAATGCGACAGAAAAAAAAATTACGAAATAACTACTAGAAATTATTTGGGTGCTTTAACACACAACACTTTAATATGATAAGATGTTTGTAAGGGCTTAATATAGAGCAACTCAAGGGCGAACAACACCGATGATTCAGCGTCTGAACCCCTATTAGTAATGTTGGTGATATATTTACTTAAATGTCTTGTGTAACGATGTGTGTAAAGTGCTGTGCAGCTGTGACATATAAGAATGAGTCAACGATAAGTATGGTTGATTTAGTGTGTCGCATATGTAACAGTAACTGTCAGGGATATATTTGTATGTTTTTTAATGAACTCTTCCGTGTGATTTCATGAACCCATTTATGGTTATTTGAACCCTTCACTTGGCACCATTCGTATGATTACTTGAATATTATAGCATGATCACATGAATTCTTCAGTATGATTAGTTGAACTTTTCAGTCAAATTACTATAACTCTTCAGTAGGAATGCTTGAGCCTCTTAGTATGATTCCTTGAACTCCTCAGTATGACTACTTGAACCCATCAGTATGATTATTTGAGCCCGTCAGTTTGATGAACCCGTCTCTGATACATGTGACTTTCAGCATAATTAGTTGTGATCTTCAATATGATTACATCAAGATATCCGAATGATACCTGAACTGTTTAGGATATTGTGTGAGCGGGTAGTACGCGTGCGTGAACGTTTCAGTTTAATTAGTTGAGTCCTTTATCATGATGACCTGAAACGTTCTGTATGATTACTTTAACCATTTTGTTTGTGTACTGAAACATTTTAGTTAGTATGGTAAATTGAATCCTTTGTTAAACTGACCTGACCTGAAGCCTTCAGCAACACACTAATTTAATAATGGTTGCCCCTCGTGTAACGACGATGGCCGGTCCAAGGGCCACCTCGGCGTGAATTTGTTTTAAGGTGTAGAAACTGTCGCCAACACAACAACCAACTGCACTGGCTAAACATTACCCCAGAACACGATACGCAAATCGATTAACATCCAGGTTCCCAATTACTGCTGAGTAGACAGAGGCAAATGGCGTAAACTTGCCCATAGTTTCACCCTGCCCGGGGATCGAACCCGGGTCCGCTAGCTTGCGAGGGGAGCATGCTGACCATTACACACAAAGACGCTACGCACACACACACACACGCATTACACACGCACGCACACACGCACGCACACACACATACACACTACTCACACACACACACACAGTGGTAACGCTTGGTAGACTCTTATATAGAATCAGAGAACACATGTCTCCTAACATAATTGGCTTCACCCATGGTAAAGGTGTACATAATTGCATCACCACATTCCTAACTGTGTATGGTGATGAAAGGCACAGATACACCACATTTCTTGACCTAAAAGCTGCATTTGATATTGCCAATAGGCAACTGATATTGTACAAACTAGCCAAAATGGATATAGGAGGTAGGCTGTTACACTGGATAAGTGGTTACCTAACCAACAGAAGGGCTGCTGCACTGTTTCAGGGTTACAAAAGTGAAGTTAAAAATATGCAACTTGGTACCCCTCAAGGTGGAGTACCTAGCCCTACTTTGTTCAATGTTCTTATCCGGGGTACATCCCAGCATATGGTGCTAATATTAGAATTGTTAAAACAATGTACCTAGGCTATATAAGATCTGTGATAGATTACCACGCACCAGCCCTGGTCCTTCGTGACAGGAAAGGCGTTGACAAGCTCGAAAAAATGCAAAATAAAGCCCTCAGAATTATCCTAGGGTGTTCCATGAGCAATAATGTACTTTATATGAGAAACGAACTAGGTATACCCAGTGTCAAAGATAGAATAATTGAAGTCAACCTCATGATAGCCCTGAGGCTTCTGCGTGGTGATCCTGATGACATTGTTTCCTTAAAATTGCTATAATGTATGAACCATGGGACTGGTGAATCTAAATGGATCCAAACTACAGCTACACACAAGATGTTTAGACTAGACCATTGGTTCTTAATTTTTTAGGGTCGTGCCCCCTATAGCAGTTGATCCTCATCTCCACGCCCCCCCCTCCTCCTTCCTTCATATAAAATTCTAAATGTAAAAATTCTAGAACAATTTCCTCTTGAATTAAATATTAAAATTGAGAAGATAGTTTTTCATTCGTTCCTGTAATAACTTTAAACATTCAAAAGAGTCTTTATGAGCAACTCGTTAATACACAACATATTTAGTGAGAACACATTTAGTGGGATTTTTGACACTGCTTCTGAGCAACCAGATCCTCAATACCTGCCGCGTGCCAGAGAGATCACAGCGCAAGTCCACTTCAACGTTCAGCTTGTTTCTGTATTTGGTCTTGACAACAAACCAGTGCAAAAAATGCATCCTCACAAAGATACGTAGATCCAAACCTCGTCGGAATCCAAACAGCTTGACGTACAGTTATCGACATTATTACTACCTTAATTCAGTCACTTGTAGTGGAATTTTACATTTTGATTGACGTAGTTACCATTTACGACTTTTTTAAGTATCTGTGGGGAGCGAAAATCCAAGTAAAGACATACACACACCTGTTAAAGCCATTCCTTATTTTTGCTCTGGGTTCGCCCCCTCCCCCCTGGAAATTACTCAGGCCCCCTCAGGGGCGTGCCCCGGTTAAGAACCGTTGGACTAGACCACCTGTACAAAGTTGAGACACAACAGCACTTCCTGCCACCCTGGCGGATAGTTCCCTTCGATATCACAATACCGACATATCCGCCTAAAAATTAATTATACAAAGTATTTTTCTCCAACACACTGCCAAAGTGAGAGCTCTTGCACACATATACACCCAACAGACTGATGATAACATCACACAGACCATCTACACTGATGAATATCTTAACACCACCTGTGGGAGGGCTGGAAGTGCTATTGTTGTGACTCAACCTAACGGTAATACAATTGAGAAAGGAGTTAGAATTAACAACTGGACATCCACTCTACAAACTGAATTAGCTGCCATACTGGCAGTCTCATCATCACTGACTCTCTATACTCACATCTTGCCCTTGACACCCTCAACTCAAGTTGTCACGCGCTTGTCTCTGAAGCCAGACATAGATATGCGTACCTTGTTGACCGGGGTGTCAAGATCAAACTGTTGTGGATCCCCTCTCACATAGGCCTTAAAGAGCATGACAGAGTTGATGCCCTCGCCAAACTCGCGTCTAACAAAGACACTGATGAATACAATTTGGGTCTGTCAAAAAGAACCCCTAAAATTTAGAAAGGAACTTATTGATGAATTTGACGCAAGTAGACAGGTGCAAACAGGCACTAGTCGATCCACAGTTTACCATGATGAGATGTATGAAGTGAAACATGTATATGGAGCAAGTAACAAGATCATTAGATTACAAGATGTTGTAACCGCTAGACTAAGGTTAGGGTATAAGTTCCTCTGGCAGTATGTTCCTCAAGCAGATGTAAACATATGGCCACACACTTGAACACTACGTCCTCGACTGTGTGTAGATAGAACCTTTTAGGGACAGGTCCAAGCACACTGTGTGTGAAATGGCACAACACTTCATCTCTAATGGCAAGATAGCCGACATATTAAGATTGTATTCACTTTTTTGCACTTAGTAGCTATATCAGTTCTCATGTATAGAACCAAACACACAATATGTTTGAATACTTCTCATGCAAATGTGAATAACAAAGTGTGAGGACAGACATACTGCCTCGCACTCCTGTACTCACGCAGTTGTGAATAAGCTACCATTTATGTATAGAACTAAACAAATAATGTATTTGAAATACTGCGTAACATTCTTTGCCATAACATTCTGACCCTTTGTAAACCATACTCTGTAGTCCCTTTGCGCTACCGCTCACAGGATGAGTATGGGGTGCACAATAAACAAGCCGCCGTAAGCCGCAAAATTAAAATTCTTGACAGCCTCCCCCAGGTGTTTACTAAATCAGTACGTACTCATCTCGAGTGGTATGTGGCAGTGTTACACAAGGCTCCGTGAACCACAGTAATTAAAGGTGAAGCCCAACTTAAGGTCCGACTTGAAGAATGTTTAGAGATATTTTGTTGATTCTGTATTGTTACTTGTGTGGTTTCCCTTATATCCTTACCCATTATTTACGGTACGTCTTGATACAAAGGGACACAAATTTGTGTGAGGTGTAGAATCTGTTGCCAGCACAACCACCACACCCCGAATTAATGATCTGTATGACCCAGTGTCACGGATTATTCCAAGAAGACCGGACAACTCGCCAACTGCACTGGTTAACCATTACCCCGGAACACGATCTGCAAAACTGATTAGCATCCACGTTCCAATTAACTGCTGGGTAGACAGAAGTAAATGGTGTAAAAAAACTTACCTCGAACCTGGGACTACTCATTTGCGAGCCGAGGATGTTGAGTTCTACACTGCACCTCGATACACACACACACACACACACACACACACATGTACTCTTAACCCTAGCTCCTACGTTCACTCTCTCTCTTTCATCGTCCTGTCTACCCTCCCCCGCACACACATATTGGACGACAGCCAAACGTACCGAGAAGCAGGGAGGGGAGAAGAGGGGAGAGGAGTGAGTGCAAAGGAGGGAGAAAAGGGAGAGCTGGGGAAGGGAGAGGAGATAGAACATAGGAGGGGAGATGGGAGGAGGGAAAGGAAGGGAGGGGGAGGAGAGGAGGTGGAGCAGGGGGTTGGGAGAGCAGTGGAGGTGAGGAGGGAGAGTACGGGTGGGGAGAGGAGGGAGAGCAACGTAGGGGAGGGAAGAGGAGGGAGAGCAAGGTGGGGAGTATGAGAACAGAGGGTGACAGGTACAAGCATCAACAAGTGGTGATCACTTTGTCGACTGTGAAGAGTCTATTGCATCTTGTATTCACGGTCAGAGAGAGAGAGAGAGAGAGAGAGAGTTATAATTTCATATATCACGTCATTCTATCATCGTTTCTTCAATATGTTCAATATGTCTTCGTGAAAATGAACGAAATTAACAAACAAGAATTATTGAATAAATTGAACTTATCAATGATACTTTACTTTTGGTTATTAAAAATTGGCTTTAGCATATAGACAGTCTAGTCATTAATAATTCAGCTCGTTCATCTTACGTGTTCATCATGAATTTATTATGGGGTTGATGGAGGGTCGGGTACAAGTCAACAGGTAAATCACAACCACAAACTCCACAAGTTTATGGACGATTTGATACGATTTATGAGGTTTCAATTAAATACTATAACTTCCCTTTAGCTTTGACTTTGCAGAACTATTCGGTCACCATGAATAAGTACATAATCCTAAAGCTGCCTGTAAATAAATCTCAGAGTCGGGGCCTTTGTCTTGAGAAAGTCGCCGGTCTTTACTGTGAGCTACTGACCTGATTCTAAAAAAAATCACGAAACAAAAAATACACTAAGTCACTTCCTTAGATGGGAATAAGTATTTAGTGATAGTATAATCTCAGTGTGCCTTATAGACTAATTCGTCGAAAATTAAAATGAAACCATGAGATCTGTTCTCATATGTCCATTTAGGAGAAAAAATAACATGAACAACTATGAGAACCCGAGCCAGGAGTAGAAGGTGACAAGTAGTGCAGTGCTACATAGATAAACTGACTTAAGATGCACTACTGAGTGTGAAAGTGTGTATTAAGTGGGAGAGGGAGCTGCAAGGGACATGGAGGATCATGTGTTTATAAATAGTCATTCTGACGTCTCGGAGGCAGTTCTACTAAGGAGGGAGAGAGGCTTATGTTTTTAGGATTCATAACTTTGTGTGTTTACTCTGCTGATTCTACAAATAATAACTACTATAGTGTGTTAAATACAAAATCCACTGGACTACGTTCCTGCACCTGTTGTTGTTATGTTGCCATCTTAGTGCCGTAATGGCTAACAGAACGGCGATCACGGTGAGCAATTGAAAGAGAAACACTCCGACCTAACGATTCTAAAAAAATAATAATAATCTATAAATAAACGGCAGTAGAAGGGTAGAAACTATTGGATAAAAAACCGTTTATTATTGCCCCTCATAACGTAATACCTGATATTTATAACGAACCTCCCAGTCAGCTGCCAGGAACTGAAAATAATGACTGAACTTGACGAGGAAATAGTACACAAGAAATACATTGACTCATTTAACTCGGTATTTTATTTTAGTCAATGTGTCATCATTATGTCTGAGGGATGGCAACCACTCTAAACGTTTTCGGGCTGTTTATACCAATCCTCCCAGACTTTACATCTCTCTCTGGGGATTGCAGCTTTTAATTGAATTCATTTATCTCAGTCTCTGCCATCCCCCGGCTCTCTTACCCTCAATTTTGCCCATTAATAAATCTGCTATTATCCCTTCATCTTTAATTATATGGCCAAAGTATCTTATTTTTCTTATTCTATATATTTCAAGTATTTTTCTCCGTTTTTGCCAATCATAGCACTGAATTTGTTTTCCTGTCGGCGTAAACAAACGAAAAAGTAAAACGATTCGTGTACAATACACTATTGGCAAATCCACAGGAGCAGGTGAAATAAAAAAGTTTTCGGGTCTTCCCGATCCAGACTGATGTGCAAAGTTTCAATCTGGTTCTCTGTGTTACCGAGATAATCGAATGACACACATATTGCACAGTGTGTGTACACATAATTATTTAAACATTAAACAAAAGTACACGCGCCACTATCAACAAAAATGGCGATATTCCATCATGTGATAAAAATTAAAATTAAAATCAACACTAAACATTTTGTTTCTGATGTTTTACATTGACCTTTAGTAAACGTCACACAGATTTCATACTACTAGTGCTTGAGATACACACTCACGTGCTGTTGAAGGAAGAGTCATACAAGTGAAGAGAATTACAACAATTTTGTTGTTTCTTCTTTAATTGTGAAAAATTACCTTACCATTTATCATGTCCAATCTTATTCGCATTACATGCACGGCAGACTAACTTGCAGGATAGCATTACTTGGTATTTTTTCAGAACATCTAAGAATTGAGTGCGTGGCACCTTACACTGGTGAGAAACCTTGATTAACAAATGTTAGTCGACTGTCGCTTTGCTACTCACGTTCTTTTTAGTAATTATCGGCAATGATAGTGTCAACAACCAGTATTGCTGCCAACACCCAGGTTCACACACACAACTGTTCGGACGCACAGGGAATTTCGTAGCTGCTACGACCTGGGCTCACACAGGTATTTTCGATACTCGAGGACTCTTGTGGCTGCCAGAACCCGATTTCATGTACAAAGGTTCTGACACACCAAGATTTTTCAGTTGACAGAACCCGGGCAGTTCTTGACACATGACTAGCTTCAAAGCCGACGAGCACTGAGGAGTTCTTATACACAAGGACTCTGGGACCTGTCAGAATCTGAATTGAATTGAATTGAACTGAAACGAAACAGTTTATTTAGCCAGAAAAACACAGATACAGAGTGGATAATAATAACTTTATTAACATGGCTGAGCCAGTTGAGAACCTGAGCTCTCTTTTAGGCACCTGATATATACTATACATTTATCTCAAGGAAGTATTATGTAACATTTAGTAACATCTGGAATAGTACAATAGCATGGTAGTAATAAGAACATCTCATAATGTTACCACAATTATCACTTCAATATTAATTTATTTTATTTTTTTTATTATTTTTTTTTATTATAAGCATATACATAAATTACAGTGGAATTGAAAAACATACGTATAATGGGGGAGCAGTACAAGGACGAACAATAGGACAGAGCTGTCAGGATTATGTCTAGTTGGCAAATATGTTTATTGCAATGGTAATTTATTATCTCTTTACATGATAATTTCCGATAAGACGGTTTTGTTGGTACAATAAAAGAAGCAGGTACTGTAAATATAGTAGGTATTACAAGAAATATTAATACTTAGACAATAGATATTTTTTTAGAGATGATTTAAAGGAAGGGAGCGTTGTCTTTGCTCGGATGGGTGGGGGTAAGTTGTTCCACACCTTCACACCTTGATATTTTATGGAGGTCTGGGACTGAGAGGAGCGCATGGGGGGTGGTCGTAGTAGCTCTGGGCGCATTAAGTTGAATCTCTGATTATTCAGGAACTGGAAATAATTATTGTCAAGCAAGTGATTGATAGATTTGCAAACAAAGAGGGCACTGCAGTAGGTGTTAATATCTTCGAATTTTAACATTTTCAATTTAGCGATTTTTCGTTTATGTGATCTGGTTTTTCAAGTAGGTCATTGTCCGTACAACTCTCTTTTGTGCAGTAACCTGGGATTGTGTTTTTGAAGAGCCAGAGGCCCCCCATAGTGTGTAACAGTGAATCAGGTGTTGGTAAACAAGATCATGATAGATTTCTTTCATTGCTGTGAGAGTGAGTGACTGTCGAGTGTGATACATGATACCGCACTGTTTATTGACTTTACTGTGAATGGCTTGTATGTGGTTTCTCCAGGTAAGTTTCTCGTCAACAATAACTCCGAGGAATTTAGTATTTTGTTCGCGTTTGAGGACCGTATTACCAAGGTACAGGGGGTCCAAGTCTGGGGGTAAGTTTTTCTTTCTGTGAAAGATCGTGTAGTGGGTTTTCTCAAGGTTTAAGGTCAGTTTATTACGTATTACCCAGGTCCTGACTTTAGTCAATTCAATGTTCATAGTTCTCATCAAGGAATGGATGTCTGAGTTGCTGGCATAGAGATTACTATCGTCTGCTGGCGTCGACTATGTCGTTTATGTACAACAAGAACAGTACTGGACCGAGAATGGAACCTTGGGGGACGTCATACAAGATTGGCGAGGAGTCAGATTGGTGATTATTATAGCAGACATACTGCATCCTGTTGGACAGATATGAGGTAAACCAATTGTGGGACAGGCCCCTAACGCCGTAATGTTCAAGCTTTGAAAGGAGGATGGTATGGTCGACAGAATCGAAGGCTTTAGAGAGGTCCAAGAATATTCCGACTGTGAACTGAATGTCATCAAAGGAATTTAAGATGTCATTAGAAAAGGATAGCAGAGCACTCTTAGTCGACCTTCTAGTTCTAAATCCAAACTGGGGGTCTGTAAAGATGTTATTGGCATTGCAGATGGAATTTAGTCTACTACATGCTAGCTTCTCCAGTATCTTACTCAAGGCTGGGAGGACTGATATGGGGCGGTAATTCTTGAAGACCTTTGTCCCCAGATTTTTTATATGCTGGGTGAACTTTAGCAATTTTCAGTTTATCCGGAGAGACACCACTAGTGAAGGAGGAGTTACAGATGTGTGGGAGAACAGGTAGTAATAAGTGGGCTACTTTATTAATGATGCTCATTGGAATATTGTCTTCGCCTGCTGCTGCATCTTTGGACTTTTTTGTAATGGCCAGTAATTCATCTGCTGTGACATGGGATAAGAACAGCTCTTTTGCTGTCAGTTTTGCAAGTAGGCTCTAAATTCCTCATGGTGATCAGGGATGCTCTCTGCAAGATTTTTGCCAACATTAATAAAATATTCATTGAAGTGGTTGGCAATGAGGGAGGGTTCCGTTACAACTGGATCATTTATCATAAAAGCTGAGTGGGGGGCCAAAGGCTGGGTGTTCCTGTTCTGAATAGAATTTATGACATTCCAGGTTTTCTTACCGTCGCCTGATGCTGACTGGAGCTTATTTGTTTAATAGCTACGTCTTGCATTTCTAACTGCTTGAGTTACTCTATTTCTGATACTTCGGTAAGCATCACCGAAAGTTATGGGTCTTTTTGCAAATTTCCTTTGGAGTTTCTGTTTTTCTTTTATCATTATCTTAATTTCGCTTGTGATATAGGGTTTGGAAATGGATACAGTGTTCACTGACTTAGTCTTGAGCGGGAAGTATTTATCAAAGCAAGCATTGAAGATGCAAGAGAAGTTGCAGCTGTTCACGTTAGGGTTGTCGGAGGCATAGACAAGATGCCAGTTAGCATTCATTAGGTTGTTTTAAAAAATGAGCATGTTGTCGGTGCAGTAGTCTCTGTATTGTATTGAGACTGTAATAGACCTTTCAGGTCTTGTGGCTGTTTTATACATGGCAAAAACTGGTAAGTGATCTAAAATATTGTTATAAATAATTCCACTTGCAAGATTGTTAGGAGTGTTGTTCGTCCAGATATGATCTATCACAGTGGCAGAGGTGGCAGTTACTCTAGTGGGTTTGGTTATAGTGTTGAAGAAGAGTTTAGAATGACAGGTAGCAAGAAGGTCTAATACTGAGGTGTCAGTTTCTGATTTTAATAGATCAAGGTTGAAATCTCCTGTAATGTAGCAACGTTTCCTCTCTGAACTTATGATAGTGATAAGCTCCGAAAATTTGTCAAGAAAATTCCTTACATTAGTGCGGGGTCTTCTGTAGATTACTCCTACTAGGATATTTCGTGTGTCGTTACGTAATTCAATGAAAACACTCTCCATGTACTCCTCCTGAACCTTTAAATCGTCTCTTACAGAAGTGTTATACTTGATATCAACATATAGGGCGACACCACCACTGTGTCGTGACGTGTTGACGCAGTGTCTATTATAATTAGGAATGTTATACAAATGGTCAATATCGTTAGTGAGTTTGGTCTCACAGAACCCAAGTACATCAAATTTGTGGGCAATAGAAGATAAACACTGATCTAAAAAGGTATCTAGATGAAGGGGAATACTGCTGATGTTATGGCTAATCAAGGAGAAGGAATGAGGTAGTAGAAGAGAAGAACTAAACTCGGTAGAGTCAGGAAAGTAATAGTTACAGTTGGGGTTGGTGTAACCCAGTGAGTTTTGTAGAAAAGCATCAGGGTCGATATGAAGAACTCTAGTTCCCAGACCTTGGGCTCACTCACAAGGGTTTACGATACACAGGCATTTCAATCTTCCAGAACGTTGGACACACACTTAGTGTACACAAGTGCCGAAGGTACGAGATAGCCGACTCGTTCTAGATTCCAATTTATCACTTAAGGACAAAGTTGCCATGTCGGACATCTGTAAGCGACACGAATATAATACATTGGTGCATGAACAAATTAAATGTTTTATTTACAAGGACTCTGCCATGCTGATTTGCAATATCGCCACAGAATAAAAAAAAATAGAAGAAATACCGGTCGTCTGATAAGTACAGAGCTGATATTTTGAAGTTTTAAAGGAGCTTTAAGGAGAAATTCATTATTGGATCATAAAAACTCCCTAGAAAATGATTTAGTTACATAAATCATTCCAATCAATTATAATCCGATGAACAATATAAAGTTTGACAGATCGCTTAGCCACCGAAAAACCAGAACAAGCACAATAAAACAGCGAAGGTCACGTTAAAGCTACTCTATATCACTCTAAATTTCTTGACAAGAATATTATCAACACATTAATATTTACTTTTAATTATAAAATAAGGAAGTATTGATTTCACAACAACATTGCGTCTCAAGTTTTTTTATCATGGCGATGCTGCTTAAAAGTGGTTTCAAACAAGGCAGTGAAATAAGTTCTCGTCCTCTTCGGCGATTTTGTATCAATGGATCCTTGATAAAAACATAAAAACATAAGAACATAAGAATGGAGGAAATTGAAGCGGGCCTATTGGCCCAGGAAAGGAGGCAGAGTAGCCATCTATGTCAGAGATAATCTGAAGTGCGAAATAAATAAGGAAATAAAAATTGAGCGGAATACAGAAATAATTTGGATAGAATTAATCGACGGTAGGGAAAAATTAATCACAGGAGTAATATATAGACCTCCCAATCTTGATAGAGTTAATGAGCGACTTGTCTGGGATGAAATGCGCAGGGCTTCCATACACAATAAAGTCTGTATAGTAGGCGATTTTAACCTTGGCCAAATAGATTGGACTGACCTTACCGGTAACTCAGTATCAGAGGATTTCCTCGAAACGATCCAGGACTGTTTCCTAAGTCAACATATAACCGAACCCACCCTGGGTAATAATATACTCGATTTAGTTCTGTCGAACAGAGAAAACCTCATTAGCAATGTCGAGGTAGGGAACGAACGTGCAAACAGCGATCACAAAGAAATTAGATTCCAGTTAGATTTTCAGGTCAGACGTAAAGGGAATTCCATTAAAGTCCCAGATTTCAGAAGGGCAAACTTTGATAGTTTAAAGAGGCAGCTGGGAGAGGGGATGTCACGCTTGGATGTGAACCTGACAGATGACACTGACCTGATAACGAGATCTGAGATTGCCGAGTTGCACGACAAGTTAAATAACGAGTTACTTAATGCACAAAGGCAGAACATACCATACAAAAAACTCAGATCAGACAACAATGACCCTAAATGGATAAATAATTATTTAAAGAACATTATTGGCCAAAGGAAGGCTATAGGTAGAAGGATAAATCGTGGCGAATTTTACCTCCGGGAGTATTATAAGGTATTGGCAGGTAGGGTTAAGACCGAGATAAGAAAAGCCAAGAGGAACTATGAACTGAAGGTAGCAGGGGAGGCGAAAACAAATCCAAAAGGATTCTACCAAATGTATCAAACTAAAACACGAGATAAGATTGGACCAATACGTTCAGATACCGGCGAGCTAACTGATAACGACGGAGAAATGAGCAATAATCTGAATAAATATTTTTCAACAGTTTTCACCACCGAAAATTTAAACATGATACCCGAGGCACCGACTCTTTTCAGAGATAGTGAAGAAAACAAATTAAGCGAGATAGTAGTGACTAGTAACGATGTTAATAAGCAAGTAGACAAACTGAAGCCTAATAAGTCACCTGGTCCCGATGAGATATTTGCCAGAGTATTAAAGGAATGTAAGGATGAGCTTAGTATGCCCTTAGCAAAGTTATTTAACATGTCATTAAAAACAGGTGTCGTACCAGAATCCTGGAGGATAGCGAATGTAATACCAATTTTCGAGACGGGGGATAGATCACTATCCTCTAACTACTGCTCAATTACTCTAACATCAATAGTAGGTAAATTACTAGAATCAATTATTTCAAACTCTATTCGAAACCACCTGGAGAAGCACAAGTTGATCAATGATTCCCAACATGGCTTCACAAGCGGGCGTTCATGTCTAACTAATCTATTAACATTCTTTTCATCAGTTTTCGAATCGGTGGACGAGGGGCACAATTATGATGTGGTATATCTCGACTTTAGCAAAGCCTTCGACAGAGTCCCCCACGAAAGACTAATTAGAAAGGTGGAAGCGCATGGCATCAAAGCTAATATCCTTAAATGGATTAGGGCGTGGTTACGGGACAGGAAACAGCGAGTTAGCATAAACTGCACTAAATCGCATTGGAGCAACGTCACTAGTGGAGTTCCCCAAGGCTCAGTACTTGGACCATTATTATTTATTATATACATAAACGACATAGATATCGGCATAGACAGCAACATAAGTAAATTTGCTGATGACACTAAAGTAGGACGTGTAATTAAATCTGACGAGGACTCTGCAAAACTACAGGAAGATCTAAACAAATTTTTCGAATGGTCGGAAAAATGGCAGATGAAATTCAATGTGGACAAATGTAAAGTACTCAGTATAGGAGATGTAAACAGGGAAACCAGTTACCAGATGAACAACGATGCCATTGTGGAATCTGATTGCGAGAGAGATTTAGGAGTAATGATAAGTAGGAATCTTAAGCCAAGTAACAAGGCTAATAAAGTACTTGGGTTCATACAAAGGAGTGTTAGTTACAAGACTAGCGAGGTCATCTTAAAATTATATCTAGCGCTTGTGAGACCACGCCTGGATTACGCAGTTCAGTTCTGGTCACCGTATTACAGAATGGATATAAAATCATTGGAAAGAATCCAGAGGAGAATGACTAGACTAATCCCTGGCATTAAGAACCTTGAATACAGAGACAGGTAAAAGCATCTTAATTTGCACTCCCTCGAGAGACGTAGAGTGAGGGGCGACATGATAGAGGTGTACAAATGGAAGTCAGGGTTAAACAAAGGGGACATTACAAAGGTACTCAAACTATCCAACCAGGAGCGAACTCGTAACAATGGTTTTAAATTAGAAAAATCTAGATTTCGGCGTGAAATAGGTAAACACTGGTTTGGAAACAGAGTAGTGGATGAATGGAATAAGTTACCAAATATCATCATTAACTCGAATACGCTGGATAGCTTCAAACATAGGTTGGATGCTTATATGAGCAATAGGGGTTGGGTATAAACGGGACTGCCCAGTATGGGTCAATAGGCCCGCTGCAGTTTCCTCCATTCTTATGTGCTTATGTTCTTATACTAGGCAGTCCTGTTTACACCAGACCTCTATCGCTCATATATCCATCCAACTATGTTTGAAGCTACCCAGCGTATTCGAGTTAATGTTGAAGTTGGGTAACTTGTTCCACTCGTTCACTACTCTATTTCCAAAGCAATGTTTACCTATCTCGCACCTAAATCTAAATTTGTCTAATTTAAAACCATTGTCACGAGTTCGTTCCTGGTTGGATAGTTTGAGTACCTTTGTTATATCAGCTTTGTTTAACCCTGACTTCAATTTATACACCTCAATCATATCACCCCTCACTCTACGTCTCTCGAGGGAGTGCAAATTAAGATGCTTTAACCTGTCTCTGTACTCAAGGTTCCTAATGCCCGGGATTAGTCTTGTCATTCTCCTCTGAATTCTTTCTATAGGGATTCTATATCCATTCTGTAGTACGGTGACCAGAACTGAACTGTGTAATCCAAGTGAGGTCTCACAAGCGCAAGATATAGTTTTAGGATAACTTCGCTAGTCTTGTAGCTAAACACTCTTTTGCATGAACCTAACTACTTTGTTAGCCTTGTTTCGAGCAAGTACACATTGTTGACTTGGTTTAAGATTCCTACTTATCATTACTCCTAAATCTTTCCCACAGTCGGATTTCTCTATAACATCGTTGTTCATCTGGTATCTGGTTTCTCTGTTTACATATCCTAGACTGAGTACTTTATATTTGTCCACATTAAAAAATTTCATCTGCCATTTTTCAGACCATGTGAAAAATTTATTTAGATCGTCCTGTAGTTTGCGTAGTCCTCGTCAGATTTAATTACACGTCCTATTTTAGTGTCATCAGCAAATTTACTCCACTAGTGACGTTACTCCAATCGGATATAGTGCCGTTCACGTTTACTCGCTATTTCCTGTACTGTAACCACGCCCTAATCCATTTTAGAATATCTCCTCCAATTCCAGGAGCCTCCACTTTTCGTATTAGCCTTTCGTGGGGGACTCTGTCGAAGGCTTTGCTAAAGTCGAGATATACCTCATCATAATCGTTCCCGTCGTCCACTGATTCTAAAACAGCTGAAATTTTTTTTAATAGATTATTCAAACATGAACGCCTACTTGGGAATCATTGATCAACTTCTGCTTCTCCAGGTGATTTCGAATAGAGTTTGAAATTATTGCTTCCAGCAATTTGCGTACAATTGATGTTAAACTGATTGGACGGTAGATAGAGGATAGTGATCTATCTCCATTCTTGAAAATCGGTATTACATTCGCTATCCTCCAGGATTCTGGTACTACACCCATTTTTAATGGCATGTTAAGCAAATTTGCTAAGGGTATACTAAGCTCTTCCTTACATTCCTTTAATACTCTGGCAAATATCTTAACGGGACCTGGTGACTTATTAGGCTTTAGATTGTCTACGTGTTACTAACATCGTTACTGGTCACTACTATCTCGCTTAATCTATTTTCTTCACTATCTCTGTATATAGTCGCACCGACTTGGGTATCATGTTTAAATTTTCGGTGGTGAAAACTGTTGAAAAATATCTGTTCATATTATTGCTCATTTCTCTAGTAGCTGTAAGCACCCTAACATGCAAACATGAATCCCGATTTGCGAGAACTGCTGAAGGTGCCAGAACCATGCGAACACACGGTTCTAATACAAGAGATTCCTGTGGGGTTTTTTTATACATGAGGATTCAAGTAAATACATCCATCATTGTTGACAACATTAAGTTAATCCTGTTTTACACACTCGTTTGATGACCTGGGGATGTTTAAAGTTGTTTTTAAAACATTTGAGCGGCTACTTTGACAATTGTCATTGTGTTCTCACACAAATGAGCGTCCACAGGCAAGAGTTAACAGGTAAGAAAATTCATATTAATGTCAAGTAGCGACGATGTAACTCTTGTTTATGTAATGTGTATGAAATTTGGGGGATATCCTTGTCATCTTGGCCACGTTAGCTTAATGTTTTCGTTTTCTGGCTTCTTATTCTGATGAATCTTTTAAACACATTTCCCTGTTCCCCGTGTGTGTTTTTTTATGCACTTGGTGCAGTTCTTGCAGTTTCACGCACGTATACTTATTTTCTCAGGAAAGAAAATCGATTGCTCTTTCCCACATTTATTTGCGTCTCCGAGAAGTATTTTCTTCTGTTGGGTAAAAGACTGACCTTCACAGCTCTTGTTTTACACTGTGGTACCTCTCAAGTCATCAAGTGTGCAGTCTATTGTGATCGTCTTGAGACGAGTTACATACTTGTTGTCTCGCCAACATCAAGTATAGAAGAGCTTTAACTGTACTGTTGTGTCGTAGTCGTTGTTTACAAATGTTAAGTTTCATGTTTACCTTTTTCACGAGCGACTGAAACCATCTGGGAATACAGTATAGTTCTATAATAATGTAATAGCATATGTCACGCCCGTGGTCTTTATAACACCACCCATGGCCGGCCGCGTTTTAGTGACATAAAGGTCATGTAAAAGTTTTGCAAAGGTTTGTCACCAGAACTCGTGGGTGTGATTATCTAGTGACGCCAAGTTATTTATCTAAAAAATGGCTTATTGATTTATTTTTGGGGATATCATGATTGTCCTCACACAGAAATCAAGTGTATTGTAAACTTTCTCTCGCACTACTGAGCGTGTCGCTGACGTTGTGATGAGATGACTCCATTAATTTTATGACTTTATACATTTTGAAATAAATTTGTTGTATCTTTGTGTGGATTTGAAATGAAGGATATTGAGATGTTGCAGGTAAATGATTATTTTTACGTAAAAAAAAAAGATACTATGCGCAAATACTGAAGTGACATTCAATAACTGTGTCAATAAGGCTTATTTTTCAACGTAAGTGCATCGCTTCCAAACAGTGAAAAGTTAACCGGTGATATGATGGGCGGAACTTAATTACACCCTGGCTTGCCTTTAAGAACAATAGATAATGATAAATTTCCAATATGATTAGTCCATAAAGTCTATTGTTTTGCAGTACTCTTGTAATGGAACATGTACATAATCACCTGCTGACACTTAGTCGGAGCCCTGAAAAATAAGTCACTATGACTTTTGAAAAAAATACCTCGTATATACAGTACAGGTGATTTTAATTTTATGTACAATTTTGTTTCTACTGCAATTAACTTCTTACAATAATTATCAACCGATGAGCAATGTATAATGATAATAATAATAGTAATAATAATAATAATAATAATAATAATAATAATAAAAGGGAATATCTGTCTGAGTGTGTGTCTGTTCCAGCTGTAACTCCAAAATGAGAAGAGTTAGAGACCTGAAGCTTTACACACACATTACATGGGTCCCCAGGTTGTGCACCTTGGTATTACTATTGACCACGGGCATCCGGGTGGTCCGGGCAAAAATCTTCCCCGACTGAAATATCGTTTCGGCGATTGCGGGAGGTGGTTACCCGTGTCAGGGAAGACACTGTGACAGTCAAGGCTGCATACCTAACCCGAGTGCAGCGGGCAATTTTGATAGTATATATATATATATATATATATATATATATATATATATATATATATATATATATATATATATATATATATATATATATATATATATATATATATATATATATATATATAAGTAATTGATCTTTGGACAATTGTTATTAGAATTATTGATCTACTGGGAGACTTGACAGTGTAGTCATCAGAGCAGTAAGTTAAACCTTCGTGCTGGTGAATGTCATCAATAACTGATGTTTATTGCTGGAAGGAGTAGTGTAAATGTGTCCCAAATTCCAGAGGATCTTCTTTCCGTATAGTGTCTCAAGGTATAAATGCCAAGGAAATGTATGGCCTCTTTTTTATTATGTTAATCTTTTACTGTTTCTGCAGGCTCTAGGGACTAGTACAAATGGTTGGACTGGAAATTAATCATCGCTTTCTTTCATTGACTTGACCTTGCCGGCAAATATTTAACAAATTATGTTCTTACTCTTATGCTGAATAGGTTATTTAACACAATCCTTTAACGTTCACTAACTTCAGTTTATTTTTTCCACGTCACTACGAGGCCGAACTATTAATCTTTTACAGATTAAATCTTTATAAAATCTTAACTATTCGAGGTGAAGATATCAAACCTGTGGGTGATAAAGGTATCTTTTACCGGCTGTGGCAGGCTAGACGCTCTGGCGACTGAGTAATCTCAGTAAATTACGGTCGTCCCCAGAACAACAAAGCTACAGTGATAATCTGTGATACCCACAACAAGAGACGAGGGCGACAAGCAACATCAGTCGCCAGATTTCTCACTGGTCGGCTCTACACACAAACATTCTTGATCTCTCGGCATCCTCGCCACACATGAGACACTTGTTTGGACTATCTTCTCTGCTCCGGCACTTGCCCTGCCACCCTTTGTTATTTCAACACTTGTCGTCTTTCCCTTTTGTACTCTGCACTTGTGTATACATTCTCCCTCACATACACCCATACACTTATCCTCTCTACCAGTCTCGCCTCTCTTCTCTGCCCCTACACTTAACCTCCCAGCATTCTCTACCCTATAATTAAATCCTCTATATCATACTTGATAACCAGAAACATGTAATCCACGCTGTGTATGTTTGTAATATTACACTATACTTTACAGTAAAATGCAGCCTTATGCAATACACAACGTACTGTGGCGCTTAGAACTCCCGGTCACTATTGAATCTTGATGCACAGTACATCACGAGGTGTCCGGGTAATCGGCCGAGTTAATCTTGACGCGACGGACGGTTTACAACATAGATATAATTTTTGGCTTGTGTTGCTATAAACCCAAGGAAATAAGATTATTTTTTAAATAACCAAACTTAATCGATATTAGATTAGGCAAGGTAGTGTTAGATTGATTAGGTTTGGTTAGTTTAATATTGATGTTTATTTATAGTTTACATTTATTTCATTTATATTGTCATTCCTATATACAGAGCAATTCAAAATGTATAAAAAAAGCTTACTTAACCTGAATTTATTTAATCCAGATGTTTTAAATGAAAAAGATAAAGTTTATATAAATTCGTTTCCATTAAGTTATAGCAAGAAAAAAATATCCATATTGAGAAGAAAAAAAAGTCATGCGTTCTAAAGGTTATTGTAAAATTCTCTCTTAAGCGTGAATTAGAATTTGTTTTGAAAATTTTTATCTCTTGTAGCGGAGGAACTGTTAGAGGTCTCCCTACAACAGAAACCTATAATAAGCTTGACGTTGTTTAGGAATTCATGTAAAACAAAGGATAGTATATACAGCGAAATAATACAATAAATTTTTGGATAATTGAAAAAAAAAATTTGCGAATAAAAATCTATTATGAACTTATACAAGATAATAGGGTTAATTGACCCAAGAAGAAACGTGACTTAACAGTATGTAAGTAAATACTGCGGACTTTTATATCATTGGTCAGGTCCTTAATTATTTAATTTAGGGATGATAATATGACCCATGACCTAAATACTTATGGACTTTAAGGATCTGTTAATTTATGACTTTTTATAGTTAACTGGATTGTCCCGATTATATTTTTCTTTGGGAAATTAGATATTAATTGCGACCAAATGTATTGAACATATTGTACATTTCTTTCGTTTATTTGGTAAAATTTTTGTTAATGTACTTTAATGTACATTGAAAAAAGTATTATAAACTACAGATGGTGAAGTTAATGATCTTGGTAAATACGTGACAATTTTGAGCCTTATGGGTTATGTAAATTGTCAATCAGTATTCCCAGAGCGGGCGGTTTACTACCATAATTGGCTTCTTTTTGGTGAGGCATTTCTTAAGTTGGTGGGTTTGGTGTTTTGTGTCTGAGTTACATCGAGTTTTCTAGTGGTAGACGAAAACAAAATCACTTAAATTGAAACGGAAACAACCCAGTGCTCTTATGACCTTGTTCAAGATATTTTCGCATACATTACCAAGGAATATTTGATGGATCAGATAGCTCTACGGTCCTACGCATTTGCTACTCCACAGTCGGCTTTGGGGAGCATGGCCATGTGCAGTTATTGTAACTAAAATTGTAGTTTCCTAATTTTGTCTCAACAGCCATTCTACCCTCAGCTCTGTCTGACACTAAGCTGTAAAGTACTTGGTGTGATTTTTTTTTACTTGAAATTTCCTCATCCCCTCCTCCTCCTCTCCTTCTCTCCTACTCCCGTCCTCCTCTCCTCCCCTTTTTCAGTTGAAATATTCATACTGATTACTCCTGGAGACAGTTTACTAGTAGCAAGTAGAACAACGATATCTCAGCAACTTTTTATATTTTTTTTCTAAATAATGGACATAAATATTACCGTCATTAATCATTATACTGGAATTTAGGAATTATTTTAAAAACTCAGTGATTATGTATGAAAAATCTGAAAATTTATGAGATAAATGTCATTAATTTCTTTTTATCATGGCGGCAGTCTCAAAAATGTATTTTCATGAGAGTTTGTTTAACAGGTTCGACAATTTCTTATATTTAACGTGTTTATGTCTTTTATAGGTTGAGTCATCACTTCGAGGTAAGTACACACTGTGATTTTTAGACAGTTTGGAAATATGTACCTTAAAAGTTATAATTATGGAGTTGAAATAGAAAATGAGATAAATCAAATGAATTAAACGTATCGGTATTATTCATAATTTTATGAAGTGGGGAAAGACTTTGCATACTGAGCCTTGCTTTATCTGGGAACATATTATTTTGTAGTTTAGTTGTTGCATGAATCTTACTAACACTGTTGACCCTTCAGTACTGGGGACCTCGCGGTGATAACGTCAGGTGCTGAGGTAAATCAAGGCTTGTAATAATGTTCGATTAGGTTACAATATCTAGGTTTAATTAAATGTATGACTAACATTTAAAAAGTTGGTTATGGAGGTATTGTAGTATTTGTTTTTCAGATGGAGGTAAGGTTAATATATTATAGTACAATACAAATGCAATTTTTCAGGTTCAGATGAAGTTATTTGTATGTCTCTGTTTACCACACGCGTGAAGTTTATTTAAGACAAAATAAAGTTCATGTCTCTTCATTTCAACACCGATGGATCTTTTTTTTGTGAAGCTAAAACTGTTTTGGGGCTGTTTGTTACACATGAGTTGTCAACTCTAATTGCGCATTGAAAGGGTAAAGGAATGCAATTCTTCCTCTGCAGTTTTTTACAAAATATTAACAATAATATGCTTTTTTTTATTGAATTCTATGTTTAATCAGTTTACAATTAGATGTTAGATTTGCATGGGGAAGTGACTCTTAGTTTATACCAGGAGGAACACTTCTTCATCCACTCCATGAACTCTTCTTTATGTTGCGATTCAAAACGCCTATAGACCAGCACATCACTTTACAAATGCTCGGTGTTACTGAAGGAACTCTTACACCCATAGCAACACACCTGACTTTGGTGGAGGGACCGGTAATGAACTTATCAAAGACTGAGTCTTTAGCAGTCAACTGCCACAATGGCAATCATACAATGTCATAACAATGTCGGTGCTGATATTTATAGCATTTTTTTAATCACAAGGATTTTTTTTAAATCAGACATTTACCAAAGATTAATGGTGGAATGGTTTTCATCCATGAACATCGGATCACTCGTTTAAAAGAATTCGCATAAAAACTTTCCCTTCTTGTTTGTGTTCATCGCCTACCTCTTACCTCATCGACTCTTCTAAGAAAGTATTACAATGATTCACAATTATTATTTCTGTCTATATTTAATTTTTGTTTGCAATTCTGTATTTCATTATATTCCTCATTTTAATTTTGTGGTTATTTCATTACTTAGAAATGAAAATAATATAATTATCTTTATCACTGTTTTGGTGTAAATGTTTGCCTGCCGTTTCAACAGATTCGTGAGTAATTTAGATAAATATTACTAAACAAAGTTCCTTTGTGGTCTACCACAGCTGTTCTAACATACTGTTACATAAAGTATATCTGTATTATTAACAAACTAGTTTACATTATCACAAGAGACAACCACTTGGTGTGTAATGGCAACTTTCAATTGAAAAACTTTGTGTAATATTAATTTATAGACATGAAATATTCTCTCTCTGTGAGTAATTAACATGTAAATTATTATTACATAAAATTTTCCAATTGAAAGTTGCCGTTACACACCAAGTGGTTGTCTCTTGTGATACTGTAAACTAATGTGTCTGTATATTTGTACGTAAATTGTAAGATTCTCTGTTCAGATTTTTTGCGGGGAAGAGTAGCCTTCACTGTGAACTTGGTTGGTCTTCACCATAGATTTATGTCGTTTTAGTCTCATGTCAGTCAATCAATAAAGGCTAGTGACAGGGGGGAAGGAGGTTCAGTGGAAGTTTAAAGAGAGGATTGAAGGGAATTTTAGTGGGAGAGGACAGATGCCGTGGCTTAACACAGCTTGTGTGGTGTGGGGTTGTAGGTTTGAGGTTTGAGGAAGTAGCAGCACCCAGCCAGGATGCGGCGGGGAGGGGGCGGGACCATAAGTCAGGTCAGACGTCAGGTGGGTGTTAGGTTGGGCAATGGTTTTTCTCTTCTTGGTCGGCTTGATTGGGTGTAGTGTTTTCTTGGTGCCCTTATTATAGAATGGATATCAATTCACTGGAGTCGGTGCAGCGAAGAATGACAAAAATGATTCTGGGACTTAGAAACCTTCCATATCAAGATAGGTGTAAGAAACTAAACTTGCATTCCCTAGAAAGACGAAGAGTGTGGGGAGATATGATAGAAGTATTTAAGTGGGTGAAAGGAATCAATAAAGGCGATATAGATAAAGTTCTTAAAATATCCGAGCAGGATAGGACTCGTAGCAACGGAGTTAAGTTGGATAAGTTTAGGTTTAGGAGGGAGATAGGAAGGAACTGGTTCACAAATAGGGTGGTGGACGAGTGGAACAAGTTTAGCAACTTTGTAGTAAGTGCTGGAACGCTGGAAAGTTTTAAAAGGAGGCTAGATAGATTCATGGATGATAGAGAGTGGTAGTTACCCTCGACAGGAGCTGCCATGCACAGGCCAACTGGCCTATTGCAGACTCCTTATGTTCTTTTTACATAATTTATTTAAACAATGTGTAGGTAGAGATCATACAAATGTTGATGTTAAGTCTACTTACCAAGGAGTCCGTCCCGTTACCAAAGACAGAAGACATTTTATTAATATTTTTTACAAGAATTGGTTATTAGTGATGATGATTTCTAATAGGTTTTAGACTCCATCACCTTATAAAAACAAGTCGAAGTGGACGATTTTTAATGTTTATATTAAGTTTCCCAAAAGCTGCTGTATGGCGCCGAGATCTGACTGGTGGACCAATGCATCATAGGTGTGTTGATCCCGTCTACTGTTACGTATTTTAAGGATGGCTTTCCTGTGGTCTTCTTTTTGGTCAATTTTACTTTATTCAGACACATTTGTTTGTGTCTGTAATTTTTGTGGCATTATCAAGATAGTCGGTTTCTAATAATGTTACTTTCATAACTGAAGTGAAGTTCGATTAACTTTCTTTTGGCTATGTTGTGTCCCCAGGGACGCATCCTAAGCGGACATGGGTGACTTTCTGTATTTTTAACACACATATTCCATGCCATGATACAGTATATATCAGAATGCAACACAGTTGAGTGGCAGATGGAAAATCTCAATACAAATTGGGTTAATAAAAAATAATTTTATTTACAAAAGCGTACAAAAGTTTTATATTACATGACTAGACATACTGGGACCTCAGTCTATTTATATGAAAAATACTTCTTTACTTAAAAAAATAGTTAATATAAATTTAATATAAATCATCACTCCAGTTTCTGAATCATGGAAGTGATATAAACATTCACAACATTACTGGACAACATCCCGGCATCATTTGTGTGAATGGCAGGTGTGGGACCAGTGTTGGCGAGACCATCACGATTGTGTGCGGCGGTGCAAGGCGGGGCAGGCGGCCTCGGTGTGCTTGTTGAGGAGGGACATCCTGGAGAAGGTCTTATGGCAGGTGACACACGCGTACTTCTTGACATCAGCGTGAGTCTGGAGGTGTGCCCGCAGGTTGCTGCGGTCAGCGAAGCAGCGGTCACACTGCGGACACTGGAAGGGCTTCTCGCCGGTGTGGGTCCTGATGTGCCCCTGCAGCAGCCAGGGCCGCGAGAAGGCCTTGCCACAGAGCTGACACTTGCAGGGCAATGTGTGGGTGCGGATGTGCATCTTGAGGGCACCCAGGCTTGTGTACACTTTGTCGCAGTGTTTGCACGCGAACGACTTGGTGCCCAGAGCTTCACAGTGGAACTGCTTGTGCTTGCTCAGCCCAGAGTACGTGGAGTACGACTTACTGCATCCCGTACACGAGTAAGGCGCTTCACCTCGTCCGGCCCCGCTACTACTGTCACTTGATCCGGACTCCGAGCCAGGTGAGCCACACTCTCGGTGGTGCCTGCCAGGTGAGGCTGGGTGGGGAGGGGCCAGCAGGTGTGGTATTGGCCATGAGAGTGGCACCATACCTGCCCACAAACTAGGAGGATTCGCTAAAAGTGGGTTTGGTCGTGTGCGTTGCAGGGGACTATTGATATCTGCAAACTGGCGGTGTGTTTGCCGTGGAGGGTCTTCAGCCAGCCAGGGTCGGTGAGGACGGACTGCTGAGACGGAGTTGGGATGGGCGTCCTGGGTTACCCCAAACACTGTCTCTACCGAGCTTCTAAAGTGACTTGCATTTGTTGGTGCTGACGGCAACTCTTTGGTGTTTGTATATGCTTGTTCTGCATTTACGTTTGAACTAGTGGCTTCACTAAAAGGGGGAGAATGTCTGAGGTCAGCTGGGTGTATCTTGGGTGTAGCTACTTCTAATGACATAGACCTACCCACTCCGGGTGAGGAAGGAAGATGTCCAGCCCAAGTAATATCCCTTAAGGGTGAGCTGGGACTCATGTAGTTCATTGAGCTGTGAGAGTTGATACCAGTTCTGTTGCCAGGTACAGGTAAGTGCTTGTCATGGTGCGGGATGAGTGGTGTTTGAGTACACATTGGTCGTGCCGGAGTTGTCGACTCTGTCTCTGATTCTGGTGATGTATCAACTCTGTGTGGTTGTCTGGGACATGGGCTGTGTGCGTCTGAAACCCGAGGAGTGTGTGGCTCATGCGAAGGTATAGACGGTGACCGTGTTGTTTCAGTGTGCATGGGTTGTTTACATGACTCTGGTGGACATAGTCTGTCTGACCCATATGTGCACAAAGTTTGACCGTGTGATTCCCTTGGGCGTATACCTTGTGACTGCAGCTCCTGTGTGTGTGGGTCGTGGACACATTGTTCCTGGGGGCGTGTGTGTGGGTGGGGTGTGGATGGTTCATCCCGCCCACATTTGAGACTGAGGTCTTCAGGTTCCGTCTGTTCACTCCCTGCTGAAATAATAACAACTTTGGTAAATTTTATGAAGGGACAACTATGTTATTCATTAATGCTTACTTTTATTACTAGTGAATAATATCATAACACTGAATGGAAGATTATGCAATCAGCAACATAAACATGCTATAGGAATATAATATAACGTGGATGAATAATCTGAATATATTATGGTTATATTAATAAACTACAAACACACACACACCACACACACACACACGGAAACAACAACAATAATAATAATAATAATGATATACAAATCACAACAGTACGTCTTGTTACAGGTATTAAAAAGCTTCAGGTTCGTGGGTCACTCCCGCTTGTTACGTCAACAAAAGCCCTACAAGTGACCACATTACAAAATCGGGTTTACATGTAGGCAAAGTAAATATGAATAAATGAAATACTTGGTGACACAAATAATACGAGTGACCATCAGTAACGTTGACAGGTATTAACGGGTCGTGTCTATAAATAACAAGGTCTACAGGACAGTAGTTCTCTCTTTCACCTCGATATTTTCCCCACTTGATTATATAACACCAAGTTTGGGTTAAGTTTACTTAAACTTCATATCCTTACTGAAAAGGAAATATTACCCTTTAAATTGTTGAAACAAGGACATGGAAGTATTATCTATATTATTCCTATCTTGAGTACAGTACAGTTCTCCTATTGTACTCCCTGAGGATGTGAATAATCACGATAGTGATTGAATCTTTTAGTGGTTCTCTCCTAGTAGTTCTCTGCATTATATAACTCACGTGTTGTCTGAAAATGTTAGGTCAGTATAGTAACATTACTGTATACTTGTAAGGAGGAATAAGATTATACAGTAGTGGGGAAATTTCTTGCATCAATTATAGCAAATAGCATCCGATCGCATTTAGAGAAAAACAAATTAATCTACGACTCTCAACATGGGTTTACAAAGGGGAAAATCTTGTATAATAAATTTGCTGACGTTTTTTAGAAAAGTCTTCGAGGTAGTAGATAATGAAAATTACGCTGTTATTTACTTAGACTTTAGCAAAGCGTTTGACAGAGTACCGCATCAGAGGCTTCTGAGAAAAGTTAAGGCTCATGGTATAGAGGGGAAAGCTTTAAATTGGATAAAATCATGGCTCACCGATAAAACACAGAGGGTCAGCGTAGGTGGTGTTAAATCTGAGTGTGGCTGTGTAACCAGTGGGATTCCCCAGGGGTCAGTACTGGGCCCACTCTTGTTCATAATCTACCTAAACGATCTAGATACTGGGATCAGCAGTGACATAAGCAAGTTTGCGGATGACACCAAAATAGGGCGGCAGATTAATTCAGGGCAGGATGCAAATGCACTACAGGAGGATTTATATAAACTGCAGGGGTGGTCAGAAAAATGGCAAATGAAATTGCTGGTGTTGACCAGCAAGTACAGCGTACTTAATATTGGAAGAACAAATACTGTCAATGTATACAGCCTTAACAGCATCAACCAAGAGAAGTCAACTTGTGAAAGAGAATGGATATCAATTCACTGGACTCGGTGCAGCGAAGATGACGAAAATGATTCCAGGACTTAGAAACCTTCCATATCAAGATAGATTAAAGAAACTAAACTTGCATTCCCTAGAAAGACGAAGAGTGCGGGGAGATATGATAGAAGTATTTAAGTGGGTGAAAGGAATCAATAAAGGGGATATAGATAAAGTTCTTATAATATCCGAGCAGGATAGGACTCGTAGCAACGGATTTAAGTTGGATAAGTTTAGGTTTAGGAGGGAGATAGGAAGAAACTGGTTCACAAATAGGGTGGTAGGCGAGTGGAACAAGCTTAGCAACTTTGTAGTAAGTGCTGGGACGCTGGAAAGTTTTAAAAGGAGGCTAGATAGATTCATGGATGATAGAGAGTGGTAGTTACCCTCGACAGGAGCTGCCATGCACAGGCCAACCGGCCTATTGTAAACTCTTTATGTTCTTATGTTCTAGTGCTTCAACAAACATCTTTTTTTTCCCAAACGTCTCTGAACTTCTGTTGCTATAAAGAACCGAACAATGACACAAGCAATTGTGTAAGTTATAAAATTAAAATAATATTAGTCGTGGTGTTTGCTATAACACATTCATAGAGCAATTACTTATGTAGATATAATACATAAATTACTTCTATTGACAATAGCAGTTCATAAAAACATTACAGAATACACTAAATTAGGTCCAGAAACACTCACTATACTGTAGGTCAACCATAAACTTAACTTGATCAGTACATTGTTCGTTTGTATGCACACTTGACAGCAAAATAAATTACTGTTTTCATTGTGAGATATTTTCATAATTTTATAGGCTTCAAATTTTTGGGCCTATTTACCATAATTATGTCATCAGTATTCATTTACCTTTTGAAAAGCTTTAGTTCATCTTTAAGTTAGAATGGGTACTTGGAGTCTTATGATTTTAGCTCACATGAGATTGATGAATTAATCGACACTATTCATCCCCTGTAAACCAGACATCTATAAATATTTAGATCTTAGGACTAAAATTACAGTATAAACCAAAGTATCGTATATATCTTCCGGCAATTGTTAGTTTGTCATTATATTGCTATGTATTTAAGTTCCAGAATTAATGTATTTAATTTCTTTTTTGACGATTTCCGTTTTCTGTCTTGTTCACTATATGATAATGGTTTTGTTGTACATCTTCTAAATTTAGTTCCTTTCTCTCTAGTTTTTACCGATTCCATTATTTAATTTCCCCTTGAAAATGGTAGTGAAGATAAGGAGCTGTGAGATCATCCTTAAATAAATATATCATTGTATTATTATGTCTGTGTGTAAATCTGTGCACTCGACTGTACGTTAACACATCCAGAATAATATTTCCTTAAATTAAAGAATAATAATTTTTTGTGTTTTAAAATATTAATAACAATAAAATAATAAAAATAATAATAATACAGTATAGTGACAGAGTTTTATGAAGTTATAATTAGTCATTAATAAGGATCAAGGAAAAGTAATACTGATAATCATGGTCAAGTGTAACGGTGTGATAATCATGGTCAAGTGTAACGGTGTGATAATCATGGACACTAACAATCAAGGTCAAGAATAGCACTAATAATCAAGGACAAGAATAACACTAATAATCAAGGACAAGAATAATCAAGGTCAAGAATAACACTGATAATCAAGGTCAAGAATAACACTGATAATCATGGTCAAGTATAATGGTGTGATAATCATGGTCAAGGTAACGGTGTGATAATCATGGAATCACACAATCAAGGACAAGAATAACACTAATAATCAAGGACAAGAATAACACTAATAATCAAGGTCAAGAATAACACTAATAATCAAGGTCAAGAATAACACTGATAATCAAGATCAAGAATAACACTGATAATCAAGGACAAGAATAACACTGATAATCAAGGTCAAGAATAACACTGATAATCAAGGACAAGAATAACACTGATAATCAAGGTCAAGAATAACACTGATAATCAAGGACAAGAATAACACCGATAATCAAGGACAAGAATAACACTAATAATCAAGGTCAAGAATAACACTGATAATCAAGGACAAGAATAACACTGATAATCAAGGACAAGAATAACACTGATAATCAAGGACAAGAATAACACTAATAATCAAGGACAAGAATAACACTAATAATAGAGGTCAAGAATAACACTAATAATCGAGGTCAAGAATAACACCGATAATCAAGGACAAGAATAACACTGATAATCAAGGACAAGAATAACACTGATAATCAAGGACAAGAATAACACCGATAATCAAGGACAAGAATAACACCGATAATCAAGGACAAGAATAACACTGATAATCAAGGACAAGAATAACACTGATAATCAAGGACAAGAATAACACTGATAATCAAGGACAAGAATAACACTGATAATCAAGGACAAGAATAACACTAATAATCAAGGACAAGAATAACACTAATAATCAAGGTCAAGAATAACATTGATAATCAAGGACAAGATTTAACACTGTCGAGGCTGATAACACTGATAAAAGCGAATGGTTTGTCATTGTGATGAGTTGTAATTGTGACCGGTGTCCCAGGTTGCCGATATGACTTTCTGCCTCATTTACACACAATTGCAAGGTCTCAATCGTTTCTCTTACTATTGACAACTCAACATACATACTGTATATCGTTTCCCACTCTTGATTTATTTTAATACTTTTTTATGGTTATTATTATTTTATTTTATATTTAAATTATTATTATTATTATTATTATTATTATTATTATTATTATTATTATTATTATTATTATTATTATTATTATTATTATTATTTCGCCCCCCAGGCCGTGGTGTGGGTCAGTGACCTGTGCCTGGGTGGACTAATCCCCGTAAAAAAAAATAATACAAAAGTAAAAAGATGACAGTGATGTAGCAGTCATGGGTAATACTAACGCTGGGTTAATTACCATGGCAGGCGAAAGAACTTGATGGCTGATTTAATAAACGGAAAAAAAACAATACGGTGTTGGATTATGAACGCTTGATCACTAAATCACGTCGTATAAGTGGAATAACCCATGGCGAGTCAGGGACATGTATGACACTAATGCGGGAATAAGAACGGTCGCTGGCAGGTATGTCCTTTGTCACGATCACTGTCATGTGAACCACCGCGGACGTGT
This sequence comes from Homarus americanus, assembly GCF_018991925.1. Taxonomy (NCBI): domain Eukaryota; kingdom Metazoa; phylum Arthropoda; class Malacostraca; order Decapoda; family Nephropidae; genus Homarus; species Homarus americanus. The sequence continues at coordinate 288,628 of NW_024745219.1, read as the reverse complement.
CACACCCGCCAACTCCTTAATACACTGATAACAACCACCCTTAACGGAGCCTCCGTACCACACACCTGTAGGTCATATATATTTCACCCTAACACAATGACGTTAATTAAGTAAATGCTATGGAAACAACATGATAAAGACAACAGCATAGTTCACACACACACACACACACACACACACACACACGCGCACACACGCACATATTGTTTACAGACAGAAAGCACCATCCCGGTTTACCTGTTGCATCATCATAGGAGACAGACAGCGGCCTCTTCTTCAATGGGCAGTTGGAGTAGTCGTTCTTTAAGACAACCATCGTGGAATGTTGATCAACACTCTCGTAATAGTCAACTGAATGTCTGTTGCCAAACACAACTTGGCGGTTCTGTAATATTTTAGAGTTTTACTCTTCTTGTCTACCACGACGTTTCTCGGACGTAGCAGGATGGAGCATCATCCTCACGACCGATGCTAGAGTATGACTGAATTTGGGGAGACTCACTGGCTGTTTTCAGATGTCTCGCGGGTGACAGCAGTTGCCACTTCGCACGAAAACACAGATGGAAGCATAATCCTCTACCATTTATTTATAATGAAACCCTCTTGTAATTGTAGTCGATTACTTAATTTTTGCAATTGAATGCAATTCTTTAATCGTACACACACTTTCGAGGCACAGTTCAGTGGTAAGAATCAAAAATCAAAATACGAAGCGACATCTCGCGAGATGCTTAGGGAACACGTGCCCAGCAGCCTATCAGCTACCTGCTACGTCATGCATCTTGACCAATGAGAGCCCCTCATTAACCAATATGAGATGAAAAGGAGGGGCATATAAATTTTTGATCAGTCTTTAATTAGACTCTTAGATGTTATGATAATAATGAATTATATGACATATTTGTACACGTACCTGCTTCAGCTGTTACGTATACTGGGTAATTAACCGTAACACTGAATAAACCAAGAAAGCAGAGACGAGCGGAAGTAAGGCTCAGGAATTACCCTTCAGCCCCTTGGTGAATGAATAACACACACGCTGCTTATGGAATATTTCCTGTTCCTATGTTAGTCATAATATAAACCTACTACTTTGTTATAAAACGTTCCGTGGGTAAAAAAATGATTTAAAAGTATGCTTTGATTATGGCTCAGGTACCGCCGTTTCTTGTACACCTCTCACACCTACATTCACATCTTCCCTATACATAACACACACACTTCACATATACAGCTGACATACACACCTACACAAGCATCAAATTACGCTGGCCACCACCACCTCCTCCCCTAGACCCTGGCCACCACCACCTCCCCTAGACCCTGGCCACCACCACCACCTCCCAGCCACCACCACCTCCCTAGACCCTGGCCACACCACCTCTCCCCTAGACCTGGCCACCACCACCTCCCTGGAGCCCACTCCCCCTAGACCCTAGCCACCACCACCTCCTCCCTAGACCTGGCCACCCCACCACCTCCCCTAGACCCTGGCCACCACCACCTCCTCCCCTAGACCCTGGCCACCACACCTCCCCTAGACCCTGGCCACCTCCTCCCCTAGACCCTGGCCACTACCACCTCCCTGACCCAGCCACCTCCTCCCCTAGACCCACCATCACCTCCTCCCCTGGAGCCTGTAGCCACCACCACCTCCCCCACCCTGGCCACCACCACCTCCTCCCCCTAGGAGCCTGGCCACCACCACCACCTCCCCTAGACCCTGGCCCCCCTCCTCCCCCTAGATCCTACCACCTCCCCCCACCTGGCCACCACCACCCCTCCCTAGACCTGGCCACCACCTCACTCCCCTAGACCTGGGCCACCACCACCTCCTCCCACCCCTGGCCACCACCACCTCCCCTAGACCCTGGCCACCACCACCTCCTCCCCTAGACCTGGCCACCACCACCTCCCAGACCCTACCACCTCCTCCCCTAGACCTGGCCACCACCACCTCCCTAGCCAGCCCCACCACCTCCCCTAGACCCAGCCACCACCTCCCCTGAGACCTGGCCACCACCACCTCCCCTAGACCCTGGCCACCACCACCACCTCCCCTAGACCCTGGCCACCATCACCTCCCCTAGACCCTGGCCACCACCACCTCCCCTAGACCCTGGCCACCATCGGGTCCTACTGCCCTGATTCTTGTCATTCCCTACGGGGGATCAATCGGGGCTCAAGAATTAGGCACTAAAAATCCCTGATCTAAGCATCAGGGCCGGGCACCCTGGTCCTGTGTGTGTGAGGGGAACAGCCTCAGGCCTAATGGTCAGTGACTACCCCACCCCAGAATAAGGCCCTTAAAACACCCATGTATGGGATGGGGTAGGATGTCTAGTGCCTGTACCGACAGACAATAACTAATCCATGACACAACCCTAACACACTATTAGCTTAGCTAGGCGGTCAGCCCGCCCTCTCTTACCTCCTCCTGAACTGCTTCAATTTCCGAACTATAACTTCCTTCCCCCACCTCTAATTTTCTTTCACCCCTCCTTTCTCTCTCAAAAAAAAAAAAAAAAAAAAAAAAAAAAGCGGACATTCTCCGTCCCGCGCCACCACCACGCAAAGCCAGTGCCATGCTGCCAAACGCTGCGACAATTCCACAATCACACACTTGTACACCATTTCAAATCTGAATCTTAACCTCTTCTTTTCGCCTTACCAAACTGCTGTTCTTGGGAGTGAACTGCCCTTGTGGCCTTTAAAGCCTTCAACCAAGACAGTGGGGCAACTGATATCCCGGCCCTCTTTCTTGCCGGCATAGAGAACGTAGGACTGACAGTGCTATACACTGTCCTAGGCTATGCACATAACTTGCGCCGATCTATCGTGCTTCACTCAAAGGAGCAATAATGACTGTCAAAGCGAAAATACTAATTACAGACCAGAGGCCACTAGACAGGTCTACCAAGCGGAAGCTGACAGAAATTGTTCGCAAACACAATGTCAGGTACCAGAACGTAATAGAAGCAAAAGATGGCTTCATCATGCTCATGCTTGAAGACCAAGACCTGGATAACCTCTGGCCCCAGAGATGTATAGACAATCTAAGGGAAGAGCACTATGACCCAATCCTGCCTCCTGCCTTGAAGGCTAAAAGAACTGTTCTCTGCTTCCAAACGGATGAATCCGTGCACGAAGAGTCTGAAGTAAAAATAAAAGCAGCGATTGAAAAAGAAAACGTTTGGGCGAAGAACAAGGTGGACTATGTCAAAAAACTCACCAGTAAAAAAGGCAAATGCATAATCAAAATTCAGTTCAAAAGTACCGAGGTTGCTGAAAAAGCAACCAAATCAGGTCTCCTCGCATTCACCTATAGCATACCGTACAACCAAATACAACAGGAACAGTACCACCACACACGTACCTGCCTCAGGTGCTATGCCATTGAGGATTATGATAGTGTGAACTGCCCCAAACCCAGGGAATACAAAATCTGTTCCAAATGTACCTCTGTGCAACATACCTGAACCCAATGTATTGCACCACTAAAATGCCTTAACTGCAAAGGGCCTCACAGCACTATGTCCACGCACCGTCCCAAAAGAAAGGAAAAAATCAAGGAAACACAACAAAAAGCCACAAAAACATCAGTATCGCCATACAAGGCTGTGCTGCCGATAGGGACCCCGACCCCTGCAGTCACTGCACTGAATTACAGAGATGTAGTGATGGTAGGGACCCTGACTTCTGCAGTCACTATGGTCCCTGCAGCCACTACAGACTACTGTCATGTTGAATGCCAGAGACAGATACCTCCATGACCGTGACATACTAGCAAACATGATTGTCAAACACGCCCATGAGGAGGATGTTCTGCTCCCAGGCAGCTTTCAAACAATACTCGAAAAATGCTTACGCCACCACAATCTGCCCATCCCAACACTGTTCAGGGCAACATCCTCAACCTCGGAGGAGACAACAGTAGTCTTTGGTGTGGGTGCACAAGTACCTGCACCGGAGATTATACATGTCTCTCAGACTCCAACTAGCACAGAGGAGACAACAGTGGTCTCTGGTGTGGATGCTCAAGTACCCACACCGGAGATGATACATGTCCCCCAATCTCCAACATTCACAGGGGAGACAACAGTGGTCTCTGGTGTGGATGCACAGGTACCCACACCGGAGATGATACCTGTCTCTCAGACTCCAAGCGATCTATCAGGTAAAGACCTGAAACTACGCATCTACATACCAGACCACATCAGCGAGGACTGTACACGTGATGAAGTCGCTAAAGGAGTAATTGATTACAAGATGAAATGGAAGTACTTCCACCCCATTTCCGAGGCGGAGATCCTCGAGGCCATTAAACAAAAATAGGTCGATTTAACAAACTGCCTCCAAATGTCATCCGTTGGGATGATAAAAAAAATGAGGAATGGACGCACAGTGAATAAACCACGAATCCGAGGGATCCCCCCCAAAACCAAAAACAAAATACAATGGAGTCGCTACGTAAGGCAGTGAAAATAATGCACAATAACGTCCTCCACTGGCGAACTAATAAATTCAGTTTGTCCAGCCGATACAACCAAGCTGACGCAGATATTATACTCATAAACTCACACAGCCAAAAGGCGGCTGAGGAACTAAAAATATTTGGTTACAGGATCCATAAAACCAATCTTTCAGTGGAGCCAAATGACGGGGTGGCCATCGCCATAAAAAGAGATGTCCACCACAGAATCATAGACGACTTCACCTCTGAAACTCTCGCTGTTCAAATCAACTTGACCACAGGACCAATCATAATAGCCACAACCTACCTCCCACCACGCAGGGACTACCTGCCTTACGGGGACTTCCACAGACTCCTATCATACCACCACCCAACCTACATCATTGGAGACATGAACGCCAGACATCCTCTACTAGATGGTAAGAGGACAACTAACAATGTTGGAAGAGGCCTCGCTGGCTGCATAACAGACAAAAAAGCCCAACTAATAGGCCCAGACTTCCCCACGTTCTACAGTAGGAACTCAGCCACTACTCCAGATATAGCAATAACAAACGGCAGATGCTTCCACAACTATCTCTTTGAACAAGGCCCTGTAACCTCCATCGACCACCTAACCATAATCATGACCATCTCAGCAACACCAATACCAGCTCCATGACGGAGGATCGCCAAGCAGACCGACTGGGAACTATTCAACGAAAAAGCTACAGCCGAACTTGAGGCCAAGGACATGACAGTCCTGCAGACCATAGACAATCAGCCGGTGAACAAAATAGACGAAGAAATCAACACATGGAGTGAAGCCATAGGAACAGCCTACCAGGAGGCCACGCCTCTCAAACGCAACAGAACTCTCCCACACGCACAACAGACTCCAGAATTCATAGCCCTCACAAACCAGTTCCAACTGCTACAACAGAGAGCCGAGACCCATGGTTGGGACATCGTAAGCTACAATACATACAGAAGAATACGGGAGGAAATAAAAACAAGATCTCTGGAACAAAGCAACCTTAAATGGGCCGAAATAGTTGAACAACTCTCACATACATACAACGATCCAGGAGAGTTCTGGCGTCGAGTTAAGAGACTGAACGGTTGCAGCTGTAACGTGTCATCATATATAACTGAACACGCAGGAAGTAAAATATATGACGACCAAGACAAAGAACCCATATTCAGGGACATATGGAGGAACATCTTCTGAATCACAAATGAAGAGAATAGAGGATTTGATGGTACCCACAAGGAGCTCGTCCTTGATGAACTCCGGGGCCAGACACACAGTATTCAGCCTTCCCCTGAAATCATATGGGAGGATCTGAGAGTGGACAGCCCACAGTCCAAACCAATCACCTCGGAAGAACTCAACACAGCCATCTCCAATACCAAAAATAAAGCCCCTGGTTATTCAGGCATCACCAAGGAGATCCTCAGCCACATAAACAACCCGGCCATGGAGAGACTGAGAACTACAATGAACGCTTGCCTGGCCTCGGGCTACTTCCCAACTAAATTCAAAGAGGCCATTATTACCCTAACACCAAAACAAGGAAAGAACCCCGCCGTCCCACTAAACTACAGACCGATCTCCCTCCTCGAAGTACCTGGAAAAATCCTAGAAAAAATCATCAATAACCGTCTGAGAAATCACCTGGAAACAACAAACAGAGTCAACTGCAGACAATTCGGGTTCAGGAAAGGGAAGTCCACCACAACAGCGATAGCCCTGGCATGTGAAAACATAGCCAGAGCCGCGGCGAGTGGTAGACAATGTAATCTAACTCTCCGGGATGTAGCGAAGGCATTTGACAAAGTCTGGCACGACGGTCTAAAATATAAGATCCTCCAACTCGGACTTCCCACCAACATTGAAAAGTTGCTTTGCAACTTTCTTGACGGCAGAAATGCCAGACTGAGGGTAGGACAACACACAGGAGAGACCTTCCCACTCATGAGTGGAGTCCCTCAGGGAAGCGTCCTCTCCCCCACCCTATATATTATCTACACAAGTGACACCCCGCCTCCCACTAGAATAGGTAACGAAGATATTATGTATGCAGACGACATCACTCAAATAACAACACATCAAGGAAAATCGCGAGCGTTACAGGCCGAAAACAACAGGCGGGAATTAGAAAGGGTAAATAACTACGAAAAACAATGGAAAATCCAAACCAGTCTCCCGAAATTCACAGTGATACCCTTATGCAGAAGGAAAACCCATCCATTAGTAACCAATAATGCCCAGATAGAATACAAAAGCAGAGGCACCCTCCTGGGCCTACATATATCCACGACAGGTTACTCCCATCATGTCCACCAGGAAAGAAAAAGCAAGAAGAGAGCTGAGAAAACTATACCGCTTTAAAACGCTTCCTGAGAAAATAAAACTCCGCCTGGTGACATCATTTATCACACCGATATTAACTTACCCAGCAATACCTCTTCATACTATGAGCACCACTCAAATATTAAAATTACAGGTGGTCCAAAATGAAGCCCTAAGATTCGTCACAGGTGAAAGATACCCCTTCACCAGAACCACAGCCGAGACACATAGAGACCTGAGAATGAAACCCATCAACCAGCAGCTGCACACCCTGGCCAGCAGAATCTGGCAAAAGATAGAATGATCAGAGCAAGAACTCCTTCAAAGACTCCCACCAGATAACGACAACAACCATACATGGTTCCCAAAAAGCTACGAAATCTCAAAAGGTCCATTACCACCCCCGATCTACACGGCCAGGCAATAGACAACCTCCCTAGACCAGCATCCGCCAGTAGGGTCGGCGGAATATGAAATAAGGCCCTTAAAACACCCATATATGGGACAGGGTAGGATGTCTAGTGCCTGTACCGACAGACAATAACTAACCCATGACACAACCCTAACACTATTAGCTTAGCTAGGCGGTCAGCCCGCCCTCTCTTACCTCCTCCTAAATTTCTTCAATTTTCGAACTATAACTTCCTTCCCCCACCTCTGATCTTCCCTCATCCTCCTTTCTCTACAAAAAAATAAGCCACACCTCCCTAGACCTGGCCACCACCACCTCCCTAGACCCTGCCCTAGACCTGGCCTACCCCACTCCCTGAGACCCTGGCCACCACCTCCCCTAGAACCTGGTCACCACCCTCTACCCTAGATCCTGGCACCACCTCTAGACCACAATACCGCCACCTCCCTTTGACCCTGGCCACCACCACCTTCCCTCGACCCTGGCCACCACCACCTTCCCTCGACCCTGGCCATCACCACCTCCCCTAGGCCCTGGCTACCACCACCTACATGTCACTCAGGTCACCACCCAACAACTCCTCCTCACCTTGGTCGTTACTCAGTCACCCGGGGCGTCATCTAATTAGTTACACCCGTCACCTGGCTACCCAATATCGTGGGTGACACCTTCAATCCCTGGGAGTTACTTTTTCACCCCGGATGTCATATCATCACTTAGGGCGTCACCTAGTCACCCAGGTCATCACCCTATCACCCAGGGCGTCACTCAGTCATCTAGTGTGTCATCCAGTCACCCAGGGCGTCATCCACTTACTCAGGGCGTCATGCAGCTACTCAGGGCGTCACCCAGTCACCTAGGGCGTCACTGTCACCCAGGGTGTCACTCAGTCACCCAGGGCGTCACTCAGTTACTCAAGGCAACACCCAGTTATTCTGGGCGTTACCCAGTCTCCCAGGGCATCACTCAGTCACCCAGGGCCTCACCCAGTCACCCAAAACGTTACCTAATCACCCCGAGTGTTACCCAGTCACCCATGGAGTCACCAAGTCGCCCAGCCATGCAGATCATCTAGTACATGGGACGACACCTAGTACCCCACCTAGTAAACTGGAGGTCACGGAGTCACCCGAGGCATTATCTAGTTATATTACGTAGTCACGATGGCCGCCACCTGGTCATCCTTTGGTATCCCGCACACAGGAAACTGCCAGGTAGCACTCATCTTCCGTCACCTATATGAGGAGGCGCTGAGCAGGTGGTGTGTGACCTTCATGAAGGGGCGGCACAAGCACTAGCATCAGCTGTTGTATACAAGCGCCGCCTCCTAATTGTGCCCTGAGACGGATAACGTCTGTCCACCCCAAGAGTTTAGGGCCAATTGGATAAGTGAAAGTTTAAGACCGAGTAATAATAGTTCTCGGTGTGAACACTTGATTCACCTTTCAAATTTTATTATTTCCCATCTATTACTTTCCTTATTATCTCAAGTTTATCAAATGTGTTTGAACTTTGTTAATGGAAAATATGTCAGGTATCATAATAGACATATACGTGAAAGTAAAATACAATGGATTCTTTTTGTGGTTGGTGTGTGTTGATGTACTCTAACTTTAATGAATTATTATTTAACATCGTGTGCGCGTGTGTGCTTTCACAAAGCAAAGCGGGCGCCTCATGACTGTCAGTATGGGTACACATAAGATCAGCCAGTGAGCCGTCCTGTGGTAAGTATGAAGGTGCGGACACTCCCCTCAACCATCAGTACCTCTCACTCCTTACAGTTTCTCCCTAACTTTCTGCAAAATGTTGAACCAACAAAATGTGATGAATTGTATTGCTTATTTCAGTATTAATATTTAATCACTTATTGTTCACAAAATCACTTTAAACGGTTAATATCTGTAACAAGATAATTGTTCATAAGATAACTCATGAGACTTAACAGTAATTTGATCAAACGACCAAACACCGTGTATGTTAATATCGACTGAGCTTTGTCTGTTAGCCTTCAAGAAAAACTCCAGAGGAAAATTATTTCTCTAAGAGTCTAAGTGGTCATCTCAAATCTGATACCAATACCATATTTTCTCGCTGACAAAAAATAATGAAGTGTGTAAACATTTCTTGCCCAACTTGTAAAATTCTGACATTATCGGGAATGTTGTGACGTCAGGTTAAGTATGAGGTGGGCAAGTGCGGCTACATTACAAGTCTGATTTATTTGATATTTTTATAATTTAAAATTTTAAATCATCAGTTATCAATAATTGTGAAAATTTTGCCTTCATTAAAGAATAGTAATAATGCTAATAGTAAAAACAATATTCACAATAATGATTAGAATACTGAGTGCAATACAACCAACACCTGCACCACCACCCACACCTGCACCACCACCTACACCTGCATCACCACCTACACCTGCACCACCATCCACTCATGCACCGCCATCCACACCTGCACACACCACCACCGCCCACACCAGCACACCACCGCCCACACCAGCACACCACCACCCACACCAGCACCACCACCCACACCTCCACCAGCACTCACACCTCTACCACCACTCACACCTCTACCAGCACTCACCTCTACCACCACCCACACTTGTACCACCACCCACACTTGTACCACCACCCACACCTGTCCCATCACCCACACCTGCACCACCTCCCACACCTGCACCACCACCCACACCTGCACCACCACCCACACCTGTACCACCCACACCTACGCCTCCCACCCACACCTGCACCACCACCCACACCTGCCACCAGCCACACTTGCCTGCACCCACACCTGCATCCACCACCTCACCTGCATCACCCCCACACTTGCACCACCACTCCATCTTTGCCACCACCCACATCTTTGCCACACACCCACACCTGCCACCCACACCTGCCACCACACACACCTGCCACCAGCCACACACTTGCACCACCCACACCCATCACCACTCACACCTGCATCCACCCCCACACTTGCACCACCACCCACACTGCACCACCACTCTCATCTCTTCCACCCACCCTTATCTTTACCACCACCCACACCTGCACCACCACCTCTACCTCTACCACCACACATCAATCCCTACACCCACAACCTAGCCATACTACATGCAACACCCACACCTGTCCCATCACCCCACATCTACCTCCACCCACATCTGACCCTCCCTACCCACACCTGCACTACCACCCACCTGCACCACCACCCACACCTGTACCACCACCACCACCACCTGCCCTTCCACCCACACCTGCACCACCAGCGACACTTGCACTACCACACACCTGCATCACCACCCACACACCGCTCCACACTTGCACCACCACCCACACCTGCACCACCATCCACACCTGTACCACCACCCATACCTGCATCACCACCCACACCTGCATCACCGCCCACAACTGCACCATCACCCACACCTGCACACACCACTACTCACAGCAGCACCACCACCTGCACCTGCACCACTACCCGCACCTGCACCACCACCCACACCTGTCCATTACCACCCCCGATCTTCACGGCCAGGCAATAGACAACCTCCCTAGACCAACATCCGCCAGTAGGGTTGGCGGAATATGAAATAAGGCCCTTAAAACACCCATATATGGGATAGGGTAGGATGTCTAGTGCCTGTACCGACGGACAATAACTAATCCATGACACAACCCTAACACACTATTAGCTTAGCTCGGCGGTCAGCCCGCCCTCTCTTACCTCCTCCTAAACTTCTTCAATTTCCGAACTATAACTTCCTTCCCCCACCTCTAATCTTCTTTCATCCCTCCTTTCTGTTAAAAAAAAAAAAAAAAAAAGCCTGCACCACCACACACCTGCACCCACCACCACACTGCACCTGCATCACACCTGCACCACCACCCCGCCTACATCACCACCACACCTGCACCACCACCCACACCTGCACCACCACCCACACCTACACCACCATCCACACCTACATCACCACCCACACCTGCACCATCACCCATACACCTACACTCTTGTTTGTATCTGTCGCTCGGATTAATGTTACTTGAGCCCTGAGACAGAATATCAGTATTATATCATCCAACAGAAAAAGGATAAGAAACGGACATTCACTATCACTGTGCTGCCGCTACCACACCTTCATGAGTCTTGTATCTTCTGCTTCACTTCAACAGGTAACATAATCCATCACCGTTGAATAATCGAAAGTGGTTGTAGGTTTATCTCACTATATTGAACAGAATGTATACCTGTAATTTACTGTGGAAACATATGCAGTATTAGAATTAAAAGATTATTCCTCTGATCTATTTATAAAATTTGTACATGAAATTAAGGCAATAAGAGTGTCAATAAATTACTTGGTTACCTTCTACTAGCTAGACTCTTGAAATGATAGACTTCACTCTCTTCAATACAGGTGATAATGAGGTGTTGAAAGGTGGGATAGACTATTAAAGGTGCTGATGGAGTTGTAATTTATAAAGTTAAAGCGGATGTATTCGAATGGGCTGGTTAAGGAGAGTTTAGAAAAAAAGGCAACTTTAAAACGGAAAAGAACTGAAACGGTGATAAGAAAAGGAAAAAAAAATAAGATAAAATAAAGTTAAAGGAAAGCAAAATAAAAGGGGAGGGAAGAGTATTAAGGAAGAGAGAGACTGGGGGGAGAAAAGGGAATTGCATAGGTGAAGAAGAAGCGTAAAGAGAAATGTAGGATGAAGTGAGAGAAGATCAAGTGAATAAGGAAAGAGACAGGGTGATAAAAGAACAAGAGAATGGAATAAGAGAAGACACGCAAAGGGAGAGAAGGAGAGGAAGGAGTGCAAGGAGGAAAGGCAGACGTTTTAGGAGATTAAGGACAGAGATGGGCAGATCACAGGGCTGTCAGGCAGGGTAAAGATTACAGTATCCTCCTCCACCTGCACCCAACTCCACCTGTTCTCAGAGATTAATTAATTATTTAACTGTGTAATTAATTAGTTTTTGAATGATTGAAGATGACACGGAATTGACTGACTGACTGATTATGATTGACTGACATAACTGATTGATTGTGATTGGCTGACTGACTAATTGACAGGTCGGCTGATTGTGATTGACTGACTGACCGACTGATAATGATTGACTGGCTGACTGACTTAACTAACTGATTGTGATTCACTGACTGACTTAACTGACTATTGTGAGTAACTGACTTACCTAACTGTGACTGACTGACTTAACTAACTGTGACTGATTGACTGACTAACCGAGTGACCGACCAACCTTCACTGACACAGTTTATGACACGTTCTTGACCACTAGTTTCCCTATCTCCTTTGTTGTTAATTATGTACGTAATTTTAGTCTTCATTACTGTTCTCTCTTTGTTTCCTTCTTCTCCTTTACCCTTCCATCATTTTTCTTTCCCGTCTGTCTCCCTCTCCTCTCCCTTACCCTTTCCCTCTCCCTCGCTCTCTTTCTTACTCTTTACTTTGCCCTTTCCCTTGCCTTTCTCTTCTCCGTCTCTTCTCCCCTTCCCTCCCCTGCCGCACCTCACTCTCTACACCCTGGGAGTGACACCTGCTGCCCGGCACTACACAGTCCACACATACACTTCCTGGTTACCACCTCACCTATGGCGGCTCACTCTGGTATTTATTTTTAGTTTGTTTGTTCGTCAGACCATAGTAACCAGTCACCCAGTTCACTTGATATTAAAACTAGGAACTTCTCTTGTGTGTTTTTCAGAAGTGATCGTTATGTGTTCATGGATCAGCGGCTCGTTAAATTTTCCTGGTTTGTGATTGGTCGAGAGTTTTTTTTTTTTTATCTAGTTTTCAGTTTCACATAAAAATGAGAAATGAAGATTCCCTTAAAATAGAATATCAGAATTATAATCACTTTTGCCACCGTCAATAGTTCCAGGTGTGTATGGCAGCCGTGTGTGTGTTTGTGTGTGTGTAATTTTATAGAGGGATAAAGAGGCTGTATACAGTAATTTGGTCCCCCATGCATACAGGCTCGTGTCCTGGCATATACACAATCTGCTCTGCACGTGTTGGGCCGCCCGTCTCCGTGACTTCGAGTGTCAACACGGTGAAGTAAGTGTGGAATAGCCTGCAGGTGTGGATTGAGGTTGCAGGACTGGTTGGAGTTGTATATGTGGATTGACTAGCTGACTTTCAGGTGTGGGATGCCTTGCAGGTGTGAGGACATGCTGCAAGTGTTGGGCTGCGATACAGGAGTGTGACAGCTTGAACGTGTGGAGCAGTTGTGGGCGGTGTGTAGGTCACTTAGACCGTAGACTTGCAGTTTTACCCTACACCTGCAGCTTTACCCCACACCTGCAGCTTTACTCTATACCTGCAGCTTTACCCCACACCTCTAGCTTCTCCCCACACCTGCAGTTTTACCCCCACACTTAAAGCTTTACTCCACACCTGTAGCTTCACCCCATACCTGCAGCTTTACCACACACTGTAGCTTTACCTCACACCTGCAGTCTGTTCCACACTTGCAGGCAGCTCCATACCTGCAGGTCGTCCCGCACATGCAGTGTTGACATGTGGAGAGCGGCTTGTACATGTGTGTGCACACAAAAAAAAAAATATCTGTCCACCTGGGCCCGGAGGGTTGCACCTGCAGTTATCATAGTTATTATCAGGTGTAACTCACAATCAGAAATACTAATCGAACTGAAACTGCTGTACATTGTGTTCATTTCCAAACACCGGACCAGGTGGACAGATATTCTTTTTAAATGTGTGAACACTCGCTACAAAAAGTATCTGCAAAATTTTTTGCTAGACATTTTGTCACAACGGACGAAGGATTTTGGCAACCCTTCCGAGATAACAAGAGGCGCGGCGTTCATTTTGACATCCATCGGACCTCACCATGCAGATACTTTCTGTAGCGAGTGTACATATGTGTAGGGACACGAGTCAGTGTGTACGAGGAAACAAATTACTGTATACCTCTTTATCTTTTACTGAAATTACATACTCACGCACGCACGCAAACAAAGAAATCCTCATCTAATTATTTTAGGTATATCTGGTTACTGCTACACACACAACGGTCACAGGTTTCGACGACACAAAAACTAGGACAAACTGAAGAGTCGATGACTACATGAGACTACTTTCACATTTCGATTTAGCGTAAACCAGGAAATTAGTTGCACAGAAAACCTCTCGACCAATCAAGGACCGGGAACCATGAACACATAACGATCACTTCTGAAAAACACGCAAGAGAAGTTCCTAGTTTTAATATCAAGTGAACTGGGTGACTGGTTACTATGGTCTGACGAACAGACTAAAAATAAATACCAGAGTGAGCCGCCATAGGTGAGGTGGTAACCAGGAAGTGTATGTGTGGACTGTGTAGTGCCGGGCAGCAGGTGTCACTCCCAGGGTGTAGAGAGTGAGGTGCGGCAGGGGAGGGAACAGGGAGGAGACGGAGAGGAAACTGGTGAGGAATAAAGGGAGAGGTGGAGAGAGAAGAAGATAGACGGAGATGGAAAACAAGGGGGGGGGGGATGGATGGAAGGGGAAGGAGAAGAAAAAACCCACACATTGACGCAGTAAGAGCAGCGATAAAGATAGTTTTATGTTCACATTACATGGTCAGTCAGTCAGTCAGTTAGTTAGTCAATCAGTGCGTCGGGAATGATCTTCAAATATTCATATAATTATTACACTGATAAAAGAACTAAACTTCTGAGAACAGGTGGATGGAGTTGGCTGCAGGTGGAGGAGACTGTAATCTTCTCCCTGCCAGACGATCTTGTTCATCTTAGTATTTAATCTCCTACAACGTCTGCCTTCTCTCTCTCCTCCCAATGTTTCTTCTCTCCCTTTTTAGTTTCTAATCTTGCTCCACTCTCCTCATCTTATATCACCCAATCTCTCTCATTTAACACTCCCTATCCATCACATCCTCTCTGTACGCTTCATCCCTCCTTTACATCCACCCTATCCCCCTATCCACTTCCTTCTCTTAATACTCTTTTTCAGCGTCAACTTTAATCTTCTATTACTTCTTTTTACACCATTTCGTTTCTTCCTCTATTTTATTCAATTTCTTTCTTTATTCTTTTAATTTTTCCTTAACTCATTAATCCCTTTTATCTATCTATTCTCATCTCTTGTTTCTCATCTTTGGTACTTTAGACCTTTTTTTATCCCTCCCTCCCTTCCTTCCCTCCTTCCTTCCTTCCTTCTACTCCTTCCTCTTAAACCCTGCCATTCTTTCCTCCTTCACCTACTACCCTCACCTCCCTCCCCCCAATCCATTTCAATACCATTCCACCTTTCACCCTTCATGTCATTTTTATTATCTCCTCCCTGCCTCTTATCCTTCTCTTTCATTCATGTCTTTTCTTCCTCTTCCATCTTGTACTTCTTCTTTTCCATCAGGGAGAGGGAGGTGATAAAGAACAGCTCGTAAAATACTTCTAGGAGGTGGGGAGAGGTGAGGGGGGAGGGAGGTTACACATAATTTGCATACTCTAGTTAAGACAAGTTTACAATGCAATAATTTATTTTGGGTGCCTTGTCTGCTACTGGGCCCTTGATATTTGGATCTTAATCTTTGGGTGTCTTATCTCTCAATGGGCCCTTAATCTTTGGGGTATTGTCTTTCTTTTGGGCCGTTAATCTTTGGGCCGTTAATCTTTGGGGGGGGGGGGGTGTCTTGTCTCCCATAGGGCCCTTGTCGCCACTTTGTTTTTCATGGGCCCTTAATATTCGGAGGTCCATTAGAACTCTCGGTGTCCTGAAGTTTCGATCCCTCTTGTTGGTCCTCTAACCACTTGTGTACGCTTTTCCCTCTGAGCTGAATGAAATTGTGTAGCGTTAGTCAAATATTAAGAGTACCGTCTCCCGTACCGTCTCCCGTAGCGTCCCCCGTAGCGTCCCCGTACGTCCTCCGTAGTTTCCCGTGCCGTCCGTAGCGTCCCCCGTAGCGTCCTCCGTACTGTCCTCCGTATAGTGACCCCCGTAGTGGAGAAGTACCTGATTCCCCCACCCTCCTAGCTCTCTCTCTCTCTCTCCATCCATCCTTACACCACATACCTTTAAATACTCTCTCATACTTAATGTTCATTCTTATCCTTAATTCCTCTTCTCATCCTTTATTTCCTATCCCATCCTTCCATCACCTCATCCCTCTCCCCCCCTTCCTTTCTTAACCCTCCTACCCTTTATTCAACCTCTCTCTCTCTCTCTCTCTCTCTCTCTCTCTCTCTCCTCCTTTTCCTATATCTTCCACCCTTTCCTAACTTTCCTTTAACACCTATCACACTGAAGTGTTCCTTTCGCTTTACCTCAGCTTCATCCCTTCTCGTCTCTTTTCCTCCCCTCCTTCCCACTTCCTTCCTCTCCCTCCTTTCTCCTCCCCCCCCCCCTCTTTCTCGCCCTCCTTCCCTCCCTCCTTCCGCTCCCTCCTTTCCTTTCTCCTCCCCTCCTTCCTTTCCCCCCCCCCCCTCCTTTCTCCCCTCCTTCCTCCCCCGGCATAGATACCTCCAATATGCTCTGTAGGGTTATACAAGCATCTCCAAAGATCACACGAAGTTTAGCGTCTAGAATATGACCAGATATATTGGCGCGGCTGGCATGTTGGCGTGTTTGTTTATGTTGGCTGGTGGCGAGGCGTGCCGCTTCTGTTGGTAGGAGGGGGAGGAGGGTCGAGAGGGGAGCGAGAGAGGGGAGAGGAGTGGTCGGCGGTACAGGTGCAACGAGGGATTACCAAGACCAAAACACCCACTTTATTTAGCTTGTGGAGGACGAGGTTCTGTGTGTGTGTTGGTACTGGTGGTAGTGGTGGTGGTAGTACTGGTGTTGGTAGTGGTGCTGGTGGTGGTACTGGTGTTGACAGTGGTGGTTGTTAGTTGGTGTTGTAAAATTGTTATTAGAAGGGGTTGTTGGTAGACATAGTAGTGTTGCGAAGTTGTTATTGGAAGGGTGTTGGTAGTGTTGGGAGGTTGTCAGAGTCATGGGAATGTTGTTATGGATAAGGTGTTTTTGGAGAGATGACAATGTTCTCAGGTTGTTGCTGAAGACACAGTGTTCGAGGGTTGTCGTTAAAGAGATGTTATTGTAAATTTTGTTGTAAGAAGGTTATTGTTGTTGGAAAGTTGTAGTTAGAGAATTGTTGGTGGAGAGATATTGTTAGAGGGATATTTTGGAGGGGTTTTGTTGGTGGGGTATTGTTGGAGGGGTAGTGTTGGAGTTCTTATTGAAGTGTTGTTGTAGGGAGCTATTAACGGAGGGGTATTGAAGTCGGCATAGTGCAGTAATCCAGTGAATACATTTCATGAAAATCCCCTTTATTTTTATTTTTCGGATTTATTGTGTTCACCAGACAAACAAACAGACAGACAGACACGTATGTACGTACAGTCTCGTTCAAGATTCTTCGAATACTGCTGGAGACAGCTGGCAACTCGAGGCCGTTTGTTTACAATTGTACGTAGTATAATATAATACGAAACAACAAAGCCCAGCCATTAATTAGCAACGGGGAGCTAAGTAACCAATCACTCTTACACTTTAACATTCATTCATAATTTTTACTACGTAGTATAGTGTACTCCACGGCAGACACCACCAGTGTAGTTGACTGTCAGACCTCACCAATGTTATAAGGTACAATCGTCAGCGGCAGGATACAATATCCATGAGAATATCACACTAGCAACCATGCAGCTCTCCATCACCTACAGTACATTAGAAGCCTTTTAAGGTGGTTGCCTTGACGACCATTGAAGCGTCTCAGTCAAGAGTTTAGTTTTCAATGTCACATATTATGAAACACCCGAGTCATAAAGGGGTTTTCAGAGCTCCGGCCCTTAGATCCGCCGCTCTCAGCCAACTATTACCACGGATAGCTGTACAGTTGATCCTCGCTGTACCAGGCATCAGTGAATAGCCAGCAAGCCACCACACTACCTCCTGCTCCCTGATTCACAGTCATCCTCCCTACTAAGGATCTTAGTAAACTCTTGCACAATAGTCCGCAGCCTTTCAGTTGGAGAGACAAAGTTTTTTAAGAGGATATATGTAATGTCGCCCACAGTGACACATCGGTTCCTTACGAGTTGCCACATTTTTACGACTCGCAAAACTTAGACAGCGAGGGATTTAGTTTTGCATAATTCGATTAACTTTTTTCAGATTAACTACTTTCCTACAATGTGCGAGACATGGACGCCCTTCAAGGAAACCGCAAAAGTTACTAGGCATTTTCTTGGTAGTAAAAGTAGCAGTTGCGGGGCTGCTGTAATTTCCCACAGCAGTGATCAGTGACCGGTTTATTTAATTTACTTATTCCTGCTTTACACCTTGGGAATTAAATCACTTCTCTAATCCAAGGTGAAGTTGTTGTCGAAAAACTTGCACTGCGAATATTTGTCCTATGATATACAGTACGACTTTTCACATGTATAAAGATCTCTCCTTTTGCTTTGAGACTCACTAATGCACTCTCGCCATAGTGTTGTCTCACGTTATGTATGTATTTAATGCTGAATGTTGTAAACGTTGTAAAAAAAATTATTCATTGGGTCTTAGATAAAGGTGTTTGGTCACTACTGGTTCATGTTTTCACGAATAAAATTGATCTTCTTACCCCGGGCTTGTCTTTGTCGAGATGTAATGGATTTAAACAGTAGCTTCTCGTTATTACCAACAAGGTCTTGATGCTATTGGAGACACAGCTGGTGATGACACTGACAGTATAACTTGACAACTCGTTCATTTTTTTTTCGTATCAAACAACGAGAAACACCCGGTAATGCGAGAGAGAATTTATAGTGAAGCAAGTTTTGGGCTGAGGCATATGATGAAGTATCTGCTTAAGGTGATTGTTACTGGGGGTAATTATGTGGTTAGGGATTTATACTGAATACAGAAAAGGCCGTTTTTGGAATCCCGCTCCCTGAGAATGAAGTAATCGGATTCATTGCTCCTGGAGTCAAGGTTTAAACCTGTTTACTGGAAGCAGTAGCATGTTGTTTGTTACAGTTCAAACAAGTCTTAATTGTGATATTGTTTCGTTACGGCAACTGTCACTTTCCAACTGTTGTTAAAGTTATCAGTGATTCATAGTTAATTTGTTTATTCACTCCAGTTTTTCCTTTTCCCAAATTTTCTCAGAGTTTATGTTCTGCCAAACCTTCTCCAGTTTATCACATGTTATGAATCAAGGGGTCCAGCGGCCGATTGGATATAATGCTTACCTCTAGTTTTAAGGCTTTCTGATTCTACCCAGGTGTATACTCCCAGTCCACCCAACTGTAAATGGTTACCTAACTTTCCAGCTAGGGAAGTGAAAGTGGTGCCGTCCACAATGCCTCTTAGAGTATGGAAGGTTTAGTATTTAGTGTGCTGAATCCACACTGTCCTTAATGGCCTATGAGAGCGTTACATTTCATATGTGATCAACGTTTCTGTTTTGTAGATTTTCAGGCTTTAACTGTTCTATTCTCAATAAACTAAGGCCATGAAATTATCGTTACCACTGTTGCACACACACACACACACACACACACACACACACACACACACACACACACACGGCACCCCGCCAGACTTATTCGGGTGAAGCCCGTCAATCTATGATAAAAATTTGTCTAATGAATCGTATCATCTGAGGTAAAGGTCCATAAATTAATTCACTCTAGCGTCCAACTTATCCCGTGTTAACCCAAGTGTATCGATGGCGACCTAACTCACGATAACCACGAGGTTCACCGTCAACCACGAACTCCTCTTTCAATCACGAACCCCCCCTTCAACCCCAAACCCCTCCTTCAACCACGAACCTCTCCTTCAACCCCAAACTCCTCCTTCAACCACGAACCCCTCCTTCAACCCCAAACCCCTCCTTCAACCACGAACCTCTCCTTCAACCACGAACCCTTCCTTCAACCACGAACCCTTCCTTCAACCACGAACCCCTTCCTTCAACCACGAACCCCTCCTTCAACTTCCTTCAAACCCATCCTTCAACCACGAACCTCTCCTTCAACCACGAACCCTTCCTTCAACCACGAACCCTTCCTTCAACCACGAACCCCTCCTTCAACCACGAACCCCTCCTTCAACCACGAACCTCTCCATCAACCAAGAATTAAAAACACTTTTTTTTACAGTACGTAATTTCCGTCAATCACGCACATCTTCCTCAACCACCTTTTAACATAATCCCCCCTCAACCACGCACCTGTCCCTTAACGACGCACCCATCCTCAACTAAATACCCCTCCGTTAACCACACACTCTTCTGTCAACATACACTGCATATACTTCCCCTGTCACCATGAACCCGTCTACAACTACGTACGCTCACCTTCCTCAACCAAGCAACCATCACTTAATCACGCAAAACGTACACCCCACATTCACCTGTTTAGCATCTACTCTACTTTCAACCACACACTGCTTCCTCAACCACACATTCTTCCTTCAACAATTTACAGTCGCCTGCACTTACACCTGGTACAGTGGCTGGCGCGTTTTGTGAGATGTGGCAGCTCTGTGGAATGTTTTCGAGCATCCTTAGTCGGCTATTATTGCGAGGTTCCTTAGGTCCTTTCCGGCATTTTTGATATGATGTTAACAATCACTGAGTTGCCACATATCAAAAATACGCGCCAGCCACGGTATAAGTGCAGGAGACTTTACCTTCAACTACCCACTCACACCTCCCTATATGAGGCATCTCTCTATTATTAGGTACTTACAACCATTCCTCTCTTAACCACACACTTCTTTTTCTTTCTCAACCTTGCACTCTTTCGTCATCCATACTGTATATGCACTCACTTGTCAATAATGTACTCTTAGCACCCTGTCAACTGCATAGTCTGATCCTAGCTAAGCACTATCTACACCTCTTCGTCAACCATGCTCTCACACTCTTTTCTCTGAACCGCACACACACACACACACACTATTATTATTATTATTATTATTATTATTATTATTATTATTATTATTATTATTATTATTATTATTATTATTATTATTATTATTATTATTATTATTATTATTATTACTATTATTATTATTATTATATTATTGTTATTATTATTATTATTACTATTATTATTATTATTATATTATTGTTATTATTATTATTATTATTATTATTATTATTATTATTATTATTATTATTATTATTATTATTATTATTATTTTTGGCCGCTTCCTTTCAGGTGCCATCATAGCTAACCTTACCAAGTCCCTCCTAACACAATCCTCCCATATGAATCTAAACTCTCCTCCCGTCTGTATATTCATCTCTCCTCGCCAAACTTCCCTCCTCCACCTGCTGTACATGTCCCATACACCTCAGTCTACCCACCACCAGCCCTCTTGTCAAAATCCTCCCCACTCCTATCTCTTGTCGTAAATCATCCAATTCCCTTTTATTCTTGCTTCCTCCCTCCTCCTCTCCAACTCACTCAGTTAATCTCACAAAGCTACAGCCTCTGCTGCCGTTACTTCCTCAGAGATTGTGTCTCCGTTTAGTAGAGTTAGGCTGTAGTCACGCAGGTACTCAACATCTACCTATTCTTCTGTCTGATCACCCTCTTCTCCGCAACTACTGCCACCTTCCTCCATGTCATAACTTATGCTTATACTCTTCCCATCTTCCGAGTCTGTTGTATCCATATATAGAAAGTTATTTTTCTTGTTTTTGTGTGTTTTTTTACGGGGATTAGCCCACCTGGGCACAAGTCACTGAGCCGCTTCGGGGGCGAAAAAATAAAATAAGTTGAACCAAAAATAAATAGAGGAAAAAAACAGATCAGAAGTGATAAACGATATATATGTTGTGTTGTCAAAGTAAGTGAAACAATTGAGACCTGCAATTGTGTGTAAATGAGGTAAAAAGTCAGATTAGCAACCTGGGACTTGGTCACAATTTTTGTGATGCCATGTGGCAGCAGGGTCTACCATTAGACAACCCATTATGATTCCAATGTTAATGCTCTCTTGCCATTTGTATGTGTTCGATACCAGAATTTCATCAAAGTTGAATTCCACTGTCTTCTCCATGCAAACCAATGTCTTCTAAGTAGTTTCCGTTAGTCTTTCAACTTTCCTGAGGTTGCCTCTCCTCCGTCAGATCATCAGCCAACAGCTTCTTGTGTATATCCCTCTCTATATATTTTTAACTTTTCAGCTCCATAAACAACAAAATACTCAGAGACCTGTCCTGCCTCAGCCCAAGGTTTACTTTTAAGTGTGTCTGATACTCCATCCCCTATAGCAGCTTGTACATTCCTTCCACCATATTTACTTCATCCTCCGACTCTCGTGACCATCTTAACGCTGCAAACACTAATTTTCTTGCCACTGTGCCGTAAACCTTCTCTAAGACAACAGACCCTACACAGTAGCTCCCCTATGTTTCTCTCTCCTCTTCTCCACTAATTGTCTCATTGAAATCATTGCATCTGATGTTCCCCAACAATTTCGATATCTCTGCTGTTCCTCTCCTGCTGTTCCCAATTCACTTGATTTATCATGTATTGCCCTCCAATATCTCTGAATCTTCTGCATCACCTTTACTTACCTCTCCTTACTGGTACTATCAACCTTTTCCTAGATTCCTCTAACGCTTTTCTTATTTTCATGCATTGATTTAACAGACCACAACACCATCATATCTCCTAAAACCAGTATTATTATTACTTTTACTTTATACAGACCTGCGACCTTCCCTCTTTTAATTTTCCTCGACGCCTTCCCCAGTTCCCTCATCGTGATACATTCCCAATAAACTTCGCCCTTTTCCGTTAACCTCGCACCCCTCCCCCCCTTCATCCGACAATCACGCACTCCAACGCTTCTCCGTCACCCACACACTCTAAACACCATTCCGTCAACCACGCACTCCTCTAAAATCGCAACTTTTAATTTGATCTCTTTTCAACAAATTTCGGAAGCTTTCAACCATTTGCGCGAGAATGGATTTCCGGGGTGTGTGTCGAGACGGTGGCCGAGTGTCTGGGAGTTAACCTTCGCACCTGATGCTGCGGCGGATATTCTCGTCCGGGTGATCTAGATTACTGGAGCGGGCGGGCAGCAGGGTGAGGCAGTGGCGGGGAGAGGAGGGGAGCTTGAAGTGGAGGTGGTGAGTGGGATAGGAGGGGAGCTTAAAGTGGAGGTGGTGACTGGGAGTGAGGCAGTGTGAGGGATAAAGCTTGGGAGGGGGGGTGGTGACTAGGATGAGTTGATGTGCATAAGGGATTAGAGTGGAAATTTGTTGGTATTTAGGTTGAGTGGAGTTGGATTATTTGGTTGGAATTGTGATCGAGGTCTTGATTGTGAGTGAGGTAATTTGAACCGGGGATTGGGCTAATGCTGGAGCTTGCTGTGAGGTGTTGCATCAAGGAGATTGGGCTGACTGGATTTGGGGAAATGATGGGACAAAGTTAGAGATTGGAAAGGAGGAAGTGTGAGGGAGGGATCAGTGAGGGGAGGATGATAATATATGGAGATGGTAACTGTAACTCAGACATTGTTGGAGAGGGATTTTGTTAGGTGATGGAGTGATGGTGGGGTGGGGAGGATGGTGGGTGGGAGGATGGCGGGGTGGGGAAGATGGTGGGTAGGGAGGATATGGGTGGGGAGGATGGTGGGGTGGGGAGGATGGTGGGGTGGGGGGGGATGGCGGGGTGGGGGGGATGGTGGGTGGGGAGGATAAGGGGTGGGGAGGATGGCGGGGTGGGGAGGATGGCGGGGTGGGGAGGATGGCGGGGTGGGGAAGATGGCGGGGTGGGGAGGATGGTGGGGTGGGGAGGATGGCGGGGTGGGGAGGATGGGGGGTGGGAGGATGGGGTGTGGCGGGGTGGGGAAGATGGCGGGGTGGGAGGATGGCGGGGTGGGAGATGATGGGGAGGATTGGGGTGGGGAGGATGGTGGGTGGGGAGGATGGCGGGGTGGGGAGGATGGCGGGGTGGGGAGGATGGCGGGTGGGGAGGATGGCGGTGGGGAGGATGGCAGGATAGGATGGCGGGGTGGGTGGGGGGTGGGGAGGATGGCGGGGTGGGGAGGATGGCGGGGTGGGGAGGATGGTGGGGTGGGGAGGATGGTGGGGTGGGGAGGATGGCGGGGTGGGGAGGATGGTGGGGTGGGGAAGATGGGTGGGGTGGGGAAGATGGGGGGTGGGAGGATGGCGGGGTGGGGAGGATGGCGGGGTGGGGAGGAGGATGGCGGGGTGGGGAGGATGGGGGGTGGGGATGGTGGGGTGGGGAGGATGGGGGGAGGATGGCGGTGTGGGGAGGATGGTGGGGTGGGGAAGATGGCGGGGTGGGGAGGATGGTGGGGTGGGGAAGATAGTGGGGTGGGGAGGGGACTGTGACTGAAGGTGATATAATTTCGAAGAGACTTGAGGTTGGATGAATTTGAATGAAACAAGATGGTGCAGGATAGGATTGTATGAGGTACAAATAAGGATGGGATGGGAAAAAAGACTGCCGTAGGGATAGTCGGGGGATGAGAAAACTGAAAGATGAGGTAGAATGGGGGTATTGGATGAGGTGAGAGTAATGTGAGGTGAGGATGGAGGGGGGGTTAAGTAAGTGATGGTGCGATGGTGGGGAGGACGAGATTGAAGGATATGAGCTACATTGACACTTGGGATGTGGGTGTTGTGCTGGGGGTGTCAGCAGGTGGTGACAGACGACACAAAAGAAAAAAAATATATCATTACGACCTATCTTCCATACGCATCTACAAGCAAATTTATACACGCACACAGACAAACTGGCGTAAACAGACATGCAAAAGCGAAAACATACACACACACACCCCTTCGCTTAGCCCCCTCCACTAATGCAC
Source organism: Homarus americanus (assembly GCF_018991925.1). Lineage (NCBI taxonomy): Eukaryota > Metazoa > Arthropoda > Malacostraca > Decapoda > Nephropidae > Homarus > Homarus americanus. The sequence goes on along the minus strand of NW_024745219.1, from coordinate 263,552 downwards.
CATCAAAGACACACACATGTGGCAGGTGCAGCAGGAGACGGCGTAGACCACCAGGTGTGTGGGCTTATGAGTGTGTGTGTGTGTGTGCGCGCGCCCAGTTCTTGCACACTACTACTGAGGTCTGAACGGAGTGCACGGATATCTTGGCGCTTGACCTCAAAATACACGTAATCTATACTAGCAACGAAATCTACACAGTTGTAAATATGTTAAGGTGACGCTGCCCAGTCCGTGGTTGTTTGGGTGTGGTTGATTGTGGTGGTGTGGTCCTGAGCCTCAGTAAGACGTCATTTAAATGTTTAAGGTTTAACTGATTGGGGAATGATGTCATTATCACTCAATTTGTATTTGCTATGTCAGTGTCGTGATATACTTACTTACTTAGTCTTGGAGCTTATCTTAATTTCACATTACTTATTGTAAAAAAAAAAAGATGCACAATACCATTTAACATCTTAAGATATTAATGCGGAGTAAAATAATGTTCTTTGTGTTATATAAATAATTTCGCATCAACATCCTTCGTTAATTCTCTGAAGTTTTTGTCCTGTTTGAAGTTAGTGTATGTCCCCAAATATCTTAGTTGAAGCACAGAATTTCATGTAAACAACAACAACAACAGCATTTAACAAAACAAACAGTAGATAACGTATTACCCAAAACAACTTACGTGAATCTTCTTATGTCACCTTAAATCACTGATGATGGCGTGAGAGTCAGGATGACGTTTGCTCCTTTAAAATTATTGGCGTATACGTGCAACACTTTCATTATGTTCTTGCGTAACTCCTGACACTTTGCTTTACTTACAAAAACCGTTTCCTAGAACTACCTAATTGAGTAGTGTGGTGAAGGCAGTCATGATAGGTTCAGATTCGCCCCACGTAGTGCGGTGATATAGGTATTACGGCTGGCACTTAAATAATGACATTTTAAACATCGGTAGAGAGTGTTTCAAGCGAGACCTGTATAATATGCACAGGCATCCTTGATAAAATAGTCTGATAATTATTAGACAGAAATAGAAGGAAAACTACGGCTCACAGGGTACGGTTATATAAGAAAATTCGAGATAGAGATCTTGTGTTGGCTCCAGCCATCCCAGGACACTGCCATTATGGGTCGAGACGTGAACGTTAGAGCAGCTGAAGAACTTCACTCTTAGTTTCAAGACATTGATCCACACAACAGAGAGGAGGAACAGCGACCGGCCGCCACCCTCACTGTAAGCATCACCACCTCTAATGGGCCAGCATCACTCTCTTCAACACCTCAGTTACAAACAACCTTTTAACGACCATTAAGATTGCCTTCACCACTCATCTCCCTCTCACTCGGTGCTGATAAAAGCCTCACTCCCAGAGAATCAGTCATTGCCTAAATATAAATACAAGATGAATCGACCTGTGACAACCGGGAGCTAAACACCGCCGAGAAAAACGCTCCCACAGATGGCCCACAAAAACAAACAAACACTGAGTGGAAATTCATCACTGACTCGAGCAGTGTTGCAAACGTGCCCGAAGGTATTACCGACTTGGACCAGGGGATTTACTGTACTCATGTTGGCGGCAGGTGTTGCAGAAGTGACCCACAGGTGTTGCACAAGTGACCCACAGGTGTAACAGACGTAGGCCACATGTACTACAGACTGTGGGTCATGGGATACAAACATGGGCTATAGGTGTTATGAACGTGGGTTACAGGTATTGTACACTTCTGTAACAGGTATTATAGACGTGAGTTGCAAGTGTTACAGTCATCGGTCACAGGTTTTATATACATGAATACGAATGTTATACACGTGGGTTGTACGTGTAATAGACGTGGCGTGGGTCACAGGTGATGTAAAGGCCAGTCGCAGGTATTTTAAACTAGAACCACAGGTATTGTGACAAATGACATCACCTGTCGTCGGAGGGGGCGAGGTGGCTGGGGTCGGATGAATTGGCAGTCACATTGGCTACGGTTTGACGTAGGTAAAACTGCGGCTGCTAAAGGTGGGTGGAGCACCTGTTGAGGGAGGACTGCACCTGCCGAGGGATGGCTGCACCTGTCGTGTAAATGTTGCAGCTGTCAAGAGTTGCGCACCTGTCGAAGGAGTGATTAACCTGTCTAGGGATGGATGCACCTTTGGAGAGAGTAATGTAATTGGTGGAGGTGTAGCGTGTGCCCTTCCAGAGTAGGATTAATCTGTCGAGGGATAGTTGCACCTGCCTTATGGAGTGTACCCCGTATCTTCCCTGAACCCGTCACTCGTGTCAAAAGATAAACGGTACAGGCAGACAAGGGTATTTAAAAGGTTATTATATATGTTGAGGTCCTGCCTTTTCATTGTAATAAATTATAATTACATATTTGGTGTTCATTTACAGTTGCTCATCAACTAATTGAAAAGTAGAAATTAATTATAATCTTTTACAATTACCCATAGTCTGATACATACATACATACATACATACACACATACATACATACATACATACATACATACATACATACATACATACATACATACATACATATCAAGAAAATACGTAATGCCACATAAAATATTATTGACAACCTATTGTGCTTTATTTCTCTTACAGTGGGATTATAGTGATAATTTAAAAGTGGTAATTCCTATTTTCCTCGTATGTATGTATGTAATGTAATGTAATGTAATAAAATGAAATGTATGTATGTATGTATGTATGTATGTAATAATAATAAATAATAATAATGAACGGTTTATTACAAGAGCATGGCAGCCAGAAGGATGAAAATATACAGTTACATAACTGGGCATCTGGCTTGACTGAGGGAAGCATTGATGATGGAGCAGAGGGGTTTAGCAAGCTCCGGGGAGAACTCCTTGAAGAGTTTCATTGGTAAGTCAATGAGGGTGGTGGAGCGTTTAACTCCAGTTTGTCCAGACGCTTTGCTACTTCAAATTCTTCTACTAAGTCAGTGGGAAAGGGGGCTGGTAGGTAAGCAGGGAGAGTGGTTGTGTCAAGCCGGGGGAGCGTCTGGCATATAGTAGCGAAATGGTTGTTTGATTGCTCAGCTGCGTCAACATTAGTGAGATGGCTAAGGAAGGGGAGGGGGTGTGTCTTATTGTTTAGTTCTTTAAGCTCACCATACCACTGACTGATGTTGGTCTGATTCAGGTGTTGCAGCTTGGTTGGGTAGTGAGACTTCTTTGCAGTGCGAATTTCGCGGATGACTCGGTTGCGAAGGGACCTGTAGCGGTTGTGGCCATTGAGATAAAAGGCTCTGTCTCTCTGTTGCATAAGTCTTTTGATCCGAGGTGTGATCCAGGGCAAATCAGCTGGGTGCGATCTGACGGACTTCTCGGGGAAGAAGTGGTGGTGAGCTTCCGTGGTGGTGTTGATATAATTTAACCATTTGGTGTCCACGTCATCCACACTAAGTACTTCAGTCCAGGGATGGTGAACTATCCACTGCCCGAAGAGACGCACTGCAGTCAGTAATCGGCCTGTAGGTCTTGATGTAGGGTCTCTGTACTTGAGTGGGAGTGGCAGCTGGGGACTAGAGCACTGATAGGTGTGTGCTACACCCGATAGGAGGCAGTGGTTGAGGTGGTTGGTACTGGTCCGCTAAGTCGGTATGTATGTATGTATGTATCAAGCATGGGGTAATTATAATAGATTATAATTAATTCACAGAGAGAGAGAGAGAGAGAGAGAGAGAGAGAGAGAGAGAGAGAGAGAGAGAGAGAGAGAGAGAGAGAGAGAGAGAGAGAGAGAGAGAGAGAGAGAGAGAGAGAGAGAGAGATTCCATAAAACCCCTTTTCCGGTTTTGTAGTTTTATTACAAAAAAAAAAACATAAAAAAAGATAAGATTATGCATTTTTTTGGTTCATCTTGGTGCTTAATTAATGAATCGTTTTTCCTGATTTACAGTTTGTTATCCGAATGTTCATTTGGTAACGATAAGCTTGAATAAAAATAGCTATTACACACGAGAATTAATGTGTGATCTGGTTTATAGAGTCAATACGGAAAGGATCCTCCTCCGAACACAGCATTAGTAGTTGGCTTCACAAGTTTTGGGAGACGGGAAGTGGGACGTTCAGGTCTAATCATCGTCCCTCAAATGAACTACAACTACCAACAAGATCAGTAGACATAGACATTCACGAGAGATTATCCCTTTACGCGTATAAAGATCAAATAGTCCAAAGCTTCACAACCCAATGACAAGCCTCAGTGGTATGCGTGTACATGTTCCTTGGTGAACTAGATTGATGAAGACAACGAGTACCTGTTCGTCTCTGAAAACCCGCATGAGTTTATTGAATACATTCATGATGGCTCAAAACTTAATGGATGGCGTGGACTCCTGCACGATAGGGTGATAGACATATTTTTGTTGTTGTTGGGCTGAATATAACGGGGGTGTTTATCTTGATATGATGGGTAATTACTGTACATGGTCCCCAAGTTGGAAGAGTTGTGACCAGTCGTTCGTTTGTGAGGAATTTCCTTAACGAGAAGTTCCCCGGCAGATGGATTGGGTGTGTTGGGCCTGTCTCCTGGCCCTCACGGTCGCCCTTAGACTTCTTCTTGTGGGTTTGAATCAAGGATTATATTTTCCAGACTACAGTGGCTGATATTGACGAGTGATGAAGGAAAGGTTGACCATCCCGTAGACTGCAGTGTAGTAGTTTGGTGTTATACGGTGCACACGTTGAGGTGCACTGAACAACATATATAAAACTCGACTTGTTAATCAGCAAATTGCATTAAAAAAAAACCTACATTATTCTATCTCTTGGTTTTGTTGTAATAAAATCTGAATACCAGTACAGGACTTTGTTGACACCCCACACAGTACAGTATACTTGTACATAGCTACTGTACCTGTATGTTTAACATTTGATTCCTGTTCTAAGGGTTACTGGTTTGATCAACCATTCACCTGTAACTTTTTTTCAGAAAAGTGATGAAATTAATACAAAACTATATGTGTAATAAACAAAAAAGTATGGTAACAATCCAGAAGGAAAGTTGTTGACAGATGAGGAGGACCTGTCACAGTGGAAGGCAGTTAATAAGATAGAAAGGCTTAGATAACGAATGGAAACTACAATTATGAATGAATGTTTAAGCGTTTTATGGAAAGTGAATAAGTGGAAGAGAAACGTAAATATAACAGATGAGATAGAGTCAGAGGTACTGTATATTGCTTAAGACGTAGAAGAATGAAAAGTACCAAGTTGAGAGAACCCCCCCCAAAAAAAATAATGATGAGTTATGAAGACATATTAAGGAAGGGGGTGAAGAACTGTTAAAAGTGGATGACCAAAGTGTATAGACGGGGACTTATCAAATAGCAAGAATGTGTGTGTACTATAGCTCTCCTGTATAACGAGAATGAATGTAAAACAAATACAGAGGAATACAGCTGTTGTGTATACCCGTGCAGGAAGAAGGATTGTTAAGTTCAGAAAAACGGGGATAACTTTGTTGTTTATGTTTATATGAGAAATAATGATGTGAAAAGGTTGATAAAAAAAAGATGTTGGAAATACTGAAAGTTCACGAGACAAACAGGGAATTATTGTGTGTTGTTTATGGTTTCCAGAGACAAAGTAAGAAAGAGTTAAGGAAATGGTTTATATTGTATACTGACCCCTCCCCCTCTATTCCGTCTCCAGGTGCTGTGAAAAGTGCATTCGAAAGGGGAATACCGTTAAGATTTTGTAATTCCATAGTGGATAGTGACCGGGGAGACAAAGAAGGAGATGGAAAGATTAGGTGGTTAGGTGGAGGATACAATAGAGGTAAGGAAGATTGAAACCCAGGAAGCAGCAGTGTATATGAATGAGCGTAGAACATTGCGTGGGTGACGTTGGCTTATGTTGTGAGAAGCGAAAAGTGTAAACTAGAATTGGGGCTTTATTGTGGAAAGAGTACCATAGCGGAGCACAGCTACAGTAACAGTAAGAATAACTGAATGATTATAAACAAAGGGAGAGAATGTAATAATAATAATAATAATAATAATAATAATAGTAATAGTAATGATTAACAGTTTATTGGAAAAGTTCAGCAACCAAAAGGCTGAGAATATACATTGGGCAGAGATGAGTTATTACATACAATGACATGGGTAAATGGGTCGTTTTAACAAAGGCTTTCATTAAAGAGAATAAATTGAACCTGAATTAAACAAATAAATTCTAGTTTACAGTGGCTGTAGGTCACGTAGGTCACATGGTGCTGCAGTAAATCCGGTCACAGGTGTCATTACGTCACTGTCGTGGAGACACCGTGTGGTGTGGTGTAACAGTACCACACTCTCCGTCAAATGGTGTAATGGTAGTTTTTGGTCAGGTGTAAAGTCTACCCATGGTTGTTCTCTGAATGGACTCGTTAACACCAAAAATGGTCGGTTCCCGGGAGTAGCTAGTTATCTCAGGGTATCGTGTGTGTGTGTGTGTGTGTGCATTTGCTTTTAAATCCGGTCTTCGTGTACCAGGTGGGGAAGAGCATGAAAGAGTGTTATATATATATATATATATATATATATATATATATATATATATATATATATATATATATATATATATATATATATATATATATATATATATGTATACTGCCCTGTATAACAGAGTTAATAAAGGGAATATGCGCGAATAGTTTTAAACGAGCGTATTTTTTTTCTTCGCGAGCGAGATTGTCATACAGGACCATGTTGTATGATAAGGACATTAACAATAACGACATGTAACACAATTTGTGGTGAACATCGACACTTGTCCCTTAGTGTTAGAGAATCACCGATTTAGTGTTGATTTATAGTAGTAAATTAAGAGTATCTGTCACAGTACAAGAGCTAAGAGAGTCACTGCTCGTTGACCAGGTGAAAGACAATGAGAAATTATAGTCAGCTGCTGATAGCTAAATGTCGAAAACTGTTGGTTAATTATTAATAACTTAAGAGTCCTAGAGCTGCCTCCCATCCACATGATAACTTCTTTAATTATTAAGTATAAAAACATGTGTGTTTATTCATATTTTATTAAGTACAAGAACAGTGGTAAGTAGAAGTCAGTTCGACACACACACTACTACTATGTTGCTGTCACTCGGAATCGAGTATGACGATCATCCAGCTATGGTAAATGATATGGGTTATTAGGGATGTCACCGAGGTTGGTGAGTTTTGAGGTGACTAAAGAGCCCGATACGGGACCGGCAGCATCGTCCACATTCGTTGCACATGTGGAGGGCTCCATCTACTGTGGGAAGGGCGGTGGCAGCGTCTTTCCGACGTTGGCGCTTATCTGCCTCGGTTTGCAGTCGGGCTAACTCAAAAGTATTGACACCTTCCCGTGTGGTGCTCCTCCAAGCGTTACGATGTGTAGTAATCGACTCCCAGGTGAGGGGGGGTCGTTTCAGGTTTGTCTGAAGACTATCCTTATACCTTTTCAATTGCCCGCCAGCGTTAACGTTTACTATTCACTAGGTGTCTGTAAAGTAGCTGCTTTGGCAGTCTACTGTTGTCTATGCGGGTAACATGGCCAGTCCAACGTAGTTGTTCATGGATAATGGTAGCCTCGATGCTCCTGCAGTTGGTGTCAGCAAGAATGCTGGCATTTGTTCTCTTGTCTTCCCAGCGAACTCGGAGTATGGAAAGTTGGTGAAAGTTTTCAAGTGCCTTGAGGTGCCTCCTGTATGTGACCCAGGTCTCACTGTCATATAGCAGGATGGGCAGGACCACTGCTCGATATACGTGCAACTTTGTGGATAATTTCAGCTCCCTACAGCTGAAGATACGATTTCGGAGTCTGCCCAAGGCGTGAGATGCACATCTGATCCGATGCTGAATTTCTTCATCGATGTCTGCGGTGGTGGACAGGTGGGAGCCGAGATACCGAAAGTGGATAACACTAGAGAGGGTAGTACCGTGTAGCTGGATGGATGGTGGAAGTGTGTCTGAACCAGGGGCAGGTTGAAAGAGAATCTAATTCTTACGTACATTCACCTTAAGGCCGAAGTGTGCATACGCGTCTGCATAGGTGTTCAGGATCTCCTGTATGTCGTGTTCAGTGTTAGCAACAAGGGTGAGGTCGTCTGCATACTGAAGTTCAGTAATGGAAGCTGCCGACACCTCTGTTCTTGTCTGGAGTCGTCTTATGTTGAAAAAAAAACCCTTTATCCGGTACTCGATGTTCACCCTGCTGGCTAGATTGGCACTGGCACGAGTAAGGACGGTAGACAAGAAGATGGAAAAGAATGTTGGTGCCAGTACACACCCTTGTTTAACCCCTGTTTGGATGGGGAAGAACTCTGATTGGGTGCCGTTGTGCAGAACACTGCCGTTCATGCCATCGTGGAGTTGCTTCACAATGGCGATAAATTTTGCTGGGCAGCCAAGACGGCTGAGGGTCCACCAGAGGGCTTCCCTGTTAACCGAGTCGAAGGCCTTGGTTAGGTCGATGAAAGCCATGTACAGGTCACGACGCTGTTCTCTGCACTTTTCCTGTATCTGGTGGGCAGCAAAGATCATGTCAGTGGAGTCACGTGATGGTCTAGAACCACATTGAGATTCTGGGAGGAAGTTTTCCGCCTTAGGAAGAAGTCTGTTTAGGAGGACTCGGGCTATAATCTTGCCAGCTACGGAGAGCAGCGAGATCCAACGGTAGTTGCCACAATCTGACGGGTCCCCCTTGTTCTTATAAATATTGACAATGGAGGCATCTTTAAGAGCCTGGGGGATTTCCTCCTTTTCCCATATATTCTCCAGGAGAGAGTGGAGACGGCTGGTAAGTAGAGGTCCTCCTGCTTTATACACCTCGGCTGGGATTCCATCAGGCCCTGAGGCTTTGTTATTTTTCATCTGTTTGATGGCAGTAGCTACCTCATCCAGGGAAGGAGGATAGCTGAGGTGGGTCAGCTCTGGATGCTGAGGGACCTGCTGGGTAGTCAGGACATCCACATCGGTGTTTCGGTTAAGCAATGAATAGTAGTGCTCTTTCCAGCGCTGAAGGAGGCCTTCGTCGTCTTTAATTATGTGGTTACCGTCAGATGAGCGAAGGGGAGCTGTGCCACGAGTGACTGGCCCATAAAATGTTTTAGTGGAAATGAAAAATTCGCGCATCGTGTGCTGATCTCACACACACACACACACACACACACACACACACACACACACACACACACACTTAACAACAGGTAAAATTCAAATATATTTACCTATTTTTAAAGAAATCCAATTCAACCTAAATATATCCAACCAACGTGTTCTAAGTTTGAATATAGATTATTTAACACGACTCATATTTAATATAATAATTATATTCAAGGTTAAATTCACAGTTACATTTAAATAACAATCCCTCCCTCACACTTCCACAAATTATATTTGTCTCACTGAGCTGGGATGAAATAACTAAATATATAAGAAAACCAATTTACTGATGTTGAAGGGGAAATTGCTTGTTAAAATGCAGCCACATCACAGGGAGCGTCTAGCCACGAATCAGTGTTGTCACCTCTAATTTCTACCTCACCTGGTTTAATAGTCTCTTAACTGCATTATTTTAGGACTCTAGTATTACATAGGAAGGGAAAACAGTTTTTATATTAACACAAAAGTTAGAGTGATGAAGTGTACAGTTGATAGTCTCAGTGTTGAGGGGAATAGTTTTTCCATCTTGCACTTGTTATTTATCTACCCATAACTCTAGATATAATGACCTTAACCCCTTGAGTACTATAACTTAACTCCTTGAGTGCTATGACTTAACCCCTTGAGTGCTATGACTTAACCCCTTGAGTATTTTAACTTAATACCTTGAGTGCTATGCTAAACCCTTAAGCATGTTTTATATCTCCTTGAAAATTGTGATTTAACACTTACGATACATTGACGATATTATTTAAAGAATCAAGCTATCGTACTCTGGGCTCACTATCGTTGCACGACGCTAAGCCTTCGTGCTCGTTGGTTTAATACTTCATGACACTTACCATGTAATGTACATTCCCTCAGTGTTGGTGACGCAGTATAATATTGAAAGCACACGACTAAACTGAACTCACTAAATATTCACATTGGTCATCATTACAATAAGGCCCAGAATTTTTTGGATACAGCGATGATCATAAAGAGAGATCTGAACCAGAGTCTCGAATCAAAACCTAATGCTTCATACTTACCTAAAGCAGTAAGTAGTTATATGTATAGGTCCTGTGTTGACTAAGAGCTTCATTACGTCACTAATTTAGAAACCTCAGAATTTAAGGGAGTGAATATATGACTATAGGAAGACATTTATTAGTAGTTGCTGTAGTAAGTATTCATCACCTATTTCAATGACTGGTATGACTACAAAGGTCTTAGGGCCGTTGTTTTGACCTTCCGGTGTGACCTTGACCTTAAGTGTAACTGAGATTTGATTATTTTGCCTTGGTTTGTGACCTTCGTAATGCATAATATCTTAACAGTATCACGAGAGAGAGAGAGAGAGAGAGATAGAGAGAGAGAGAGAGAGAGAGAGCACGCATGTGAAGTTATATTCTAATAACAGAACTCAGGAAGGTTATGAAAGAACAGCATGACGCCGCTACCAGAGCAAAGGAGGAAATATTTCGGTGATTTATGGAAATCTTATGACAGGTAGTGTGGTGACATAAATACTCAGACGAGGAGGAGGAAGGAGAGTGAGGACACTGACGTCAAGAGAGTCATGATTAGGAAAGTTTTACGGAAGGCAGGTGTATGGCAGGTGTCCAGGTGTTGGTGTGGTAACAGGCAAAGGTGGGAGGGGGAGTGAGAGAGAAATAGAAAGAGAGAAGAGGCGAAAGGGAGAGGAAAAAAGCAGGGAGAAGACGAGCGCGATAGATGGAGGGAGATGGAAGATGGACTTAAAGTATTATGAGTCAACGGACGAGGACGCCTGGGAGCCAGGAGCCGTGCCAAACACTCGACCACCAGACTTGTTTAGTATTGTGAGCTGACGACAAGACCAGCATTTTTTTTTTATGACTGCACAACCCATCGGTAATTTGAAAATATTTCAGATAACTAAATTGAGTGAGTTTCGAACCCTTAAAATAAAGTATCAGACATGATGCACATAGTTACTGGAGGACTATTGTTTTTTCCATAGACATTTACAATAATTATATTCATCAGTATCTCCGTATAGTGAGTGATAAAAAATGATCTTGGTTGTGGTCTCCAGGAAAGTTACACAACACACTGTACCGAGCGAGCATCGTTTGTGGAGAGTTGCGGTGGTGATCGAGTGTGTAAACTATATAACATATGAGTGAAGTAGAATTTCTACAAGTTTGTGGAATACTACATAATGCTCAGTATGCAGACCTTGTTCAGTATGATTAAAACATAATTACCAGGTCGTCTTACGGTTGGACTTAGTAAAATTAAGTCAAAATTTTGACTACCCATCAGACGCGGAGCAATAAAATGTCCGTCATGATGAGAGTTAGAATACACATCACGCGATGAAAGTTTTAAAGTACATGCACTACAAACGGGAGGCAAGGCGACTGACTGCTTTACGTTGTTAACAAAGAACGTTTATATACATGTTACCTGTAACTTGTGATCCTAGAGTAGTAGCGTGAGTGCATTTGCTGTGCGACTACCTCCTTGCTTAATATAAATGGTGAAATATAAATTTGTGTAGATCTGTTTTCTCGTAAAACTCTGAAATTAGAAACTTTTACATTTGTGAAAAATTTACATAACCTTATTTTCAAATGAAGGCGCTAAGGTCAAGGGCAGTCTGCTGGACCACCGCCAATCAGACCATCACAGTCGAGGTGAAGCTGATCAAGGCCATTACAGTCTTGTCTTGACCTATGATGTGTGTAAACTATCTGTTCCCCATCATCTTTATCTTAAACTGTCTTAACTTCATCGTCTGTAATATTAGTTGTATTGACACCGCAGCTGACCTCCACACAAATAAATATAAAATGAAAAACAAAAGTATTCTGAAAGAGTAAATATATTGCAACAAATACTTCTAAAACAAATATAATATGCAATTCCGGAGAACAAAAGGAACACATACAATATATTACAATTTTCTTTGAAGAAGTTGTTACAACATATATTATCAACGTTGCTAATCATACCCTCAAGGTTTGATGTTTCTGAGCAGCCAGGATGAGGGAGCGGCTCACTAGTGATAAACAATGACAGTCTTTACAGGCTACGAAGTGCCTAAGATATGGTGAAGGTTGGGGGAGGGTGAGAGGCGGTGCATGAGGGGAGGGGAGGGTGAGAGGTGATGTGTGGGTGAGAGTGATGAGGGGGGCAGGTGACGTGTGGCAGGAATGAGAGTGACAGGTGATGTTAAGGAAGGTGAAGGTGACAGGTGATGTGTGGGGAAGGTGAGGGTGACATATTTATGAATTCTCTTTCTGTGATTGGTAACTTAAACTACACGAAGGAGTAATATTTTTGACTTGTATATATCGTGTACACATTTCGTTCTTCGTGTTTAATGTGGTGTATCTTATTAGTATTACTAGTTTCTCCGATACCTTCAGATAGTGATCGTGTGGGGAGGACTACCATGAATGATCACATGTAGTTTGTTTGACTCGGGCATGTCATATTTAACTAATCACGTCTGTCGTCTTGTGCAAGTTGTGTATCCTGCCAAATCTAGTTCGTTATAAGAAGGTCGGTGGTGATAATCTTGTGTGAAAAAGACATTAAACGTCTAAGCAGTTCGTTTGTATGTAAACACTGCGCTCGTCCGGACAAGTTATGTCTCCGCACCACCTGACTCCCAAACATCGTGTCTGCACTAACATGTTAGGTTGTGCATCGTGAGGTGAGTGAGCACGAACACAACACCGGTAGATGAACCATTCCGGTGAGTCGATAGCAACGTATATAAAAAGAGACTGGTGGCTTACGTGCAGCAGTTGGTGTAAGTGACTATGGATTACGCTGCTGGGAATCGGCATCCCAGCAGTGCAGCCTGGGACATCCTGTTTGTTAGAGCTAGACTGTTCTCTGTTTGCCGTTTATCAATAATTGGAAGCTGTATTCCCGCTGTGTGTGGGTGACGTGAAGATGACCAGTGATGTGTGGGGGCGATGAAGGTGATAAATCATGTGTAGGGCAGGTGAAGGTGACAGGTGATGTAGGGGAGGGAGGAGGTGGTGGCAAGTATGAGTGGAGATGGTGGTAACATCTGATCTACAGTATGAGTAGAAGGGAGGGGGGTGCCAGTTGATGTGTGGGGGAGGTAAGGGTGACTAGGGATGTGTGGGGGAGGTAAGGGTGACTAGGGATGTGTGGGGGAGGTGAGGGGACTAGGGATGTGTGGGGGAGGTGAGGGTGACTAGGGATGTGATGTGGGGAGGTGAGGGTGACTAGGGATGTGTGGGGCAGGTGAGGGTGACTAGGGATGTGTGGGGGAGGTGAGGGTGGAGTGACTGAGGATGTGTGTGTGGGGGGGGTGTGGACAAATCAGGAGCTTATGTCAACACTCAGCAACCAATCAAGACACTACTTTTTGTCTAGACTTCTATGGGGGCGAAGCTTGTCAAATTAACATAACCCGGCATGAGCATTATCATATTCAACTCTACTGCAAAACAACTCTCTCTCTCTCTCTCTCTCTCTCTCTCATTTATTTTTAGTATTCAGCTTCAACAAAATATTACATCACAGTTGACACAATATGCTAAATACACTGTCATAAACACTCCATATTAATCATTCTTTGAGGTCATGCATCACACGACACATACAAAAAAAAAAACAAAGACGAAGGTAAATAAAAAAAAAAGAAACCTGGCACCAAGAGACTGAGTGAGGAGAAAATATGTCAAAATTTTTTGTGTTGTGTGTGTAGGAGCACCTGTTGGTCCCCTTGACGCAGCACCTACACTGACTCATCTCATATACCGTGTGTGTGTGTGTGTGTATGTGTGTGTGTGTGTGTGTGTGTGTGTGTGTGTGTAATATGGTTAGGTTGTTAGGTTAGATTAGGTTCGTGGTTAGGTTATATTAAATTATCTAACTTAACCCAAGCATATTACGGACTGGATACACATACACATACTGTATGCCCTCTACTGTATATACTGAAAAAGAAACAAAAAGGTTTGTGGTCTGTCGTAACATATCCAGATTGTGTATTGATGACGAAGACAATCATGTGAGCGATAATACCACAACAGTTTTATCAAATAATAATGTTGCTGATCGGAATTTGTAATCATTACCCGACATTATTTAGGTCTATTTTGTTTTTGTCGTTCTGTTGATGAGGGGGAGGGGGAACTTGGTACTTTCAATGCCAGTTACCAAAACAGGAAAGCTATATCCACCTGCCACTACTGATTGTCTTGGGCGCCACAATCATTATTAAAAGACTGTTTTATCATCCCCACTCTTTTACTCTGTGCTGTGTAAGTGTTTTGGCCGAGAGTATACAGCGCTCGCCTCCTGTCTTATGGGTCACTGGTTCGATCCTGGTTCACTCCCAGTCAATCCAACTGTAAATGGTAAGTCACTTTGCACGTTGGGGAAGTGAAGGCAGTCGAGTGCGGCGCAGTATGCTTTATCCGCACGGTCCTTAACAGGTCGCCATGCGTATGGGACCCACTTTCACTTTTTCACTCTGTATTGTACTTATCACACATTGCTTTACTAATCACCATTACTGCGTGCTATAATTATCAAATAAATAATTAAATATTGACTTCACATTATTGAGTGCCACAATCATTAAGGCAAGAGTGCCATATTGACCATCCCCTACTGAATTGCCCATTGGTCACAGTCACCGGCCAAGGAATGTTATATTGACCTTCCCTGTCTGTGTCCCTTTAGTGCTACAATCATCAGGGAGACAGTGCCAATATTCTGCTAAGGGGGTAACACTATATGCCACCAGAGGCTCCCGACCCTTACTATTATTTGCTTTGATAATTTCCCTCGTCTAGTCACCCCTCTTAAGTTCATGACCAATAAAAACTTGGGTTTCCAAAGTGTTTGGCATCATCTGCAACTGCTGTCATGGGCGGCGATGATGATGCAGTGTGAATAGTGCCAGGAGGAGGAGGAGTAGGTGATGGGTACGTGAGACAGGGAATCGTAGAAAGGGGAGGATGGAGGGACGACGAAGGGAGGCCAAAGGCTAAAAGAAAAGGCGTAGTTGGACTTACCTTAACCTGCCTCTTTATCAGCTAGTGGGCCAAATCCAAGATGGCCACCTTCTGTAATAGGTGAAACTAAAAGTTCCATAATCTTTGAACAAGACATGATAAAATAAGACTAGTGGTATAATTGTTTAATGATTGTAACATGTCTGACACGTTGAGTGGGTTTATCTTATAGTTGGTAGTCATGATCGCCCACCCACTTATCTATTTATATAATATTGAATTATCGCTGCATTAACCAGTATAGTGGGATAGTTAATTATACCAGGTTCTGTACTCGCAGTGTGGCAGGTGAAAAAAATTCTCATTCTCTAAAACAGTAAGTCATTCACCCTTTTGCTTTTGAACTGACTATCATTTGTGTCCTTTGCCACGGCCAGAAGACATAGTGGATAAGATGAGTTATTCTTTTCACCTGAGACAACAAAAGAGTATGTTAAGACGCCGCGCCGGGCGAGCCTTGAGCTGCCATCCTGCAGGCTAGTGAGCACGACGTAGCTGTCAGCGAGTGTTTCACATAAATTTTTCGCACTGAGACTGGCGGATAAATATTCCAGTTTTGATAAATATGTTATGAGCTACACACACACACACACACACACACACACACACACACATTGCTTTTATTTATCTTAATTTGAATACTTGCTCTCTCTTCGCAGTTCGTAGACTCCCTCAAGCTCCCCAGGTAAATCACTGTAATAGCTGTAAAATCAACCTTTCATGTTACGTAAGTGGCAGAGAAATATCCGTGTTACTTTGGAGGATCAGTAGGAAGTGAGACAATGGCCCCGGGGAGAGAATGGCCTCGGTAGCACAAGGTAAAGTTTTTTAACAAGTGTTATCGGAGACGGGGGCAGGGGCAGGGGCAGGGGGGCCACAATGTAGAAATCGCCCTCACTGTTTTCCCACGTTAAGGAGACACAACACAAGTGTTATAGCACCTGTGCCAGATTCCTCCATAATCTGCCCGTCCTCATATATCTTGTAGACTTCATCTAAAAACACAATGATGAGACTGTGTGGTGATCCTCTACTCTTAGTCTTAGTGCTGGCATTATAACATTCTTGTGTAAGATCAGATGAACTGATAACATCTTTATGTCGAGCAACTGTAGAACAATATATATATATATATATATATATATATATATATATATATATATATATATATATATATATATATATATATATATATATATATATATATATATATATGTGTAGTTATCAGCATATATATATAGTGATATATATATATATATATATATATATATATATATATATATATATATATATATATATATATATATTATATATATATATATATATATATATATATATGAATATAATCAAAATCTTATTTCTGTTTCAACGCGTGATTTCCTGGGGTGTTACCTCTCGATTGTAGAAAGGCATAACGAGCTCGTAGCCTGTCGACTATACAATAAAAATATACTGTAGTACAATATATTATTTTTGGTAAAGGAAATGTCTAGAAGGTGAATAGGCTTAGTGAATTTAGTAAAGTGAGTGTCTCCACGGACTGTACTGTACTGTATGTAGGCAGGTGATCGCATCGCAGCGTTGAGTCGGCTACTGTCACACACTCCATCAATTTCCGCTTATTTCTAACACTTGACACCATCTGATGCTCCCCAAACCCTCTCGTAATTACTCTCTGTTTTTAGTGCGTGTTTCGTCTTCATGTCTCCATGATTTTACCTCCACAAGTAAAATACACACAAGAAAAAACGAAAAAATAGCTTCAAAGTGACACAGCCAGGAGCGTATCGTGCACATCGGCGTCCAGACAGGTAGCTAGATCACTGTTGACATTAACAGGACCATCACAACAAACAAGAGAACAGAGTGCCTCAGCTCACACTTCTCGTAACAGTCCAAACATGATAGTTTATTGTGTGTCTTTTACTGCTGTGGGTATATGTGGTCTAGCGTACATCTGCCCACCAGCTAGCCAGGCTCACACATGATGTTAAGTTTATATATTTTTCATAGCCCAGCTGAGAGTCTGGACCAAACCATTATATCTAACTCATACCTGCCTGTCTACCTTATACACACACTTGTTTAGCCTACACCAGAGTGTCTAGCCAACTTGAGTGTATTGTGTTTAGCCCATATCAGTATGTCTATCGAAGAGTGTAGCCAACAAGTGTGCCAAGCCTAAATTGTCTAACCAAACCTGTCTGTGGTAGGTTAAACAGTCTGTAAATCCCAGTATGTCTAACCCACACCTGATAGTCCACCTCACACCACTGAGTCTAACCCATCAACTTGACAATTTATTCTATATAAGTGTGTCTAGCACACACTTGACATTCTATACAAAATCAGTAAGTCTATCTCATCAAGGTGTCTAATGGACACTAGTGTATCTAGCCTACACCTGTCAATGTACAGTCGCTCAAAAACTATCTTTACAAAATTGTGTTAGACGAAAGATTTTGGCAATCCTTCCGAGACAACAGTTGTCGCAGTGTTCATTCTGAAATTCATCGACCCCCCCCCCCACCACAGTAAAGATAGTTTTTTTGAGCGACTTTTACACTCCAGCTGACACTAATCCTACACCTACTTTCCTCACTACATATAACAGTCTCCCTATACTTTCCAAGGTATCTACACTTACCAATCTACTTACATCTACTAATCTACCCACAGCTATCATCATTGCTACACCTAACAGTCTATACCTACACCTACTAACCTACTCATAGCTACCATAAATCCTATATCCACCAATCTACCTACATCTACTAATCTACCTACACCTATCAACACTGTTACACCCACCAGTCTACCTCCACATACTAATCTACCCACAGCTACCATAACTCCTACAGCCAAACCTTCCATTTTTCAACAGTTACCAATATGCATACACTTATTAATCTACTCACACGTTCCAATGCACTACGTAACTGGCAGCGTAACCTACAGCCATGATCAGGTGTCCTAGGACAGGTGTGTAAGACAGGTGGGTGAGGTGGTGACAGCCGTGTCTTAGTACAGGTATGTGTTGGTATGTGGCAGCGTTGTGGCCAAGTCCTGAAACCTTGGCCTCCCGGTAAACTATCTGGGGGAGAGACAATGGGGGATATTGAGAGGGGGAGAGAAAGGAGGCGGGGAGAGGAAGAGGGTGGGGAGGTGAGAGTAGTTTATGGGGTTGGGGGAAGAGTAAGGGGAGTGTATCATGAATGAGACGATAAGGACAATCTCAAGGAAAATAAAAAAAAACAGTGTTTCATATTATTATTGTCTCAGGTGTTGGTGGTCAGGTAATAGGAATGTTCATTTTTTGTTCTAAATCCACAAAAATCCAAGAGTAACTGATATTAAAGATACAGTATAACTTTTCTACGATCAAAACAACTTTTTCAGTTTTAATGGAGAACGTTGATGCCATTTTATGAAGTTGATTCTCAGGAATAAGATATTTATCTTCTGATTTAGAAGCTTTAATTCATTGTTTATATTTCGTCGTACTATTATTAAGCGTTAAAGTTTATTATACTGAATACCGACGTGGAAATATTCATGCTAGTGCCTGATGCAGCCTTCTGACACCATGCCAAGGTTCAGCCCGCACTTCTCCGCACTGGTCACTTGTTTACAGATAGAATGAAGCGTGTGGGGGGCAAAGTTGCTCGACCAGTTCGAATTGCAAACTGAGCTGTGCTGTGAAGTATAATGTGCTGTGTGTAAACTAATGAACAGCCGGAATTCAGCATTTCACAGCCTGGCCAGCACCCGAGATTACAAACTTTTTCATCAGATTTAACAATGCAGAAAGACACTCGGCCCCTAGTCTGGTCTACTCCACGTGGAACGGCTCCTTTAGAAAGTGGTAGGAGTAGTTTAGAGACTAGGAGCCCCCCCCCCCCTTTCCTTCCTAACTGAGAAACGGGAGGACTGTGTATTATATTATTATCCTCGCACCGCAATCACACTGACCAACTATAGTCAATCTATAGTTTAATAATCGTGTTGCCCTCCCGTAGATATTGCTCCATTATAAAGAAATATAAGCCGCTTTAGACAAATTAACTTGTTTTAATTTAGTGTGTTATCGAGTAACATGATGATATAAAATGGTGAGACGGCCTTCTGCTGGTGGGCGGCAGCAGAAGATACTGTTCCAATTTTTCAATAGAAATTCTTCTTCTTTGGGAATTTCGCTTGGTTATTTTTTATATTCATTGTGAAGGAATTTTAAAGTCGAGGTGCCCCGTCTGGCAACTTAAGACACAAAAAATTAGATTCTGAGTTTTTAAATGACGCCGGATGAGACCTCAGTTGTCAGCATGTGGCCCAGAGCCTCGCACCCAGTGGTGGCAGCTAGCTATGTGGCAGTGATACATTTAGTGGTACGTACATAATTATTTTTCAGTTAGAACATAATGAGGTGCGACGGCCTGCTGGTGACTGGTTCGTAGCTGGGGCACCCAAAGACTGTGTGCTGCTCGAGTATATAATTATCACACGTTCGATTTTATGGAAAAACATGAATGAGACAATTAATTTAATTGCCAACGGGAACGATACAAAATAAAAGTTTGCTCATAACGCAGTGACTAATATTTACAAATTCAAGCAAAACAAATACGTGTTCAGTCCATTAAGTTCAGAAGTGTTCTTTTAAGAAAAATTAAAATTGTTCATCGAGGGTTAACGATTACTTGATTTAACGAGCGGAGACTAGTTTGTTACTCCTTATATTTACTTATTTTAAATTGCAAATACCAACTATATATTAGCTAAGACGAAACAAATCCCTAATGTGATCACTAAACTTTGTCCCAGATTTATATGAGTAAAATCCTAAGATATTTTACGGACTCACCGGGAGGCACGCAAGAGTCCTCAAGAATCTTGTCAGCGCTCGATCAAGACGTTTCTGTTTCCTTATACAGCTTACGGAAAATCTCATCGCATTACTCGGGTAATCTTGGTAGAATTTTTGCAGATCTCAATAATAACTATCATAAGCAGTCAATTGGATGTTGTTCTCACAGTATATCTCCCGCTCGAGGACAAATATTGATTATCTCGAAGAGTGTTTGAGTATAAAATACCTTACCTGAATCGATGTTATAACTGTAACAAGAGTAGAGTAAGGAGGAAATTGCTGTTAGTCAGGGGTTTTTAATTAGTTTTGGGCACTACCCCAAGACAGATCTGATAACAATACACATAACGCCACATTAACTTTAAATTATATTTGTTCATATGTTTTTGTCGCGACCACTGTCTTCATTGTCATGCTCTGCATGATTGAGTAAAATGTCACTTTCGGTTGGTGACCTTTTCTTGAATCCTTGGTGATAACTTTGTAAGGGAACATCCGATATAACTTTCAGGGTTCAGTCTGTTGCTGTCTTTGTTGCAGATATTCAGGAGAGCTGAAGAAGAAAAAAGGACCTAAAGTGCACCTATCAGTCCTCTCTGATGGACTGTCGTTACATGATTCGTGGGGGATAAACAATACACACTAACGCCACATTAAGTTTCTTTAAATTATATTTGTATCATATGTTTTTGTCATTAAGCGACCACTGTCTTCATTGTGCATGCTCTGCATTTTGATTGAGTAAATATGTCACTTTCGGTTGGTGACCTTTTCTTGAATCCTTGGATGATAACTTTCGAGTATTAGGGACACATCTCGATATAACCATTTTCAGGGTTCAGTCTGTTGCTGTCTTTGTTGCAGATGTTCAGGAGAGCTGAAGAAGAAAAAAGGACCTAAAGTGCACCTATCAGTCCTCTCTGATGGACTGTCGTTACCCCCAAAAATGCCAAATTACCCCCGTGGGGGTAACTTACCCATATATTTATAAGTATAAAGAAATAGGGCAGCTAAACAAGTGTTCTTTAATTTTTCAATATAGTCATAATGTTCATGAACATCAGTGCACTTGGTGATTGCTGATCAAATTAGGCTTTAGTAGCTGGCATGAACTTTTCATCCTCAAAGCGAGGACAAGGTCGGTGGGACTTCAAGTTTCAAAATAGATGAAAGCCACTTGAAACCAGGCAGGTCTTGGGAGTAATGGGGGTGGTTGAGCTGCTCTAAACCACAACCTTAACATCAGCTTGTGCAGCTCAGGCTTTGATGACCGGTATTTTGTCCTAGAATTCAGGAGTACATCTTTGATCATATTACCCGCCGTTTCTCCTTCGTGACTGTACACAAAATTCGAATGACGTCAACACAATAGTCAACGGTGAACTTTTTTTTCAACGCATCATACAGAGTAATGATGTAGCAGAAGCCTTTGGCATCCCAGAAATTGAACCCATGATCTTGTCGGCCAAACTCCGCGATCCGAACTTCTTGGAGGTCGAAGTTTTGTGTTTTCATTACACGGATTCCAACTAGGATTAAGGATCCCAGTGATGGTCCTTGTCTCATCCACAGTAACCAGACGACAACGAAAGTTGGTTAGATTAATGTTGCGTCTTGAGACCACCTGCGGAGTACACCCTAAGGGCTGAGGTTTAGGGTGACTAATCTTTCCCAAACCTTAGAAATGTTCAAATGTCTGTATGAAATTCCAACTTCATTGCTAACCTCATATACCTTAACGCGCTAATTCTGTAACGTTAAGTAATCGACTTGAGACTCGGTTACCTCGTCAGTGAGAACCCCCCAAAAAAAAGTCACAGGAAAAAAAGTCATGGGAAAAATGACAGAAAAAAGTAAGAGCCTAATCTAACCTATTACTTTATTTGTTAATGGTATTTAATTTAATATGACTTTTTCCTGTGACTTCATATCAATTCACCGTCAGTGACATGAAGGCTCTCGAGACTCACGCCAACGACTGATCCATCTCGTTACTGTCTGAACATTTCTCTAATGGTAACCTTCAACCTATCAACCTCAGATAACACATAAAGCCATATTATTGATATTAATCACAACTATTATCCAAAGGTACAAAATTAACGAACCCTCTCTTCTTATATTACACCTTGTCTGCAACAGCCTACGTAAAGGTACAGGTATGGATTAACCAGTAAAATCTCACCCATATATTTAGTTGACTCAAAGAAGCAACGGGGAAGTTAAATACATATCTACAAAGGTACACCTACATGGAATTATGCAGACACACAAGAGCAAATATACACACATAAACACACACAAACGCTACTATCCTATAATGAGTAAGTGCGCACACATGTATACACTCTCAAAAATGCGCACACACGCACACTAAAAAAAAATTCTCACACACCTCTATACCTTCTACACACACACACACACACACACACACAACAGTCTACCTCATGTACACCACCTAATTAGTATCTCTGCCAAAGAAAACATAACTGATATTATTGCAATATTTATACTCGCTAAAAGTACCAGTTGTTTCCTGGGTGTTGAGTGTGTTAGGGTAAGTGTTGAGTGTGTTAGGGTAAGTGTTGAGTGTGTTAGGGTAAGTGTTGAGTGTGTTAGGGTAAGTGTTCAGTGTGTTAGGGTAAGTGTTCAGTGTGTTAGGGTAAGTGTTGAGTGTGTTAGGGTAAGTGTTGAGTGTGTTAGGGTAAGTGTTCAGTGTGTTAGGGTAAGTGTTGAGTGTGTTAGGGTAAGTGTTGAGTGTGTTAGGGTAAGTGTTGAGTGTGTTAGGGTAAGTGTTGAGTGTGTTAGGGTAAGTGTTGAGTGTGTTAGGGTAAGTGTTGAGTGTGTTAGGGTAAGTGTTCAGTGTGTTAGGGTATGTGTTCAGTGTGTTAGGGTAAGTGTTCAGTGTGTTAGGGTAAGTGTTGAGTGTGTTAGGGTAAGTGTTGAGTGTGTTAGGGTAAGTGTTCAATGTGCGATGGTAAATGTTCATTTTCAAAAGCGTAACAGATGTGACAGTGTTACAGGTGTGACGCTATTACAGGTGTAGATATGTCATAAATGTAGATTTGGAAGTGTGTCAGGTGTGAGAGTGTAGCAGGTGTAGGCGTGTAGCAGGTGTGAGTTTGTGACAGTTATAGGCATTTGATAGTTGAGGGTAACGGTTGCAGGTGTGTGATATGGACGCGTGACATGTTTGTATGCATGGCAGGAGTATATGCATGATAGGTGTGATTGCGTGACAGGTGTATAACTTTGGGCATGTGCCACGTGTGAGAGTGTGAGACAGGTGTGGGCAGGTGACATGTACAAGCGTGTGGAAGGTGTGGGTACATAACAGGTGAGGGGTGTGTGACAGGACGTGTGATAGATACTAGCGGATGACAGGTGTAGGTGTGTGACAGGTGTAGGCACGGATGTGTTTTAGTGTTGTGTTTACCTAGTCCAACAGAGACCGTCAACGGTTGTGTTTACGTTGGCAGAGGCGGATTGGGCATCTACCCTCCGTCTCCCATCCCTTCCTCTCCCTCTCTCCTGGTGCCCCTCTCCCTCTCCACCCCCTTCCTCTTAACAGACGACCTCTCCAAGCTATTATTCCACCTGTCCTCAACTTTATTCTTTTCACCTTCAGTTTTTTCTCCTCCTTTGTGAGTCATCGCTGTTGTCATGAGAAACACTACAGTATCTTGGCGACTCTGCAGTACCAGCTTGACTCATAATATAAAGTCGTAAACACATTTATCTGTCAGGCGGTGTTCTGTAATGGCTTACACTGCTTCAGTATCTCTCAAGTGTTCATATTTTTATTGTGATGTAGTTTGATTTGGTTAGATTAGGTTAGTTCACTACTGTAGTTCAGGTTAGGTCAAGTCAGATCAGGTTATGATAGGTCAGTTCTGGTTTGGTAAGTCGGGTCAGGTTAGGTTAATTAACTTAGGTTACTTAAGGGTTAAGTTAGGTTAGGTTAGATTAGGTTAGATCTGGTTTTATTTAAGGCAATTCATTTACATATTCAGTATTATGACTATTTAAATGATCGTCTATAGCCAGTCAGAAGTTAAAAAAAATACACAGATGTTTTCGTCGCTATTAGGCAATTATCCTTACTTAGTGTAACACACACACACACACACACACACACACACACACAGGGATTCTTTTTGAAAAGCATCTAATACACTATGTCCGTAACTACTCTGCCAAATATACACTATAATGCATTATTCATTTACATCTCAATCTGTTTATACTCAGCTGAGCGACATGACTTCTTACCACCATCAGCAGGTATCGCCTCTAGGGGCCAGCTTCCATGTTTCCATCTTGCCTTCCTCGAACACTCGTTCACTCCAAGCTGCTTCTTTGTAACTTCGATCCACTATTCCTCGCTTTTGTTCCATTTATCTTATATTGCTGCCTTTTATTGTGTATTCTACCTTACTAGATCTCCAAATTATCTATTATATTTTGTAACATTGGCTAATCGTTGTATTATTTTATTTTATGTTTTTCCTAGTCCAGTGTGTACTCATCGTTCCTCTACTACACAGACCCTTCAGGCTTCCTCACTATGCCTTCGCTTGGTGTCGTCTCCATCTTCCTCAGACATAGTTAAACTGATCACACGCAGCCCTCTATGAGCCTTCCTTGGGAACTCGTAAATGGTTGATATAATTGTAATAATGTATAAGTCTTTCCTCTTCTGTTGTTGGTCGAAATTAATATATGTTTACGTCTGATGGTATATAATTGCGTCACTAAGTCCTGTAGTGTGCCAGATAGTTATTCTTACAAGACTTTTTAACTTTTTACTTAAAAAAATAAAAGTAGGATAATATTAATATTCTAGCATTCTGTCACTTTTTAATGTAGACAGTAAACAACTCTATTAAACTACTTGTCACAACTTCGTGTATAATATCAGCTGGTGGTCCACCTGCTGGTACTTCTCCATACTTCATCTACTTTATGGCAGGAGTTTTGTCTTTAAAAAAATCACACACTTTATAATTATGAAGTTTTCTCAGTTATTTTTTCTTCAGAACTTTTTTTTTCTTTGTTGAAAATATGTACATAAACTTCTTCGTCTCTTTTGACTGATCTTTTCGATAGTTAAGATGTAATTATCTTCTCGGTGGATTTTTTTTTTTAACGAAGCGACAGTTTGTGGTTGTTTTCGTATCATGTCACACACTGGATGTCCACCATCAGATGATTCAGCAGCCATGAGATTGATGCAGCTAGGGAGAGTTGTGGGACATGTGTTGGGAGGGGGCGGGAGTGAGGCAGGTGTGATGAGATGGGGTAATCATTGGATAACTGTGTGAAGGGGTGGGCATAGGACAGGTGTGAAGGGGCACGGACGGTCATAGGACCGATACAGGTAAGGAGGGAGAAAAGTCTGTAAAAACACCTGTACTTGATATTCTTCCGCTCACGAGTTCCCATGAAGGTTATATTCCCATCTACCATACTGGTTTCTATATAAGGAAGATATGGAGACGGTCATAAAACATACCCGAAGATTAGCCAGCCTAACGCTACCTGGTCAGGTTATATTATGCTGCATTAGCGTTGGGGATTTATTCTTCGGGTGAAATAAGCCGGAGTAAATCCTTAGATGATCCGGTTAATCTATTCTGTGGGTTACGTTAATCATCGAACCTGTAGTTTTCGATACGCTTCTTGTGGTAAAATGATCTCTAGTTAGCATTAAGTGTACCATATTATGTGCTATGGCTCTCTACTTGATTTCTCAGTTAATACTTAAACTTTGTCGGCGTGTGCCTGATGGCTGAACACAAAAATTCACTTTCGTGTTAGCGACAGGAAACGAGTTTAAAGGAAATTGGGCAAAATCTCAACAACTTTTTTAAAATAGCACAATAATTTATAACCAAAAATGTGAGTAATTGGTGATTCTCTAACAAATCCATTAGTGTGAGTATATAGGTTAATATTTAAAATGAACTTCCAACATTTTTTTTTCTGTTCCTAAATACTGTAGGTAGAAGTGTGTCCCATAACACTGACATACCGTTAATATAGTGAACATACAGCACACTGTGTAGTAAACCTTCGGTACATAAGATGATAGCGTGGTCAGCAATGCAATCAACGCAAACACTTTCCCAGCTGCAAGGTTCGGTGCCCATTTACAACTATAGGGGGACACTACGGCCATGAACCATACACTACCCAGCCCCAGCAATACTTTAGGGAAGGATGCTGGCCCAGCATCCTTCCCTAAAGTATTAGAATTCGAATAAAAAAGAGCTTTTGAGATCAAACATCTCTATCACAATCTCTCTGTCCTTCCCTCTACTGAGTGAACCCTTTTATCTCTCTGTCAGTGCCCCTCGCAGTCATCCTCACTCTTCCTCTCCTTCTCTATGTCTCTTTGTTCCTTCTATCTTTTCTTCTCGTCAGTTCTTTCCCTCTGCTCATTTTTCCTTTAGTGCTGCTCATCGGTCTTAGTAATGAAGTATTAGTTTTCCAAGTATGGTACATCAAACTTTCGCCTTCCTTTCTGAAAACCAACTGAATCTATAGAGCTTTATCTAAACCAACGATTGGATTAAATTCATCTGAACTGGATTCGATTGACTTAAATTTTATGTGGCAGAGAATGAGTTGCTTCCACTCTTATTGATTTCATAGAATTTCACTGGGATTTATTTGATCTTATTTTTAAATTTTGGGTTTCGTTTCGCTTAATTGCATATCATAGGTTTAGTTTAGCTCAGTTTAATGTAAGTTAAGAGAATATACTTCGTTTAAGTCTATTTGTGTCTGTGTGAGACAACCCATTGTCCACTTACTTAGCTTAACGTTACTGATGGATAGATTTTCCCAAATTGGTTGAGTAACGGCTTCTGTCCACCACTGGGTCGCTGTTTTGTCCCTGACTCCCTGTGGCAGGATAGTGATACCTCTCAGTGTAGCCTCAGTCTCTCCTATACTGTACTGTTATTCCTCCCCTCACAAAACCTTTCAAATGCCTAAATATTATTGTTATGCTCACACCTGGTGCACGTGTACGATCCACTATGTTGGAAAAACACCAAGAACACGCCGCATAATTCCTTATATTCTCACAAGAGACTAACCAGCCGTACTTAATAAAACAAAAATGATGCACCGAATTTGACTAGACGTTATAAGGAACCACCTGGTAACGGTGTAGAATGTGAATGGAACATAAGATTTTTGGGAAGAGCTGCTAAAGAAGCCAGTAGACATTAATACTATCTCGGTACAAAGAATCTGAAGAGATATTTTCCTCTGTTACTTGGAGGAGTAAAACATCGTCCGCCTCAACCTCTCCATCCAGAGTAACGTGTTGACCATTAACACAACCTTGTAGGTACTTCTCCAGATAACTTTTTAACCTATCCAGTAAATACACAGGAGACTCAAGGCATCTATTTCGTACAAGAAATTGTTATGTATTATAATTTGTTCCACTTCAGGATTGTGGTTGTCGAAAATGGAAACAAATAATTTTTCATGGAATTTTTAAATTACGGATCTGTTTTTTAGGGTTCTGTCTCTATGTGTATACGATCCTACCTGTACTGAAACAAATAATTTTTATATATATATATGTGTATACGATCCTACCTGTACTGAATTACTTATATATATATATATATATATATATATATATATATATATATATATATATATATATATATATATATATATATATATATATAAAGTACAAAGGTCCGTAATCATAGATAAACACAAAAGAATGTTACCTAAGTGACCGTCTACTGTGATCAAAAATTATAATTCAAAAGCTAATTAGTTAAAAGAAAAACAAGAATCAAATGTAAAAACCTACTGATAAATTTAAATAATCTACTTGAATAAAAAAAAAAACAGTATTATTGTTATTGCGACAATCACCGTCATCATCATCACCTCTCTGTTCTTTCACCTCATAATTTCTATCTTCTATTTTACCACTCCTCCTCTTACCCCTCGATTATCTTCAATTCCTCTTTAACCCATTTTCTCCCTTTACCTCATTTTCCTTATTTCCTCCTTTTCCTTTCTTCTTTTTAAATTTCTCTCTTCCCGATTTCCGCTTCCCCCTATTTCCTCTTCTCCTCCTCACTTCTTATTTCCTCTCCTGTCCCCCCCCCCTCCCCCTCATGGTCAGTGTTGTGTGTGGGGGGGTGAACAGGTGTAAGAGTGTGTGTGAACGTTTGACTGGCAGGGTGAGAAGGGTGGGGACCAGGAATGTAGGGAAGCCGCTGCTGTGGTCCGCGACTGGTGCAAGTAGACCGATCTCACACTCCAGATGTGGGTAGATAGGTGCACACACACACACACACACAGACACACACACACACACACAAAAATTGGACTGACTTAAAAAAAAACCCCAGCACATTTAGAAATCACTGGACCTACAAACAGCCACAGGTCAGTCATGATTTGTTGTCAACAGCAGTGAATGGGGGATACACCTGTTTCTAGGCCAGGTTCCCAGGGTTCCCACATTCCCACTCCGCCTTGGTGGGAGTCTCAGGTAGGAACTGTAAGCGTATACTTTGCCTGTGTCTCCTCACCCCAATTCTACCCCCCACCCCCATTCCCCCTTCATCTTCCCCCATCAAACACCTCCCCTCCTCTACCCCCCCACCTCGTCTCTTTCTCTCCCACTGGTCTACCATGTTACGGAATTACCATTACACTGGACCTTTCTCTCCTTCATGCCCCCTCTTGTCCCTCCTCTTTCTCTCGTGTTTTCTCTCCTTTTCTTTCTTGCTCTCTTTCTCCTTCCCTCCCAAGTTTTATAGTATGTCTCATTTTCTTTTTCTCCTTGTATATATATATATATATATATATATATATATATATATATATATATATATATATATATATATATATATATATATATATATATATATAGACCTGTATGTGTGTGTACACGGCGTATCTGTTTATATTTGCGAATGAACTATGTATTTATATCTAAAGAGTATGGTGCCTCTGTTTGATGTCTTTATGTTAAATATTTTATCATAAACAGTGTCAGGCATCTCCCTTACACACACTGTTTACCCACCACGATATAGAAAATATTGTGTACAGTGTTGTGTTCCTCTCACACGTTAATGTTACCTCGTGTTATTTTCAAAGATATTTTTGTTCATCTCTCTCCCTGTCTCTGTCTCTCCCTGTCTCTGTCTCTCTCTGTCTGTGTCTCTCCCTGTCTGTGTCTCTCCCTGTCTGTGTCTCTCCCTGTCTCTGTCTCTCTCTGTCTGTGTCTCTCTCCTTGTTTTTTTTTACTGTTTTTCACTCTTACCGCTACAGTACTTGAGTAACCATCTCACGGTGTCTCCCCTAATGTTGTGCAAAAACCCGCGCCACACCACACACAGGAACTCCTTTTACTAGTTTTTCCTCGTGGTACTTCTGCAGGAGGTTCTTCCCAGTAATTTTTTTCTTCTCGCTTTGGTCACCCGTCTTGTTACACCAGTGAAGTGTTATTGTTGTGAGATCAGGAGTGTGTACGTGCCTGTTTTGTTATTGTTCGTACACGTACGAAAAAGTATAATGAAAGAATGAGTCAAATGGGTCATGTCACCTCAAATTATTGTTATATTTGAAACTTTGTCATCATTGTTTATTTTATGTATGAGGTTGTGTAGAACTAGATCTGGGATGATGATTGATGAGTACTATGGTCTACTGTTTCGACTCCTTTTTACGATCATTAGTTTCATTAAAGTCAAATTTACTTCATTTCATTGTAGATTTAAGCAGTATTACCCCAGTGTTATATCATTGGTGGTTCCGAATATTAAACAAACAAACAAACAAACACATGTAACGAATATCTCTATCAGACACAAACAGATGAATAATTTGCTCAACGAATATCATCAGACGAACAACAACAAAATCCATAGGCCTTCTATTCGCCAGACGGATTTTCGCCCAACCTGATTCTGGCTCCCTCACTATAGTTCTGCCCAACAACTGATTCTAACCACCCCCCTTCTGGTCAGCTTAATAGATGTCGTTCACATAACTTGACGCGTTGATTGTTGGCACATTGTTATTGGGAGGGAACGAGAGGCAGTGAAATGAAGTGGAAGGGGAGATGAGAACTATAAGAGAGAGAGAGAGAGAGAGAGAGAGAGAGAGAGACAAAAGATCGAAAGATAAAAGAACAAGGAAAATGAAGGAGAGCGAGAAAGAGAGAAAGACAGCGAAAGGAGGGAGAGAGAGAGAAACAACGAGAAAGAGAGAGAGTCAGAAGAGGACAATAGATGTTTGAAACAACACCTGTACACAACATTCCAGTGACAGGTTCCCACGGCTGCCTTATGGACCTGCTGTAGTCGTTGTGTACCTCCGTGTGAGTCAATCATTCTCCTCTCTCCAGCCTC
Source organism: Homarus americanus (assembly GCF_018991925.1). Classification (NCBI taxonomy): domain Eukaryota; kingdom Metazoa; phylum Arthropoda; class Malacostraca; order Decapoda; family Nephropidae; genus Homarus; species Homarus americanus. Next base: position 233,091 of record NW_024745219.1, on the reverse strand, counting down.
TATCAACTTGTGTAGTTTAGGAATCATAAACTTTGTGCCAAATAGTTTTTATATCAATTCGTCAAATAACATAATATTTTTTTTATAGTTTACTTTTTTTTTATCTCTGCCTTCACTGGTAAAAAAAATTACTTCCTTTTCTAATAACGACCTCAGTGGCTTATTTGCTTAGCTCCCTTTACCAAGCTTAATATAACCTAACTAACCCATATATTTAACCCTGATTCATCATTTATTACTCAGTTTACTAATACAGTTCAACAATACTTACTCTTTGATTACTCAGACCTTAATCCTTGGTCATATTATCAACAGTTCCCCTCCAAAACTTTCATTAATTTCTCTCTGTCTCATGTAGCCACTTGAAGGTTATATACGTAGTGTCTAATATTATATGTGATTTAGAGTCTATATATTATTAACACCCAGGACATAATGGTATCCCACCTCTCATCCTCAAACAATCTGAACTTGAACTGACCAACACACTCAACCACCACAGATGATCAACACACTCAACCACCACAGATGATGACCAACACACTCAACCACCACAGATGATGACCAACACACTCGACCACCACAGATGATGACCAACACACTCAACCACCACAGATGACCAACACACTCAACCACCACAGACGATGACCAACACACTCAACCACCACAGACGATGACCAACACACTCAACCACCACAGACGATGACCAACACACTCAACCACCACAGACGATGACCAACACACTCAACCACCACAGACGATGACCAACACATCCCTAAAGATTTCCAACACACAGACACCACTTACAGCTCCTCACAGACTCTCTACAAAGACTAAAGCTCCCCTATCCCTCCCATCCCTCCCCCCTCCCCTTCCCCCTACAATCAACAAACAGACACTCACAGATTGCGACACATTACTAGAAACGACCAACCTACCATAACAGACGCCTATTACTATTCCAAACACATTAACAACTTTTCGACCTACACACGACGCCTCCTGTACACACGTTTAGGTCACCGTATACAGACCACAGACACACACTCACAGACACACATTCACAGACACACACTCACAGACACTCAAGACATTACCATATATATTCTTTACACACTTTACACAAAAACAAATGAACTTTTTAACCTATACTTAACGTTACCCCTCCCCCACCCATCCACGGATCCAATACAGCCAAATAAATTCCCAGCACAACTGTAAAGAAGACAAAGTTAGAGGACCCTACAGCCAACCAGTACCTATCAACAGACGTCTAAAGCCTTCTGATATACGCTAAACACATCCACCCGCACACCTCTCTAAATGATTAACGTTTACCCTCACTGGCAATATACAAACACGAACAGATTCTCTTCAAGTATATACACAAGACACTTACAGAATACTCTACATACCTGCCACAGACTCCCAACACACTCAAACTGACGACCACCAGACACCCCCAACATTCTCCTGTAAAACTAACTCACCTCCACAGACCCACAGACCCACAACACCCCCCCTGTCAGACCCCAACACACCTTAGGAGTACCTGTTGTAAACATTCTTGTGGCTGGGGATTGGCTACGCCGCCTCAACTCAGCCGACCCTCAATAAATATCCCTATACCCCGTTTTCTGTCGACACTCATTACATACACTCGTGAGTAACTGAAATTCCTCCTTGTCACTCCTCACCTGGTGTATCTAATTTGTTGATAAGCGGGGAATATAAAACCATAGTTAGGAGAGGTGTGATGTGGAGTGTGGTTATGTTAGTATCCGGAGCACCCAAGACGGGAGGGCAGGAGAGCCAGTATTGCCTTCTGCAACATGAGACTCATAAAAGAGCAGGTAAAACCGATAGTCCCTGGCCGACCCATTTATACTGACGTTAAGAAGGACAGGTTCAATTCATGGGATCTCCGGCCATTGATTTGTATGTCGGACTTGTTTGTTACACAACAGGTAACGGAGAGTGTACGTTAAAAATGTTAAAAGACTGCACAGGTACACTGAGTGACCCTTACTGCACGACAAACGGAACCATACAGTCTATAGTCCACCAGCAACACACTTAACCTCAGGAAATGACGCTGAAAACAATACGGTTCAGGGTGTTGCCATCTCGGGCGTATCTGGAACACTTATATTTTGTTTAGCTTTTGTTTACTTTTATAAACAAATAAAGAAAACGTATCCAGAAGATATTTTTTATAAGATACCCATAAAAGAAGTTACATATAAGGTACCGCTCCCTTGTACTACTTAAGGATTTTTCAGTAAAGTTCACCTGACTCGCGCCACCACAACTTTTATCGTAGTACAACAAAACAAGTCAATTCATCAGCGTGAGTAACCTGTCAAGGTGAATGAGGTCAGAGACAAGTGTGGTGAGGGACACACACACACACACACACACACACACAAATATCAGTCTCATTTCTTATATCATACAGCATAATACCAATTCCTACATTAGTTGTCTGAATCTTAGTAACTAAAACTACCTTAAAATTGTATAAGAAAGAAAACCATCAGCACAACATATTTTTCGTGGAGGATTAATATCAGTTGTTTCTAGAAAATTTGACCTGTAGAAAATAAATCCCGGCCACTTATGGGAAGGTGACGCCTTTTAGATAATGTATACGTGTTGTATGACTGACGATAATCTAAATGAAGTTATTATTTAGTGATCTCAGCAGCAAGAATATTTAAATGTAAGAATAACATGTTGGTTCTTACGTCATATAACAGAAAGGAATTTAGAGACTAATTCTTTCAACTTATGAAATGAATTGCCTTACCACCAACCCTTTGCTGAAATTATTACCCTTGATAACTTCAGTGTACAGTGCGTTTACAGGGGCTCGTCAGGTTTTGTTGCAGTGTGGCAGCCCTGTGCTTGTTTACATTCGACAGAAGGAAGCTCTTAATATTAAACATACTATGGCATCAAAGAAAAACAATATTAAAACAAACATCTCAACATAATGATTTGTGGAATGTTTATATGACGAGCCTCTGTAAATGTACTGGTGAAGGGGATTGTACATAATATACCTTGGCTCATTCACTCTTCTTGGAGAGATCGAAAAGAGCCAGACAGTAAAATATTCTCTGGTGATAATTACCACCTCACCCACGTCGTCAGAGACCCAACCTGATTCCCTGGCCGTCCTAGTTACAAGATAAATGCTCTATTGTCCCTCACTACCCGTCCAGGTCCCGTAGAAGGCAACCACCTACGACTCTGCTCACACAACTGCATTTAGTGAGTTTGGGTCTTCTATATAAGTTTTGGTGGGGTGTTTTATGCCATGATTTTTTGACAACCACACAACTCTGAGTGGGTGCAGACGATGAGTGGACTGTGGTTAGGGAGATATCCTCACCACGTCGCTCTTTTTCCTCCGCCGTAATAACTAACACCTGCAGGTTAGTTAGTGCTGTTACGGGTATTATATCTAGTCAGCCATAAGGAATTTCTCAGCCCGCCAGTCCCTTTATCCCCACCGTAAGTTGGAGCCAGGCAGCAGGCGTTCCTCAGGGCACGAGACCTCTCCACCGCCCGCCCCATCCCTCCTGGTCACGCCCCAGCAGGAAATACTTGTTGCGCCACGTGTCCGGTCAGGCCTACCTGCTAATTATCCCGCTGAGCCAAATATCGATTAATGAGACTCACGGTGATGAGTGAGGTGAAGGTCGTTACACGGGTGTTGGCGGTGGTGAGGCGGGCGGGGCTGGAACCTGACTCACGATACAGAACACAAAAGAAGTGAAGATGGCAATCGGGTTAATGAAAAATAAGAGAAATGAGAGAACACATTAGTGAAGACATCTAGTAAAATGGGTATATTTAAAAAGGAAAATATTTATTAACTTCTATCTATCTATATAAAACAGAGAAGTATGTCTGTTTGTGTGTGTGTGTCCGCACGAGAATCTCGGAAACTACTTTACCGATCTGTAGTGATGATGGATGGTGTTATATGTAGTGATGATGGGTGGTGTTATATGTAGTGATGATGGGTGGTGTTATATGTAGTGATGATGGATGATGTTATATGTAGTGATGATGGGTGGTGTTATATGTAGTGATGATGGATGGTGTTATATGTAGTGATGATGGATGTGTTATATGTAGTGATGATGGGTGGTGTTATATGTAGTGATGATGGATGGTGTTATATGTAGTGATGATGGATGGTGTTATATGTAGTGATGGTGGATGGTGTTATATGTAGTGATGGTGGATGATGTTATATGTAGTGATGATTAGACAATAAAATAATAACAGTTTAATGCTAAAAAAATATACTTTGCTGTACCGTTGTAGTGAAAAACATGGTGGAACTTACATACACCGTTAATGAACTATTGATGGAAGAAGAAGAAGTTTTGGGGACTGAACAGTGAGACAACGTGGAGCTTCACCGAGGGTGGCGTCCTACCATGGCCTAGCGAATGAGCGTTTCTGCTAGTTAATGTTCTAAAGAAATTACGAAAATCCAAAAGTTTCAGCTACCAAACCGGATAACTAACGCAGTAAAAATAGTAGAATTGTTCCCAAACCCAAGTTTTTCCAGAAACACTTACTTGAATGATCCTTAAGATGTGACCGACAGCTGATATAAGACAGATGTAGACATGATGCTAATTATTAGGAAGTACATATTGGCACCTCACAGAACTTCTACCTATTTGCAGCTGAAGGAAAACATTACTATAATGTATACAATTCTCGCCTACTGGACAATCAATTCGACGTCAACTTAACTTCATCACAGACTCTGAAATGAAACCGAAAATTCCGATATAACGTTGAGTCAAAATAGCCCAACAACTTGTTTACTCACTGCCAGATGAACGTCTCTCCCCATATTGTACTTATAAAAGAATTTTCATGATCGCAAAAATGTGTAGAGAATACTTACCAAGAGAACAGCGCGTGTGTAATATAGCAGTAGGTGGGGAGTGGATGTATTATAGTAGTGGGTGTAAGAAGTAGGTGTAATATAGCAGTGGGTGGGAGGAGTTTGTGTAATAGAGCAGTGGGTGGGAGGAGTGGGTGTAATATAGCAGTAGGTGGGGAGTGGATGTAGTATAGCAGTGGGTGTAAGAAGTAGGTGTAATATAGGTGTAATAATAGCAGTGGGTGGGAGGAGTGGGTGTAATAGAGCAGTGGGTGGGAGGAGTGGGTGTAATAGAGCAGTGGGTGGGAGGAGTGGGTGTAATAGAGCAGTGGGTGGGAGGAGTGGGTGTAATAGAGCAGTGGGTGGGGGCATCATAGGCTTGTGTTACCATCTGGCGGCGGACGATAGTAACTCAACTAAGCAATCATCGTTGTGGTGGTGGAAGCCGGCGTGTGGTGGAGGCCTAAAACCCAGGGTCATAATGTCTGCCCTGGCCCGCACAGGTGGCAGACGGCAGACCAGTCCTCTCTTCCATCACTCTCCCGCTGACTCTTTTTCCCGTCCTCTCTCTCTTTCTCTAAACGTCTTTCTCTCTAAAAGTATCTCTCTCTCTCTCCTTATTTCTTTCTCGAAACGTGTCTCTCTCTCTCTCTCTCTCTCTCTCTCTCTCTCTCCTTCTCTCTCTCTCTCTCTCCTGTTCTTATCTTCACCCACTCTCTCCATCAATATTATTCTGCTATTCACACTCAAAAGATTACGAGACAGTATTGTGCACTGACAACTCTCCATCAGATCCAAGTGATGTGTCCTGGGGCAGCACTACCAGGTGTACATGTGTCCTGGGGCAGCACTACCAGGTGTACATGTGTCCTGGGGCAGCGCTACCAGGTGTACATGTGTCCTGGGGCTGCGCTACCAGGTGTGCATGTGTCCTGGGGCTGCGCTACCAGGTGTAAATGTGTCTTAGCGCAGCACTACCTGGTGTACATGTGTCCTAGGGCAGCACTACCAGGTGTACATGTGTCCTCGAGCAGCACTACCAGGTGTACATGTGTAGTGGGGCAGCACTACCAGGTGTACATGTGTCGTGGGGCAGCACTACCAGGTGTACATGTGTCGTGGAGCTGCACTACCAGGTGTACATGTGTCGGGCAGCACCACCAGGTGCAGGCGTGTCGGGGGCAGCACCTTTACCAGGTGTATATGTGTCGTGGGGCGCGTTCAACAGTAAGGCGTGCCGGGCAGCACCACCAGGTGGTACATGTGTCCCGGGGGCAGCACCTCACCAGGTGTACATGTGTAGTGGCCGCAGTACCAGTGGCAGGGCGTGGGGCAGCACTACCAGGTGCATATGTGTCGTGGGGCTGCACTACCAGGTGTACATGTGTCGTGGGGCAGCACTACCAGGTGTACATGTGTCGTGGAGCTGCACTACCAGGTGTACATGTGTCGTGGGGCAGCACTACCGGGTGTACATGTGTCGTGGGGCAGCACTACCGGGTGTACATGTGTCGTGGGGTAGCACTACCTGGTGTACATGTTTTCATGGTCACAATCCTCTTTCTCTCACTTTTGAAATTTAGAACTAAACAAACGTAGAATATTGACTCAGGTGGAGAGGAAGATATATACTGGTGAGAGGTATTACTGATGTCTGCAGGGTCCTGAACGAAAATTACTGACGTTATCATCATATAGTTTGTAACGTCAGATGCTTAAAGTTGTGTTGTAATGTTTCTCTTACTGTGTGAAGGAAGTCAATATATCTTCTGTCAATTTATCGTTCTATTATGGTCAACAATACAGTCTCTTGGTGTTACAATATCTCGTTAAACATCAATATAACTCTGAACATTATGTGGTAAGGGGGTAACAATAATTCGCTCCTGCAGTATTTCCAAGTATACATCTTATTTATCTATAAGTAACTGTGAACGTAATGTATTTAGAGTAATGACATTTAGTTAAATATTCTACAGCAATACCGTATACTGACTCCCAGTTGAAACATTCCACAATTGATGTTTATTTTTCAGATCATTTCCTGTTTATCGTCTGTGTGTTTACTAAATATTTATTCTCCTTCATAAAGTAGTGAGATAATATTGAGTATTCGAATCAATAGAATTTATGAAGAAGTTTGTCGAGAACCTGTGCGTCTACCAGAACCTGTGCGTCTACTAGAACCTGTGCGTCTACTAGAACCTGTGCGTCTACTAGAACCTGTACGTCTACTAGAACCTGTACGTCTACTAGAACCTGTGCGTCTACTAGAACCTGTGCATCTACTAGAACCTGTACGTCTACTAGAACCTGTGCGTCTAGTAGAACCTGTACGTCTACTAGAACCTGTGCGTCTACTAGAACCTGTACGTCTACTAGAACCTGTACGTCTACTAGAACCTGTGCGTCTACTAGAACCTGTACGTCTACTAGAACCTGTACGTCTACTAGAACCTGTACGTCTACTAGTAACCTGTACGTCTACTAGAACCTGTGCGTCTACTTGACCCGTACGTCTACTAGAACCTGCGTCTACTAGAACCTGTACGTCTACTAGAACCTGTACGTCTACTAGAACCTGTACGTCTACTAGAACCTGTACGTCTACTAGAACCTGTACGTCTACTAGAACCTGTACGTCTACCAGAACCTGTACGTCTACCAGAACCTGTACGTCTACTAGAACCTGTACGTCTACCAGAACCTGTACGTCTTCCAGAACCTGTGCGTCTACTAGAACCTGTACGTCTACCAGAACCTGTACATCTCCCAGGACTGTATATCTACCACACAACCTGTAGGCCCGATAGAACCTGTAGGCCTAGTGTACCACAATCTGCCCGGCCTTGTATTGAAGGAGATGTTAGCGTGGGTCGAGTCTCAGCTTTAGGTTTAAAAGTCAAGTAGTTGTAGTAATTAAATGTTGGGTGGTGAGGTAAGTTGTTCTATAATGAGGTGTTTCAAAACTGGTCATTATTGGGAAAATATTCAACCCCTTTACCACTCACGGCTGGCCCCCCTTAGCACTCCCACATACACCTTTACCTTGTGCTAATTAAAATTTTTGTTCTTTCACATCTGTTTCTCCTTTTTTCTTTTTTTTTTACCAGTTTAGTCGTGTGTTTGGGTATCAATTCTAGTTATATTTCTATCTATTATTTCATCTGTTTATTTACTTGTTGATTGTTCCATTTAGATTTATGATGGTAATAATAATAATAATAATAATAATAATAATAATGGCAATGTTAATAAATAATAATAATGATGGTGGTAGCATTTATTGTTTTACTGTGGCAAATTCTATCCCGTTGTTCTGAAGGCGCCTATAACCAAAACACTCACTCTCAATTCATTTCATTTCACCTCTAATTCTCTCCTTTCTCTTGCCTTCATCACCTTTACCTCACTCCCACATAGTAATGTCGGCTCGATGTTTCTCCTACATACTGTATCTCCATCTTTGGCCTCCATTGATTCTCTCCATATATTTCTTAGTGCACTTATTTTTTTACTCTCGTTTCTTATCTCTCCTCTGTGATTCAATTCTCATAACCTGGACTGCATTCAATAATCTCCCATTTTATCCACATAATTTTAACCGTTCCTGTATCACTTTCTATTCGCTCTAGCATTTGTTTTTTCTCAGATCTATAAATGCCACAAACAAATTCTTTCCCTTCTCCAGGTACTTTTCGTTCTTGTTATTTAACTGTGTGTGTGCATGCGTGCGTGGGAAGAACCCGGTGTTATTTGTTATCGAGTCTTCTAACCTGTCAGATATTTCGACAACGTGTGAATCAAGAAATATCAAATAAACTGACGCTAAACGACTCGTTTCATATCTTCCGTCTCTTTTATTTGTGAGTGGACCCTGAGACGGACCCCGGCTGTTACAAGTATGTTACGAGGAAGCCACCGAAGCCATAACGTCTTGTAGGAACATATCGAACATCATTTTACTCTTCAGCTGACGTCAAACCGTGGAGATTACGGCTCTCCTTATTGTAAACAAGAAAACAAGAACAAAGAAAAAATAACTGTATTTATGCCAATCAATGCAATCTTGCCTTCTCTGAGACAGTTGTTTTCATATACAAAAATAATATTACTTCTTTCACAAATATAAATGAATTTGTTTTAATATTTATAATTTCTTTCCCTATTTTTATAAAGTATTTGACATGAAAAAGATTAAATTGTGTTGATTAAGAAGCCGAAGCCAACGCAAGAGTCAGACATGCTGACAAATTTCACTTGGTGGTCGGGCACGTGTTCACAGGAAGTCATAAAAAATACATCAGCACGTGGCGCCCAAATACCGGTTGTCGGCATCATTATACAGACACTTGTTCTTTTCTTCCATGCCCCCAGGGATGGTCTCTCCTCGGGCCTCAGTGTTGCAAAACTTTCAGACAATACTTTAGGATTTAAAGAATCGGGAGATGAGGAGAGAATATTATACGTAGGGACTGGAGGTGGCTCAAGGTGGAGGGTCAGCAGACAATTAAGGTAGGCGGGAGGTGCGCCGCTAATGACCAGCCAGGCAGGTAATACGTAGTAATTGAAAACTTGGAGAGGCCGGAAGCTGTCATGGAGGGTTTGGAGGGGGCGGAGGAGGCCCTGGAGGAGTGATAGAAAAAAGCAGGAGAAAGATAAGCAGAGGTAAAATGGGAGGAGATACTTGCTGGAAAGTTTTATGGGGTAAGTAAGCAGGGAAAGGATAATTAAAGGTGAGAGTAACTGTGATAGAAGAAGCAGCTCAGATATGTGCATTAAGAAAACTCAGAGGATGGAGAAGATGAGGAAGGGGAGGAAATAAGTGCAAGGAGGCAACACGACGAGGTGGACAACATTAACACCTCATGTCACTGACTCACTTGTTTTGGGAAGATGTTAGATAGGTGTTACATCACCCAGCTCCCCGTCACAGAAACAACAGGTACTTCCATTGGACGACAAGTCTCTTATGAATGATTGTTTTAAAAAGCATTATATTTTTTTTCCTGTTGTCTCCTGTAAATATCTTCCACCTTTTTCATTCCGTCTTGCCACTTTTGTTCTAATATTTGTCTATAAAAAAAAATAATCCAGTCAATTTTAGCTGTAACTCTTTTGTTCCAGAATTTATACCCGGTTTTTATTAAAAACAAATTTAAATTCATTTCACTGCTGTTCAGTCTCTGATTTTTCAATTATTTCTTCCAACAATATTGTAAATTTGTTTTGGGTTATGATTTTAAAGTCGTTCTCTGACTCTGTTTTCACCTTAATTAAATATTATTTTATTTTACCCAAGTTTTTTTTCAATAAGTTCAGTCTTACAGTGATCTGGTCTGACCTACAGTCTCTTCCTGGACACGTCTTGGTTTAGGTTACATATTTCATAAATTTTCTTGAACCAATATGTTATGTATTGTTGCCTGAGATAATATTCTTGTGTAAATATACTTTCAGTGATGATACAGGAAATGTGAAGACAAAAATTCACTTTCCCTTTTAATTCATCACATTTGGTCTTCCTTCTGGTGCTTCACTCCACTTCTCAACCTTTGGTCTTCCTTCTGGTGCTTCTTTCCACTTCTCAACCTTTGGTCTTCCTTCTGGTGCTTCTTTCCACTTCTCAACCTTTGGTCTTCCTTCTGGTGCTTCTCTCCACTTCTTAACCTTTGGTCTTCCTTCTGGTGCTTCACTCCACTTCTCAACCTTTGGTCTTCCTTCTGGTGCTTTCCACTTCTCAACCTTTGGTCTTCCTTCTGGTGCTTCCTCCACAAGTCTTCCTTCTGATGCTTCTTCCACTTCTCAACCTTTGGCTTCCTTCTGGTGCTTCTCTCCACTTCTCAACCTTTGGTCTTCCTTCTGGTGCTTCTCTCCACTTCTCAACCTTTGGTCTTCCTTCTGGTGCTTCTCTCCACTTCTCAACCTTTGGTCTTCCTTCTGGTGCTTCTCTCCACTTCTCAACCTTTGGTCTTCCTTCTGGTGCTTCACTCCACTTCTCAACCTTTAGTCTTCCTTCTGGTGCTTCTCTCCACTTCTCAACCTTTGGTCTTCCTTCTGGTGCTTCTCTCCACTTCTCAACCTTTGGTCTTCCTTCTGGTGCTTCTCTCCACTTCTTAACCTTTGGTCTTCCTTCTGGTGCTTCACTCCACTTCTCAACCTTTGGTCTTCCTTCTGGTGCTTCTCTCCACTTCTTAACCTTTGGTCTTCCTTCTGGTGCTTCTCTCCACTTCTCAACCTTTGGTCTTCCTTCTGATGCTTCTCTCCACTTCTCAACCTTTGGTCTTCCTTCTGGTGCTTCTTTCCACTTCTCAACCTTTGGTCTTCCTTCTGGTGCTTCTCTCCACTTCTCAACCTTTGGTCTTCCTTCTGGTGCTTCACTCCACTTCTCAACCTTTGGTCTTCCTTCTGGTGCTTCTCTCCACTTCTTAACCTTTGGTCTTCCTTCTGGTGCTTCACTCCACTTCTCAACCTTTGGTCTTCCTTCTGGTGCTTCTCTCCACTTCTTCTCAACCTTTGGTCTTCCTTCTGGTGCTTCTCTCCACTTCTCAACCTTTGGTCTTCCTTCCGGTGCTTCTCTCCACTTCTCAACCTTTGGTCTTCCTTCTGGTGCTTCTCTCCACTTCTCAACCTTTGGTCTTCCTTCCGGTGCTTCTCTCCACTTCTCAACCTTTTCACTAAAATCATTAAATCTTTATACAGCTTTTCTTAATCCTCCTCCTCACTATCATGTATCAGGGCTTAAACCCGAACATTGCCAAGTCCATTAAGCATTAAATTTAACAAACAGAACTCGATCTAACAACGCCGAGTGTGCCTGTATACAATTATCTCACTTCAGCTTTACATTAATACTCGTCACCACCGAAGTCATATAAAAAGTGACATTCTTCCCCACTAATGCTATCTGAAAAGGTCCATCTTCCTTCAGTGGACCCTAGACATCACACTGCAACCTTTTCTACCCTGCAAGCATCCACATACACACCCTATCACTCCCAGCCATTATTTCAGTTAATGTATCGCAATTTTTAAGATTTTTGGATTGTTGCTCAGTATCCAAGAATTTGTTTTGTTCAGAATAGGTAAAAGGAGGGTAGGTCTAGGGGAGGGTAGATCTAGGGGAGGGTAGATCTAGGGGAGGTAGACTAGGAGGGTCTAGGAGGGAGGGGTAGGTCTAGGGGAGGGGGCTCCAAGGGGAGGGTAGGATTAGGGGAGGCCTGGGAGGCAGGCCTGGGGGAGGGTAGGCCTGGGGAGGGGTAATGCTGGGGGAGGGTGATGCCTGGGGGAGGGTAGACCTAGGGGAGGGGTAGACTTAGGGGAGGGTAGGTCAACAGGAGGGTAATGCCTGGGCAGGGTAGGCCTACAGGAGGGTAATGCTTGGGAAGGGTAGGCCTCGGGGAGGGTAGGCCTAGGGGAGGGGAGGCCTAGGGGTGGTGGGATCTTCAGAGAGAGCCGCCATGATGTGCTCAGAGCCGATAAATTACACCGATGATTCCCCAATTAGCACAACATTACACTTTGATAACCCGACCCAACCCTTCCCTCCCCCCACATGCTGGTAGTTCACTAGGGAGGGAGGGAGGGGGAAGGGAAGGAAGAAAGAAGGGAAGGATAAAGGAAGTGAAGGAAAGAAGGTAGGGAAGAAAAGAAGCAGGAAAGGACAAATTAAGGGATAGAAATAAGAAGAAAGGAAGGAAAAGAAAAAGGAAAGGAAGGAAGAAAAAGGAAAGTAAGGAAAGAAGAAGGATGGGAAGGAAAGAAAAAGGAAGGGAAAGAAAGAAGAATGAAGGAAGGGGAGGAAAGAAGATGGAAGGGAAGGGAAATGGAAGGGAAGGAAACAAGGTAGGGAAGGAAAGAAGGAAAAGAAGGAAAGAAAAATAAAAGAAAGGGAAGAAGGAAGGAAAGAAAAGAAGGGGGAAGGGAAGTAAAGAAGAAGGAAGGGGAGTAAAGAAAAAGGATGAGACGGAAAGAAAAAGGAAGGGAAGAAAAGAAGGAATGGGAAGAAGGAAGGGAAGGAACGAAGGAAGGGCAGGAAAGAAAAAGAAGGGATATACAGTAAAAAGAACACGAGAACGAAGAAGGGGAAGAACCAAAGAGGAGAAACGAAGGGGGCAAGAGAGAAGGGGGCAGAAGAGGAAAGAATGAAGGAAGGAAGGAAGGAAGGAGGGAAGGAGAGAAAGAGGAGCCCTTAGAGGAGAGAATTGAGAGGTTCATGCAGTATAGTAGTCTATCATACTCATAATATAAGTCTTTCATCACAATATAGACTAATATAAGCTATTAAGTATATTCAAATTATCGGTTTTATATTTCACTGAACTTATCTGAACCAACGACTTTATTTACGAGTTACGAGACAAAATGTAGTTAAGGCGCATGTAACTGTTTCAATCATAGTATTTAGGGTTTTAGGAAGTGGAGGAGTAAGGTTGGTTTTAGCCTGTGTGTGTTACAGGTATAAGGATGAGTGACGAGCCTCTGAGGTGTTATTGGAACCTCTTGCCCCTAGACACAAGTATCGTATTTTCACTGAGTTTCAACTACTACTTAAAACTTTTCGCTGATTGAATAAAATACTTTGGAAACACCAAAATTATCGATAAATATCTTGGAAGTTTCATTACTTTAAGAAAGATTATATAATGTACAGGAAGGAAGATGACATTGATTGTATAGTGTTAGTTTAAACACAGTGTTTCGTGAACGATGGCAAAGGAAACTTTCCACTTAACTTACGCAGTGTCTTACGAAGCCATAATTTGTAGGCCGCTTTGTTTTAACCTGAGCTGTTACCTGCCAGTGTACCGGTTATCACACATCTTATATTACTTGTTTATTACGACACATTCTCTTGATATCCTATGATCACTAACAATCCCGCTAAATGTACTGTAGTTTCACTTGCAGTGACTTCGGTCAAAACATCAGAAATATTTTTAAACGTTTGCAAATAAAGAAATTTCGGGTGGTAAGGCTGGCGTCGGACGGAGAGACTCGGGCATGCGCCGACAATTAGCGCTCCCTGTGTGGCCCAGACGAACCAACAGGTGGCCACCCAGCACCCGTTTTCTTTAAGTGTTTTTCCTTAATTAGCCGCCCAGGACGTTCTCCGTTTTTGATCTTCTGCGGTGTTTAAGGGGTCACCCAGTCATTTTGTTCTTTGTGGTGTGTAGAGTCTCTTTGTTGTCGTAGACATCTCTGTATGTGCTTTGCATACTTCCAATTAGTGGGTGAAGGGGCGGGGTTTGTGGGGAACTTAAAAGATGAGAAAAAACACCAAAGATTTTGATTTTGATTTTTTAGTTTCAAATATATATTTTTTTTAACCGTCTTTGTAAGAATAGTCTAATAAATAATATTACATATAACACATTCGCTTACTGAGTGAACGATAAATAAAACGTGAGAAAGTGAACAGGAGAGACAAGAAATTGAGGGAATACGAAAGAGAGAAAGAATGATATTAAAATAACTAATGAAACAACACACACACACACACACACACACACAGAGTTGGTTTCAAAGAGTTGTGTATCTAGAAGTTGCTACTAACTATTTCTTCAGAAATGAAATTATGATCCAGCAATTGTCATGAAAAAAATATATTGAGTTCTTACAAGAATATTGTTGTTTTGGTGGCTATACTGAGTTTGTTGTCACTCAGCCTCGGTCTCTTACAAACAACAACATTCACAAAACAAGAAATACACGAACATATTAGAGTGGGTTCTTTTTATTCTCGTTCTTATGAATCTTAACTCCCACTCACTCCCCCTCCTCTCCCTGACCTCCGATGGACGCCAAAATATTTATTGTCATCAACAGTAAGTATGTGGCTGTACAACCCTATACATACATAAACACTGTTTCTAGGTCTCGGCTTCTGATACATCTCGGGTCACCTCCGACTCTGGTGAACAATTAAGGCTGAGAAAATACCTTTAAGACGCCAGCACATAAACCCAAGTGAGGTCCAACGTCTTTTACCTCTCCTCCTTTTTCTGTTTTCTTCTTTTTCTCTCTCTCCTTCTTTTCTTGCACATTTTTCTTCTTTCTTGATTTTCTTATGACTTTCTATCACTTAGTTCATATTTCATCTAAATTCTAGTTTCTCCTTCACACCTCGCTGCTCTACATCGTTTTCCTTATCTCCTTTTTTTCTATCTTCTTTCTGCATCATATACTTCCCTTCATATCTTTCCTTCTCTTCCTTCACCTCTTTCACTCGTTCTTTATATCATTCTCTTCCTCTTTTACCTATTCCACCTCTCCCGCCTCATCTCCCCTGTTCCACCATCTCTCTCTTCCTTCTCCTCCTCCACTACTACATTTATTTTCCCCTCTCAAATCATTACATTATTAGCTCCTCTCACATATGCTTCCTCCTCTTTCTCTTACATTCCTCCTCATGCCCCCCTCCTCCTCCTCCTTACCATCCGCCTCTCCACTTGTTTTCTCTCATTGTCCATCACTGACCAGATCAAATTCCTGGGCAGGCAGAGGGAGGTGAGCTTCGCCTCCCTTTATTGTACTTTTCCGCCTGGGTGTGTACTGAGCTGAGCCTACCCTCTTGGTGGTCCACGGTGTTGGGTGTTGGGGGGTGATGATGGGTGTTGAGGGGTGATGATGGGTGTTGGGGGGTGATGATGGGTGTTGGGGGTGATGATGGTGTTGAGGGTGATGATGGTGTTGGGGGTGATGATGGGTATTGGGTGATGATGGGTGTTGGGGTGATGATGGGTGTTGGGGGGTGATGATGGGTGTTGTGATGATGGTGTTGGGGTGATGATGGGTGTTGGGGTGATGATGGTGTTGGGGGTGATGATGAGTGTTGGGGGTGATGATGAGTGTTGGGGGGTGATGATGGGTGTTGGGGGTGATGATGGGTGTTGGGGATGATGCTGGGGTGATGATGGGTGTTGGTGATGATGAGTGTTGGGGGTGATGATGGGTGTTGGGGGTGATGATGGGTGTTGGGGTGATGATGGGTGTTGGGGGATGATGGGTGAGATGATGGGGGTGATGATGGTGTTGGTGGATGATGTTGGGGGTGATGATGGGTGTTGGGGTGATGATGGTGTTGGGGGTGATGATGGGTGAGGATGTGTTGGGGGTGATGATGGGGGTGATGATGATGATGATGATTGAAGTCGCGTAAGAAATATATCATACCTTTTGTATCACTTTTGTAGGTAACATTTCACATAAGGGATTAAAACTGACAGCTTTATAATAGGGTGTATACATATTGTTCTAAACATATTGTCCATGTTTCATATTGGTTTAAGAGTAGGGCTATATTTTCGTTCAAGAATGATGCTTACCTTATTTTGTTAATCAATTATATCCACTTTAAGGACCAGTTATATGGCTACTACTGTACATGCTAGCCATATTTTTGTTGGTCAGTTTTGTCCTATCCCTAAATTGCTCGTCAGAAAGTGAATGATCGCTAAATACTAACAATAACACGGTACAATACCCCCCCCCCTCCCTATTACAGCACAAGGTCGTCCCTACAAAGAACCGTAACCCACTACCTTCCATTACCAAAAAAATGCCAAGCTTTTAAAATGTCGCTGATGAGTGACCTGGAAATATTGCGCTCAAAGGAGATTTTCCACTTACGTAACTCCGGGTTGTATAGAGGCTGGGGTCCAAGTGGCTGCGCCCCCTGGACTCTATACAGTAATGGAGTCAACAATTAAGATACCAGAGTAACTATATTGCCTTCAGCTCTTTCTTCTTTTTTTATAAACGTCTTAAGATTCGAACTGTAGGTCCACAGTTGCTTTGTAGTGCAGGTTTCATGGTGTTGTAGATAGTCTGTATTGCTAAAGTTTATTTTTTTCGTTTAAGACGTCGTTTATTGTCCTAATCTAATCCAACTTTATGCCTAAATTAGGGTAAGTATTAACGATGATATTTCTTTGTTGTTTGTTGTGTGGTTATTGTTTTTATATACAGATCAAACTGAATTTTTTAAAAGAAACGAAAAGTATAAAAAATATTTCTGGATCGCAATTTTCCCAATTTACCGTCATGATTGTATCGCTTACATGAGAGTTATGATAAATTTGTAATAGAGCCATTTTACGTTACTATAATATCATGGAGGCACTACTGTAACAATGAAGTACAACTCAGAGCTATAACGTACTGTACAGCGTATTGAAGGTGTACACTCTCTCCCACTAGTTGTGTGGGACCCACCGTGCCTAGAGTGAGTTACTTGCCACATTCCTAAAATTCCCTGGATGGTTGTATGACACTTTAGCGAAATTCCAGTTACAGTATGAATAGAGCACCTTTAGGGCCCGGGTAGTCCACTCCCTTTGTGACCTTGTTATTTCTGTAATGTCCTCACGTGGACAGCGTCTTTTCTTGGTAGTATTTATCATTCTAGTGGAAAATCTTCAAAAATCTTATAAAGAAGTGTGAAGACTGCATTGTACACACTATATTATATATATATATATATATATATATATATATATATATATATATATATATATATATACAATGGTGTGTGCTACGTTAAATCGGGATAATCGTCAATTACGCTTTAAAATGGAAGGGATTTTTTTGCCAAAAAAGGAAACGTTTCATTTTTATTGCTCCAACTTAGTGAAGATTAATTATTTTATAGTTAAATTTTGTGGGAGTTATTGAATATAACTTGTTGACCGAAAGTGTTGACTGTTATGTTGATTGTGACGGAGGTGACCAGCCTGATATTGGTTTCAGCTGTAGTAAAGTGCAACAGATTTTCATTACTGGCACTGATAAGCCCTTGGGGAGAGTCTGACCTAAGTGGCCCAGGTGGCCCAGAGCCATGGCCAGCCCTGGCTAGATGTTGGCCATGCGGTATGTCCAGGCAAGCCGCTGGTGACTGTTAGTACCAAGTCAACAATACTTCCAGGAGGGAGCAGTTACCATATGTTTGGCAGTAGTGTGTGAGGACACCGTATAGAGAGAGGTTGTGCCACACAACTCAGAGACCTCATCACCAGCATTGATCGTGAACTCGAGGACCCTTAGAAGTTTCTATATGGATTGACCAAGGAGGAAAGCTGATACAAATTTAATAGTAAAAACCTCTCACAATTACTATCCATCTCCTTTGATATAAGTGTTAGCTGTATTTTCTTTATAAATGTAAATAGTGTAACTTGGCATTTACATCATCCTGTGGTCTCTTTAGAATTACTCCACTTGTGAAAAAGAATACCAAGTGACGTGTAACACAGTGAACCTTGAAATTAATTATTTCCCCACAATCAGTAACATTAAGGTATGGTGGCAGCAATCTACCAGTGACGAATAATTAAGAGGATATAACCTCCCGAGTAGCTGACGAGTCGTAGTAGTGTGGCTGTGTGTTAAAATAAGCGAATGGTTTTTGCATCTTTTTAATTATCTTGTTGGTTGATTTCGGCGAGGCAGACCCAATCGTTATCCATGTTTTTGTGGTCCCCGTCGTGGCCATCATTGGTCAGACGTCCAGCAAACCCCACGTCTATTATGTGTACTTTATATGGACGGCACTCCTAGTCGACGATGATGTTGCCGTCGTGCAAGTCATGGTGAAAAAATCCACGGGCGTGGAACTCAGTTAGTTGCTTGGTCGTGGCATCGTAGGCCTGGAGGCATATCTTCTTTAGAGTGGGACGCCACAGTAGTACCCCATGACCAAGGCCTGAGGGGCTTGGCTCGTGACGACGTAAAGATCGGAGCGCCACCAGCTCCGTCCAGGTCGTAGAGAACCTGGGCCTCGACCATGAGGGAGTGGCCTACCCAAACCCCCTCCCCCTGTAACACCCAATCTACACCCCTCCCCCCTGTAACACCCAATCTACACCCCTCCCCCCTGTAACACCCAATCTACACCCCTCTGTAACACCCAATCTACACCCTCCCCCTGTAACACCCACCCACACCTCCCCTGTAACACCCAATCTACACCCCCTGTAACACCACACCCACACCCCCTGTAACACCCAATCTACCCCTCCCCCTGTAACACCCAATCTACACCCTCCCCTGTAACACCCACACACCCTCCTCCCTGTAACACCCACCCACCCCCTGTAACACCCAATCTACACCCTCCCCTGTAACACCCAATCTACACCTCCCCTGCCCCTTAACACCTCCTGTAACACCCAATCTACACCCTCCCCTGTAACACCCAATCTACACCCTCCCCTGTAACACCCACCCACACACCTCCCCTGTAACACCCAATCTACACCCTCCTCCCTGTAACACCCACCCACCCCTCCTGTAACACCCAATCTACCCCTCTGTAACACCCAACACCCTCCCTGTAACACCCAATCTACACCCCTCCCCCCCTAAAACCCAACCCACCCCCTCCCCTTGTAACACACAACCCACACCCTCTTCCCCTGTATCACCCAACCCACACCTCCCCTATAACACCCAACTCACACCCTCCCCCTGTAATAACCAACCCACACCCTCCCCCATGTAGCACCCATCCCATACCCTTCCCCCTGCAACACCCAACCCACACCCCTTCCCCCTGCAACACCCAATCCACACCCCCTCCCCCTGCAACACCCAACCTACACCAGCCAGCACCCCCTTTTTGATGGCGTCATACGCACACTCCGCGTCTAAGATGGACTGGCAGAGAGAGAGAGAGAGTCGTAGGGGGGGAGGTCATGCAATGGAATGTGTCGTTGGTACGTGTGTGTGTTGAATGTTCTCGTGGATGTGATGTCGATTATTATTATTATTATTATTATTATTATTATTATTGTTGTTGTTGTTCCTATTAGCACCATCTGTCAACATAACTCGACCTCACGTAAGCCGACATTCATTCTCTCACGTCACCTACATCCACCAACACACTTCTAAACGAGGACCTGTACTTAGAGTTCAGTTATATGTAGTTTTTCTCGTATTAAGGCGCGATATTTATTGACCAGATTATATCTTGACTTGTCACTTCATAAGACACAGACGACTCGTCGCTTCTAAAACACACTGAACTTGATACTTTTTATGGGAGGTGAAGTTACTAACTCTTAGGCGACACTTCTAAAGAAACACTGGACTTAACTCATAAGAAACACTGGACTTACCACATAAGAGACACTGGACTTACCTCATAAGAGACACTGGACTTACCTCATAAGAGACACTGGACTTAACTCATAAGAAACACTGGACTTACTTCATAAGAGACACTGGACTTTCATCATAAGAGACACTGGACTTTCATCATAAGAGACACTGGACTTTCATCATAAGAGACACTGGACTTACCTCATAAGAGACACTGGACTTACCTCATAAGATACACTGGACTTACCTCATAAGAGACACTGGACTTACCTCATAAGAGACACTGGACTTACCTCATAAGAGACACTGGACTTAATTTCATAAAGAGACACTGGACTTACCTCTATAAGGAGAGACACTGGACTTACTCTATAAGAGATTATTAATTTTGGACTTAACTCCATAAGAGACACCTGACTTACTTACAAGACATATTAATTTTGATTCTACTACATAAGCAGTGGTACTGGACTTACCTCATAAGAGCCACTGGATCAATTTCATAAGAGACACTGGACTTACCTCTATAGAGACACTGGACTTACCTCTGGCTAAGAGACACTGGACTTCCCACTACATAAGAGACACTGGACTACCACATACAGAGACACTGACCTAATTTCATAAGAGACACTGGACTTACTCTATAAGAGACACTGGACTTACTCACATAAGAGACACTGGACTTACCACATAAGAGACACTGACTTACCAGCTATGGAAGGAGACACTGGACTTAATTTCATAAGAGACACTCAATTCCCCACTCATAAGAGACACTGGACTTACTCCCTATAAGAGACACTCGGGACTAGCTCATAAGAGACACTGGGACTACCCCCATAAGAGACACTGACCTCTAATTTCATAAGAGATAACTGGATTTAACTCATAAGAGACACTGACTTACCTCATAAGAGACACTGGACTTACCTCATAAGAGACACTGGACTTACCTCATAAGAGACACTGGATTTACCACATAAGAGACACTGGACTTTCATCATAAGAGACACTGGACTTACCTCATAAGAGACACTGGACCTGTAGCTTCTAAAGATTTAAGTCGGATCACCTGAAGAATCTCCACCCCAGTTTATTTCAATTAGCTATTAACCACTCTAACACTAACCTAACCTAACCTAACCTAACCTCATCCACCCAAATAATGTTAGGGTGGTTAATCTTTAGGTGAAATAGACTGGGGTGGAGATTCTTCATGTGATCTTTTAAATTAAATTAGTCTATGGTAACAGGAAACCAATTATAAATACTTTTGCTAATGCCTTCAGCTAGTAAGTCTAATTCTTTCAGGACATAGGTAAGTTAGTCAGTGTAGCCCCACACCTGCCAGTTGTCGTCCACGGAGGGGGAGGGGGGGGGGAGGGGGTGACCTATACCCTAAATGTCGTTCGGTAGCAGATAAAAAAGAACACCCTTCACCTCCTCATCCTTCCCAGCCACAGAACAATGCCAACAACCTACCTGCCGGAGTGTTGACGGAGGGCTTAGAGGCCGACCTGCCAGCGCCTTCTCTGATCTTGCCGCTCTCGTCAACACATTTCGCTTTGCAATTTTCCATTTATTACAAATTGCCGTATAAACTGTATTTTACGTAATAAATAGGTAATATTCTCAAGAGTAGATTCCATGGGTTAGATTTTAGTTTTACAGGGAAGGTGTATGGTGAGACAGCGGCGTGTAACAGCAGGTGGGAACACAGGGTGGTAATACTAAGCTGTGAGAAGGTTGCAGGTCAGGTAGTAGCGAAGGCCACCTCACTGAGACAGATTTGTCAATCACAGTGACAATGTGGTTCTCCGCTGCTATGTGTAGGCTATACTTGAGTCTTTACCTGTTGAGACTGCGGCCATGTTAACTATAGAGTTGACCGAGAACCAGACTCCAGGACAATCATACTAATTCTTGATCAAATGTTCACTGTCGAAAAAAATAACAGGACACGTAAACAGAAAGAGAGTAATGTATTACTTCTGAGGGGTCACGGAGGGGTGCTGCTGACATACACAGCCCCGGGACTCAGAAGAAACTTGTTAATACCGAAGGTTCGACGAACTGAGGGAGCTGCTGTGGCCTTAAGTCATCTCATAAAAGTAATACAGTATACTGTTAAGTGTTTAAATGTTTGTAACAATTTTCTTCTCTTTTATTGTGTCATTAATAACCATTAGAACATATATTAATATGTTGATGGAAATTACAATTGCCAATGATTATATACAGTACTTTACCATCAC
Organism: Homarus americanus; assembly: GCF_018991925.1. Taxonomy (NCBI): domain Eukaryota; kingdom Metazoa; phylum Arthropoda; class Malacostraca; order Decapoda; family Nephropidae; genus Homarus; species Homarus americanus. Next base: position 210,813 of record NW_024745219.1, on the reverse strand, counting down.
GACGTGATGCCGACTGTGATTGTTTTATTGTTTCACCTTAACACGACCCAAGTATTGCTTTAACCCATTCAAAATCTTACTGGACATCAGTGCTTCGATACTTAAAAAAAAATGTGGTAACATTCTACTGCCCCAACACCATGTAACATGTTCTAATCCAGATGATGCTAGAGTTATATAATAATGTCTTGAGGTAATTGTACATTAGTTATCATGTGCCACTAAAAGTGCCTCAGCTCTCACTTGGCTCTGACATGTCACTATTTTTCTTATTGTTCACTTTATATTTTTCTCGATAAATAAATTTTTATTTTCAATTGCACAAGCTTCACCCCCTCTATTAAATCTGAACGACATTCGTAGATGTTCCATTTATCTTACACATTTTTAATATCGCTCTCATGGCTTTTCTAGAAACTATATATAAAGACAACATTCTGCATAATATAGTTTATACTACTACTTTGCTGTCACTCGGAATCGAGTATGACGATCATCCAGCTATGATACGATGGTATGAGTTATTAAGGATGTCACCTAAGTTGGTGAGCTCTGAGGTGACTCGAGAGCCCGATACGGGATCGACAGGATCATCCACAGATGTTACACGTGTGGAGGGCTACATCCAGTGCGGGAGGGGCGGCGGCAGCGCCTTTCTTATGCTTGTCCTCCTCGGTATGTTGTATTGCTAATACGACACTATAAACATTTCGCATGGTATTCCAGTATACGCACACACGCACACGTTAAAAAGAGTTAAAATAAGGACTTATCCACGCAGCCTTGGTAGAAGAGCACAGCTACCACCTTCAACCGGGTTTCTGTTACATCTGTGGCAACCCGGGCAGTCTACGTTTACCAGGTGCAGGGTGTAGGACTGTACGGGAGGAAGGTAGCAGAAGAAGAAATGAGAATAAGGAAAGCGAGGATAAAAGGATGGCCCAAATCCGGTATTAAGAGTCAAAATCGGTGTGTTATAGTAAAATATCGGTACGTCATGAACAGTATCGTTAAAAGTCACAAGTCAAAATCGGTGTCATATAATACAATAATTTTTCGTATATTCAGGCATAAATAAATTATTAATTAAAATATAAACAATCTATTACCCCTATATATAGATTTATGTATAAACATAATACTTTCTGATATTTATCGTCTCTACATTCACTGCCTAACCCGCCAGTTCGTTTAGTCTACCTCGTGTTACCTGTCAGCCAGGGAAGTTATTTTAGTTCCTTTTGAATATATGTGTTGCTAAGTCATCTTGAGTTTTATTATAAGAACATAAGAACATTAGAATGGAGGAAACTGCAGCGGGCCTATTGGCCCATACTGGGCAGTCCCGTTTACACCCAACCCCTATTGCTCATATAAGCATCCAACCTATGTTTGAAGCTATTCAGCGTATTCGAGTTAATGATGATATTTGGTAACTTGTTCCATTCATCCACTACTCTGTTTCCAAACCAGTGTTTACCTATTTCACGCCTAAATCTAAATTTGTCTAATTTAAAACCAGTGTTACGAGTTCGCTCCTGGTTGGATAGTTTGAGTACCTTTGTAATGTCCCCTTTGTTTAGCCCTGACTTCCACTTATACACCTCTATCAGGTCGCCCCTCGCTCTACGTCTCTCGAGGGAGTGCAAATTAAGATGCTTTAACCTGTCTCTATACTCAAGGTTCCTAATGCCCGGGATTAGTCTTGTCATTCTCCTCTGAATTCTTTCCAATGATTCTATATCCATCCTGTAATACGGTGACCAGAACTGAACTGCGTAATCCAGGTGTGGTCTCACAAGCGCAAGATACAGTTTTAGGATGACCTCGCTAGTCTTGTAACTAACACTCCTTTGTATGAACCCAAGTACTTTATTAGCCTTGTTACGAGCAAAAACACATTGTTTACTTGGCTTAAGGTTCCTACTTATCATTACTCCTAAATCTCTCTCGCAGTCGGATTTCTCTATGGCATCGTTGTTCATATGGTATCTGGTTTCCCTGTTTACATCTCCTATACTGAGTACTTTACATTTGTCCACGTTGAATTTCATCTGCCATTTTTCAGACCATTCGAAAATTTTTTTTAGATCTTCCTGTAGTTTTGTGGAGTCCTCGTCAGATTTAATAACACGTTCCTATTTTAGTGTCATCAGCAAATTTACTTATGTTGCTGTCTATGCCGATATCTATGTCGTTTATGTATATAATAAATAATAATGGTCCAAGAACTGAGCCTTGGGGAACTCCACTTGTGACGTTGCTCCAATGGGACTTAGTGCCATTAATGCTCACTAGCTGTTTCCTGTCCTTTAACCAAGCCCTAATCCATTTAAGGATGTTACCTTTGATGCCATGTGCTTCTACCTTTCTAATTAGTCTTTCGTGGGGGACTCTGTCGAAGGCTTTGCTAAAGTCGAGTTATACCACATCATAATTGTGTCCCTCGTCCACCGATTCGAAGACTGATGAAAAGAATGTTAATAGATTAGTTAGGCAAGAACGTCCGCTTGTGAAGCCATGCTGGGAATCATTGATCAATCGGTGCTTCTCCAGGTGATTTCGTATAGAGTTTGAAATGATTGCTTCCAGTAATTTGCCTACTATTGATGTTAGACTGATTGGGCGGTAGTTAGAGGACAGTGATCTATCCCCCTTCTTGAAAATCGGTATTACATTCGCTATCCTCCAGGATTCTGGTACTACACCTGTTTTTAAGGACATGTTAAACAACTTTGCTAAGGGCATACTAAGCTCTTCCTTACATTCCTTTAATACTCTGGCAAATATCTCATCGGGACCAGGTGACTTATTAGGCTTTAGTTTGTCTATTTGCTTACTAACCCTCGTTACTAGTCACTACTATCTCACTTAATTTGTTTTCTTCACTATCCTGAATAGAGTCGGTGCCTCGGGTATCACGTTTAAATTTTCAGTGGTGAAAACTGTTGAAAAATATTTATTCAAATTAGTGCTCATTTCTCCGTCGTTATCAGTGGGCTCGCCGGTATCTGACCGTATTGGTCCAATCTTTTCTCGTGTTTTAGTTTGATACATTTGGTAGAATCCTTTGGGATTTGTCTTCGCCTCCCTTGCTATCCTTACCTCATTATTCCTCTTGGCTTTCCTTATCTCGGTTTTAACCCTACTCGCCAATATCTTATAATAATCCTGGAGGTAAATTTCGTCACGCTTTATCCTTCTACCAATAGCCTTCCTTTGGCCAATGATGTTCTTTAAATAATTATTTATCCATTTAGGGTCATTGTTGTCTGATCCGAGTTTTTTGTATGGTATGTTCTGCCTTTGTGCATTAAGTAACTCATTATTTAACTTGTCGTGGAACTCGGCAATCTCAGATCTCGTTTTCAGGTCCGAGATCATCTGTCAGGTTCACATCCAAGCGTGACACCCCATCTCTCAGCTGCCTCTTCTGAAATCTGGTACTTCAGTGGAATTTTCCTTATGTCTGCCCTGAAAATCTAACTGGAATCTAATTTCTTTGTGATCGCTGTTTGCAAGTTCGTTCCCTACCTCGACATTGCTAATGAGGTTTTCTCTGTTCGACAGAACTAAATCGAGTATATTATTACCCCGGGTGGGTTCGGTTATATGTTGACTTAGGAAACAGTCCTGGATCGTCTCGAGAAAATCCTCTGATTCTGAGTTCCCCGTAAGGTCAGCCCAATCTATTTGGCCAAGGTTAAAGTCGCCTACTATACAGACTTTGTTGTGTATGGAAGCCATGCGCATTTCATCCCAGATAAGTCGCTCATTGACTCTATCAAGACTGGGAGGTCTATATATTACTCCTGTGATTGATTTTTCCCTACCGTCGCTTAATTCTATCCAAATTGTTTCTGTATTCCGCTCAGTTTTTATTTCCTTATTTATTTCACACTTCAGATTATCCCTAACATAGATTGCTACTCCGCCTCCTTTCCTGGTCTGCCTATCGGTATGGAACAATTTGTAACCCGCAATTTGGTATTCGACCGGCAACTCATGTGAGTCTAGGTTGATCCATGTTTCAGTGAATGCTATTATAACGATTTTTTCGGTACATACCAAGTCCCTAATATCATCCATTTTGTTTCTCATACTTCTACTGTTCGCGTAGTAGACATTTAAGTTAGTCGTGTTCTGAGTCCTCCCTTTACTGCGTTTAGTTTTAAACTCCCTGTTTAATTTAGTTTTGTCATCATTCCTAACACCATTTCCCTGTAATCTTTTACTTTGTTTACCCGCTCCCACTGCAGTTTCCCCCACCCCCGTGCCCATATGTTCCCCTAGCAGTTTAAAGACTTCGATATCCTTTGAACTGCCCCCTCTAGAGACCCAGCCAGGGTTGCCACCCCATCCCGAGACAGGTGCACCCCATCCCTAGCATAAAGGTCCCTTCTGCCGTAGAAGTTGTCCCAGTTGTCAATGAATGGGACAGATGTTGACTTGCGATATCTGTCAAGACGGTCGTTGACACCGACCGCCCTTGACAACCATTCACTGCCAACTCTCCTTCTAGGCAGGACACCGCATATGATAGGGATCTTTCCCTTAGACCTAATACGATCTATAGCCGCCTTGAACTTATCAAGAAGCTCCTCGCTCTTACACCGGCTAATATCATTGCCTCCTGCACTGAGGCAGATAATGGGTTTGTTCCCATTACCAGACAAGATATTGTCCATCCTGTCAATTATATCCCCCACCCCAGCTCCTGGCAAACACACCCTCATCCTATTTTTGTTTTTACCACAAAAGGCCCTGTCCATATATAGTATATCCAGGTATACCGTAGGGGAGATAATTTACTAGAGTATTTTTCAGGCGGTTGGTGTTGTATCCTTGTGCAGTCTTTGGTGAGAACTTCATATTTAACACAGGCTCCACTAAAATGAATAAGCCGAGATATAAAAAACGCCATAACTTTGTTTTCTTGTGATGTTTCCGCATAATAAAAAGGAAATAAATATCTGAAATATTAAATCTTTGAGTTTGTCATATATTTTTGTCACCAATTTCTTGCCTACTACTTTAATATCCAGAAATGAAGCTTTTTTATCCGAATATTTTTTTTTGTTTAACACAAGTTCACTGCCGAGGTAGATGTCACTTTTGTCCCTATTGAACATTTTGTTTACCGCTGTTGTAAAGAATATATCGTCATCGATATATCATGAACATTTGCTTAATCTTTTGCTGTCCTGTATTTTGTTCGAGTGTTGTTCAGCGTGTTGTTGTACTCTCAATAATGAAGGAACAAGTTGGCAAAATCCGGGCAGGGTCTTGTTGTTCCCCTGGGTATACCAATATTATTTTTCAAGGTCAGATTCCCACACTTTAAATATGTGTCATTTATCAGGATTTTGACGCACGTTGTCAGTTACGTTTTATGAAAGAAAGTTGGTCTACCGGGATATTTACACTGTTGCGTCCATTAACCTAACCTAACTTATCTACGTTATATTAGGTTAATGGCGGCTATAGTGTACATATCGCGGTAGACCGACTCCTGCTCGGTATACCGTATACTATTGTAGCGGCAAAGGTGATTTTTAGGGGAAGTATTACTCCAAAAAGCTTCAGAATTGTTTACCGTAATGCATTTATTTTCGAGTTACAAAAACATATGTCAATGATAGTTTCCGGTGCTGCTTCCTGACTACCATGAGGAATATTCGTGTGTAGTGAACTGAAGGTCGGAGGTGCTGACTGAGTTCACTTGTTTCTCGTTAATTTGTTTGGTAATTTCTAACACTGGTTATGGTCGATCACCCACCAACTTTTTGTACCAGTGAACTCTTAAATAACTTCGCTTCAAACATAGGTTGGATGGATATATGAGCGATAGGGGTTGGGTGTAAAGGGGACTGCCCAGTATGGGCCAATAGGCCCGCTGCAGTTTCCTGCATTCTTATGTTCATTACTAGTTGTTTTTCGTAACACACAGACACAGACATCCTTATTTCATTCCATATTGGTAATTCATATAATAATAATATTTGAACCATACGCTCTAATATTGTTACCTAATTAGACACTTTGAACTATGAGAATATAAAATTGTGTGTATGTCGTCCCTACTACGTGTGTCCATATGGAAATATACATGGTACACAAAACTCAATATTTGTTCACATTTATATATACTTAGGCACAAATAATTAATAAATATTATCTGTGTGTGTATGAACACTTAAGAGCACGTAAACAAACAACAAAAAAGTAAATGTTTTTTTTTGCATGGGCTGCCTCTTAACCCTGTGGGAGTACAGTAGGTAATTACTGTATGAGCCGAGATGTAGAGATATGGAGGGAGGAGCTTAACGTCCTGACTTAGTGAGACGTGTCAATGAGTTTGACCTTAGTTGACCTGAAATTCACCTGATCTTTCAAGCTGCACCTGACGGGTCGTCAGGTCAAACATTGCGAGACACAGACCAGACGTGCAGAAGGTTAAATAAAGTTAATGTTGGATTATTGACCTAATGTTATGTGTCCGGTGGTGACTGTCTGCCTGAATGACACTGCCAAGCACTGGGCCTCTGACATGGTTGCACTAGTTTTCATTATTACGAAAAGAATGAAAAGAACCAAGCGTTAACTCTGTTTAAACATCATCTGTTGTCCGACCGCTAAGGAAAAACCCGATACAAGGTCAAGACCTGGGCGAGTCTGATGTAGTCATTAGGTTTTGGGAGTGTCAGACTTGAAGCTATCAAGGAAACTCCAATAAATTATAAATTTGCGTTTACTTTTTAATTTCTCATCTACTAACAACCGGTTGGTCTCGGTAGGATGGACGTGGTGGTTTGGGAGGGAAATAGGAAGGAACTGGTTCACAAATAGGGTGGTGGACGAGTGGAACAAGCTTAGCAACTTTGTAGTAAGTGCTGGAACTCTGGAAAGTTTCAAAAGGAGGCTAGATGGATTGATGGATGATAGAGAGTGGTAGTAACTCTCGACAGGAGCTGCCATGCACAGGCCAACCGGCCTGTTGCCGACTCCTTATTTTCTTATGTTCTTATAAATAAGTCACAGGTGTGACACAGAGCAGGTGTTGGGGTGTGATATGTGGTGGGACAGGGCAGGTGTTGGGGTGTGATATGTGGTGGGACAGGGCAGGTGCTGTATGTGGTGGGACAGGGCAGGTGCTGTATGTGGTGGGACAGGGCAGGTGCTGTATGTGGTGGGACAGGGCAGGTGCTGTATGTGGTGGGACAGGGCAGGTGCTGTATGTGGTGGGACAGGCAGGTGCTATATGTGGTGGGACAGGGCAGGTGCTGTATGTGGTGGGAGAGGGCAGGTGCTGTATGTGATGGACAGGGCAGGGGCTGTATGTGGGGACAGGGCAGGTGCTGTATGATGGGACAGGGCAGGTGCTGTATGTGCTGTGGGTGGGACAGGGCAGGTGCTGTATGTGGTGGGACAGGGCAGGTGCTATATGTGGTGGGACAGGGCAGGTGCTGTATGTGGTGGGACAGGGCAGGTGCTGTATGTGGTGGGACAGGGGCAGGTGCTATATGTGGTGGGACAGGGCAGGTGCTGTATGTGGTGGAGAGGGCAGGTGCTGTATGTGGTGGGACAGGGCAGGTGCTGTATGTGGGACAGGCAGGTGCTATAGGGACAGGGACAGGCAGGTGCTGGTATGTGGCATGTAGGGACAGGCAGGTGCTGTATGTGGTGGGACAGGGCAGGTGCTGTATGTGATGGGACAGGGCAGGGCTGTATGTGGTGGGACAGGGCAGGTGTGGTATGTGGTGGGACAGGGCAGGTGCTGTATGTGGTGGGACAGGGCAGGTGCGGTATGTGGTGGGACAGGGCAGGTGCGGTATGTGGTGGGACAAGGCAGGTGCTGTGTGTGGTGGGACAGTGCAGGTGCGGTATGTGGTGGGACAAGGCAGGTGCTGTATGTGCAACACACGCTGAGGGAATAACCATAAACCTGTTGTGGTAAACTAAGCCAGATTCCCACGGGGCCTCTCAGGTCAGGTCACCGTCTCTCCCTTACACTTCGACTATCGCTACTTGTGAATGCTGTTATAAAACTTCCTATGATGATGAAGAAAAATAATGATAATGTTAAACTTATCAGAGGTAAAACTGACAGAAATATGCAAACAAGGTGAACTGTATATATAAAGTATACTTAAAATTTTATATTTCATTTCTCTCCATTTCATTATTTTTTGTTTCTTCCGATCATCTTTCGGTATATAAAAAGTGATCATAAACAACTAATATAATTTCATATTAAAATGTGTATGATCAAGTATGACCATTAGCAGGCGATATACACAAGGCATACTCACACAAAACCCCCTCCTTTACACCCAATCCCTCCTCTCTCTCCCCCCACACCCATCACCTCTCATTTAATCCACGGGAATTAAGGACGACCATCACCGGGTAGGTAGAGGTGGGAGCATTTATTGTATTTCACACTGTCTTATTTGTGTGGTTAATTATGGGTGGTCGATACGGGTCATGACGCCTCGGCCACCTCCCGCTGCTCACCACCATTTATTTTTTTTAATCCAGGAAGTTGTAGTACCACACCCACCCGTCCTCAACACAACCACACAGCTTGATAACTCATCTGGCTTTACGTATAATGTACAGCAGTTCACATCCATGTTAGGGAAGGGACAACTCCCCTTCCACGTGTCATCTTACGAAGGGAGTCAAAATTTTTCGTAAAAGTTTGTTGAAAATTTATTTACAAATGCAATAAGATTAAATTAAAAAGGATATGGGGACTATTTTGGGTCATCGAGTAAAGAAAATCGGGGGAGTATATTCCTTAGAAATAAAGTTAATAACACACACACACATATGCGTAATTTTCACAACTTCGTAAACTTATGGTTTCTTTATCCTACAATCCCTAGGGTACGTTAATGATCGCTTCTGATACACTGAAACTTGGTATACAATGTCATATAATATAATTTGCCAGTGTTGGATTGAGCACCATCCCTGTCAACACACCCTTATCGGCAACCACCAAACCAATCAACACACCCTTATCGGCAACCACCAAAACAATCAACACACCCTTTTAGGCAACCACCAAAACAATCAACACACCCTTTTAGGCAACCACCAAAACAATCAACACACCCTTTTAGGCAACCACCAAAACAATCAACACACCCTTAAAGGCAACCACCAAAACAATCAACACACCCAGGTAGGCTGCTACCAGAAGAAAATAAGGACTGGGAACGACAGGTGTAAGAACTATGGGCTGAGATTTGGGTGATTCACTTAATACACTCTAGGGAATAGATGACCTCATCAGGAGGGTCAACTTGGCCAGGTCAGGTCACTAACTGCTTTATGGCTAGGAGGAGAAAGAGGAGAAAACCTAGAGTATGTGTGATAAGAAACAACTTAACTATTTCAATTAGCTTTTTTATTCATTTGTCGTTGGAGTTTTATCAGTGTATGACTATTTACGGCTTATTTGGGAAGTACTGTAAAATACACAAACAAATAATACTAACAGAGGGACACACCCATGCCTCCCTATGTAATCGACCACCTTGACTGTGTAAAATAATGTACAGGTATAGTTAAATTAGCCCATGTACTACCACCTACAGAAGTACTCGTAGATATTGACAGTGTCCACATATAGTAAATGGCATCTTTGGCCAATAACTAAACTAAAGAACGAAAGTAAACACCTCACCTCAAGGATAATTATTATCTCCCCGGCCTCTCCCTCACACCAGATGAAGACTCCAGGTGTTAATGTGCCCTTGAAGTAATGAATTTTTGAGAGTTAATTTTAAAAAAGATACAAAATATAGTAGAGTGTTCCGTATATATATATATATATATATATATATATATATATATATATATATATATATATATATATATATATATATATATATATATATATATATATATATATATATATATATATATATATATAGGAGTGAGGCACAAAGCCTGATAAGAAGAATGGAAGAGTAACAAGCAATAAAGTGACAAATAAACAGATTGATAATAAAGACCGTTTGGAATACTGGAGAATGACAAAAATAGAACGCAAGAGAAAGTAGAAGCAGTCAATAATAATCTCTAAAAAAACTAAAATGCCAGTTATCATTAGCAGATAAAAGCTTGATAAGGAAACAAGGAGATGTGTTACTATCATTATTCTATTGATTTTATCTAAAATTAAATGAAAGTGAAATTAGAGAAGGCTACACTATGTCGTATTGAAATAGATGGTAAAGTATAAAGCAGTAATAGTCTGGTCGTAAGCAACAGTAAAAGAATGAGTGTAAATGCATAAATAGTTCCTTTTCCACTATGGACGACCTCCCCTTCCCTCCCCCAGCTACTGAGGAACTGTATAGCATTACTTACACTTTACACTCTCCAAAGTCTCGTCTGTGGACAACAAGGGTTCAGGAAATATTATGCCTTTTATTCCTGCGCTATTTATTTTCCCCTGTGTCATTTTTCCCGGGCCATTTTTATAGAGTATCTCAGAAAATATAAATTGTCTTCGAATTATGTGTCTTTGTTTTGGGAGAAATCAAGTAGATAAAATAGATAGGAAAGATAAAGAACAGATACACGGAGACAGACAGACAGACAGACATCGACACTATTGTTCATGACGATACCCTTACAGCCCTGATGGTAGTGGGATAAAAAGGTACATTATTATTATCATCATTATTATCATTACCCCCATCAACACCCCTCCACTCCTTCCTCCACTCTGCATACCGCTCCCCCCACCCTCAGATCACATCTACCAGGTGCTCACCCACCCCTTCCCACCGTCACCAGGCGGGAGTATAGCCGGGGTGGCGCGGCTCAACCCTCGCCTTTATGTGGTGCTGTTGACGGTGGACGTAGAGTATTCAGCAAGAGGAGGAGGAGTAGTCGGCGGCGGCTGACTGGCCCACACAACACACCACCACCGCATCACACGACTACTACATGCATACAATATAACACACTGGAGCACTGGACTGACTTACACACCGGACTGGGTTTACTTTCTTAGCAACTGGACTTAAGACAATGTTTCCGTTTTGAGGTATCTTTTATCTTGTGTGTGTAAGCCAGTCCTGTGTGTGTCAAACCACTGGCTTGTCGTCACGTCACATACTCTTCCATGAAAGGCTATGGGAGAAACCCCTGAGAGAAACTGGCTTGGGCTCCGTGAGGCAGATGATTCACATACTACATCATCTGGCAACCTCTACGGTCAGGGTGAACGGAAATAAAGTCACAGGAAAAAAGTCACCTTATATTTAAATAATATTAAAAATTAAAGTAAGGAAATAGGTTTGATTATGTTATGTTTGGTTAGGTTCTGTGACCTTTTCTGTGACCTTTTCTGTGGCTTTTTCCTGTACCTTTTCTGTGACTTTTGTCTGTGACAATTTCCTGTGACTTTTCCTGGATTCGCAGTCAGCTTCATGGGCAGCACAAGCTTTCGGAGCAGCAAACACTCCAGTTAGACCTCAGTAATTTAGGAGGCAGAAGAGGTGATCAATACGGAACCCAATGACTACACCGGCGGATGAAGGCAATAATGCATGATGGACAGGCTACTAAGGTTAAACCCAACACACTGGGATATCGGCAGTCCATTGCAACTTTGCCAGTTGTTGCAGCTACCTGCACTACTGAACCAGGAAAAAGGAAAGCCAATATATGTGGTTGCAGCCTGTGCTCCTGTCTCTAGCATATAATCAACTCACGCTCAGCCATGATACAACTCCTCACTGGGATTTAGATAGCAGTGCAATCCGTTCCTGTGTGTGCGATTGAGCAGCCCTATTCAGGTGCTCTAAATTTAGCCTGTCTACTACAACTTTCCTGACTGGGCAACTGCACCCAGTAAGGTTATCCCACTGCAGCAAAAACATTAAATAAGACCAAAATAAAACCACGCAACGTCTTATGGTTTTGGGGATGATTAATGGCAATTTCCATTCCTGGCCACTCGCTCACCCAGCCTCGGCCTGGCCCCTCGCCACTGGCTCCTGGTCGCTCAAGAGTTCTTATATTGTTTGACTATTCGCTTCCGAGTCACACCTCACTGTATTTCCGAACTGTCCTTACTCACACCTCACTGTCCTCACTCACATCTCACTGATCTGAATGTCCTCCTCACACCTCACTGCTCTCCCTCACACTTCAATGTCCTCCCCCACACCTTACTGTTCTCCCTCACACCTCACTGTCCTCCCTCACACCTCACTGTCGCCCCTCACACCTCACTGTCCTCCCTCACACCTCACTGTCCTCCCTCACACCTCACTGTCCTCCCTCACACCTCACTGTCCTCCCTCACACCCAGCAGTAATCCCTCAGACACAGCTTTACTACCTCACAACTCCTTACTCTACCTAACACGTCAATATTATTCCTCACACTTCACTGTCTTCTCTCACACGCTGATGTCCTACCTCACAGTCCACCATCACCCCTCACTCTTCTCCCTCACTTCACATTGTACTCCTCGTGCCTCGGTGTATTCCCTCATTATTCGTCTTCCTCACCCTTCATTATCCTCCCTCACTCTCCTCTCACACCCTTCACTGTCCTCCCTCACTCTATACTGTCCCCCTCACCCTTCACTGTCCTCCCTAGCACTTCACTGTCCACCCTCACCCTTCTCTGTCCACCCTCACCCTTCTCTGTCCACCCTCACCCTTCTCTGTCCACCCTCACCCTTCTCTGTCCACCCTCACCCTTCTCTGTCCTCCCTCACCCTTCACTGTCCTCCCTCACCCTTCTGTCCTCATCTTCACTCACCCACTCTATGTCCCTCCTACTTTTACTGCTCATAAGTAACCCCAACCACAAGACCTTCCCAGTTAGCTGCCTCATTACTGCCCTCCAGTCCTCTGTGTGGCTGGACACCTGATGGGCAGGAGGTGGCATACATACATGGTGACCATTTGGTAACGAGGGGGAGAAGCTTTTAGGAGAGGAGAAATTGTAGAAATGGAAAAATATAATTAATTTTAGAGGAGAGAATAATGTAAGAGAGGAAGAATGGAAGATGATATAGGCTATCTGAGATGTAATGAGGTCATGGGTGGACAACAGGAGACAGTAAACGCGACGAGTAAGATGTGAAGTAACATGGCTGACAGAGGCGAGTATGGAGTGAAAGTTAGACAACAAATGTTTTTAGTTGAGAACGAATCAAAACCCAGAATACTTTGGACACAAAACGAATGGACTTTTTAGTTTAATTGGTACAATCTCATGAGTGATAATTAACAGAATATGTGACTGTTAGCGGCGTGACAGTGACGATCATTCACAAGACGGAGTGAAGATTGGGGGGTTAGTGGCGGGGATCCTGGCGTGTGGTGTTATCCCTGGATACTAAATACATGGCATGATGTTTTACTCTACCATGTACTAGTCACGATGGTCATTATTATTACTTATTCTTAGTTTTTGCTATTTGCTGATTGCATAATGGTCGCCTGGACTTGATAACAGCGGCAATATGAGTGCGTAGGGAAAAGGATACATTAACCTGTTGTGGACACCTCACTGGTCACCACTCATGGGTAACAGCGAGCCAGGGTGAACTCACTGAGCGGGGCGGTCTGATAAATCTCTAAACTACGACAAGAAATTCATTGCCGATATGTTTTGATATATAGGGCCCACTCTTTGGTTAAATTGTTATAATTTTTAGTGATAATAATATATGAGTCATGTGAGGAAATGGAAACAATAAAATGATCAAGAATAATGAAGTATGATATATACTGTACATACACCGTTCACGATATTACACGTATAACTAGACAGTATGAGAATTAAAACAGATACTCATTTAATGCAATATTTTTGGTGGCATTCCCGGAACATCAAACACCTTGAATAACTAACTTTATATCTCCACGGATGTAAAGCGCTGAGCTGTACACATAATAAGGATAATAAGATACAGGAGTACATCATTATGGTACTCTGAACTCAAACATAATAATGGAAGCATAATGTAGGAGACAGTGAGGGGACTTGGCGCTGCTATCATCCCCCTCCTCCACAGTCTTTCTCGAGGCAACAGAACATTAAAACGCTCAATATAAAATGCTCCAAAGATGATTTTTCGAAGATATTCACAGGCCTTTTGCCCTCTAAAACACCCACATATAATAAATTCAACTACAACTAATATAAATGTTTTCACGGGTCATTATTTACCAACTCAGGATTTATAACTGGAGTAGCTAATTCGGTGACCACATAAAAGCGAAACTAATGAAGGTCTAAACATCATTTATGACCATTTCTACGTCCACACATAAACCCCAGCCAATGTAAATACCATGACTAATTTTCCCAGACATGATCAAATACCAGACACCATTTCCAGGCATCAGTGTGGTTCTCTATCTAGAGGATCAGATGCCATTAATTATGACTCCCCAGCTGCTCTCCCACAGTAGTGAGAGCAGCAAGCCTTTGACCACCACTCGTCACCATCACCGCAATTATCATAACCCGGTGATGGGAGAGGAGGGCGTGGCCAACACCAACACCGTGGGAATATAAACACAATGAGGAAGCCATGGACGGTGATGAACACTAGGTGGAGCTGCTGATAATGGTGGCGATGTTAGTGGTGATGGTGGTGGTGACAATGGTGGTGTTGATGTGGTGGTGACAATGGTGGTGTTGATGTGGTGGTGACGGGGGTGGTAGTGGTGACGGTGAAAATGGATTCTTGGCAGTTTCCATTTTCTGCGTTATAATTTGTAACAAAGAAAATGTCTGCCGGGTTTTCATTTTTGTCAGATCGGAAAACACTTCATAAACGCTAGTGTCTATTTTTTCTAACCTGGCATCAAATTTAGTGAAAATATCTAATGGTGTCTACGTGACGAGCGCTGACGATAGATATTGAGACAGACAGATACAGACAGACGGCGAATCTAAGAGTGGACTAATACAGGCTCACATACATAAAATGACGACGTAGAATTAGGGTAAGGTGTGTGTGTGTGTGTGTGTGTGTGTGTGTGTGTGTGTGTGTATAATAATAATAATAATAATAATAATAATTAACGGTTTATTGGAAGAGCATGGCAGCCGGAGGCTGAAAATATACAGTTGCATAATTGGGGAATGGGTCTCTTGATTTACAAATAATATACAAGTGACGTAAGTGATACAAATGTGATATATAATAACTAGGTGGGGGAGAAGGTCATACTACAGGGCATTTCAACATAGTGACAGTGCAAAAAGTTATGATTGGCTGGGAGTGAATACACTGGTTGATTACAAGTTAATGATAATTTTTACAATGGTTGGGACTGGGCTGTTCTTATAGCGATCAGTACGTGCTCGTATGGGCTGGATGTGGTTGTGGTGTCGAACAGCAATTCTCGGACGCGGGATCTCAGGTGGTAGTAGGAGCCGGTTTCGAGGATGGTGCAGAATCTTCTCACCAAATTTGCAGATGAGGTCGTGGTGATGGTCAGAGAGAGCCGAGAGTGTCAGTGTGTTGAGCGCTTCTTGATATGTGGAGAGAGAGAGAGACTCATTTTGTTTCAGGGATAATCTTGTGACTGAGCCTTAGGAGTAAACAATACAATTTTAGCAGTTTTCATTAAAATATTTTGTTCATGAGCAAATCACTCTCTAACTTCAATACCCATAGCTCTGTACAGACGTTGAGAATTGGACCCAAGTTTATTGAACATTTTGACCTAAAAAATAAAATCCTAAGGTAGCGACATAAAGTAACGGGGGACACCCTGTAGTCCATTATGTACAGGTATTTATTTTTTCATCAGTTTCATGGGTGATCGATCATATGGATAGACATACAAATTACTATAACAGAGTAGTATTAGTACTAAGTTAACTAGCTTAGTCTAACTTAAGCTTACCTAAATGATCTCAGTGTTGGTAATATTGTGATGTCTTACGTGGAAGGGTGTCAGTAATACATGGTACCTCTATACGGTATGCACTATTTTATTTCCTTGGAATCATAACAGTACAAACGATTATCCTCAAGACGCATACCAACTGTACATAGACATTTATATACAGTTTATTTTATATACTTGTGATAATAAGTACATAATTATTTACGTCATAATGTATGTGTATTAGGCAGCTTTAGTCAACGTAACTCTACAAGAGAGGGAGTAAGTAATTTTTTGTGCGTATAAGTTTAAGCATCGTATGAGCACGCACGTGAGAGTAAGTATGTGTGTCTGTGTGTAAAGAGGAGAGTGGGAGCCGCCGTGGATGCACGTGTACACACAACCTCTACCATTCATATCCCTTATTCAGCTCGCCTCCATTCATGCCGCCGTCCACGCATGTCATCACTACGCCTCCATTCACTCCTGGTAAACCCTCGCGCACGCCCACCCTACTTCCCTTTCACGCCCACTTCCGTCCATTCCTCAGTAATTGGTCTACTACACATACAAAAAAAGGACACATTTAGTATCGAAGAGGGAACACCGAGGAAGTGTATTGTCCATGGTAAAGTTTGATTTGGTCTTCCTCAGTCTGGTGACGCTACCTGCCTGAAGGGTCAACTAACACAAGCTGGGGACTATGATGGTGCAGTTTTGATCAACTATTACAGATATATTAAATAATTCACAAGTTAGTATATATAGCTTGAGTGACGTAGCAAATTTACTGTAGTATCCTAGATGATGACCTATTGATGGCAGGTGATGTACTGGGCCGTCAGGAGTTTCAGGACAAATGGCGGGAATGGCGGAACAAGTCAACGTCCATCACACTTACGACTGATACAAAATGTTTAAGGTAAGATTGTACTTTAAAACCTCGTTAGGAAACTGTATATCTGTTGTATCGGTAATGGTGCCATAGTAGGCGAGTCTGACACCCGATAATCTGTAGTTGAAATACTAGATATTAACACTTGTTTATACAGCTGTAGGGCAGAATATTCATACTTTATTTGAAGAAGAAAATGTATGCAATCGTTTTCTTCTTTGGAGAATTCTTGAATTTTAGTTTTGATTTTAAAGAATAGAACTCAATTGATAGAATATAAAACTTGCATTTGTGAATGAGGAAAATTTCTGACGTTTTGTAAGGAGCTTCCGTTCGGGTATTTCCTGACATAATCCAGGCCAAACGTCGGGGCACAAGACGTACAGAAATAAGCGTTCAACATATTTTCCAAACTATTTTAATTCATCCACCTCACTGGGCACAGCGGGGGAAACTTCACCATACCCCGATCCCCCTATAACAAGGTTCCTACCCCCTGCTGGGACCTCCTACGCGTTGCTCCGTCTCATTCACACACTTCCTGCCTCGTACAGATTCCCACTAGGGGGCCATTCCCAGCCAGTCGCTGCTCATTCCTGTTTTGATTCCATGGAATGCGCATGGAATCTTGTCCTCAATTATGGTTTCGTGTTACATAATGAGGGGTTGAACTATACGGAACTGGTTAAAAGGAAGAGGAAGGAGCGATAATTATACGTGATGAAGAAGATTATATTGTTCTGTTGACGGATCATTTAATTTCAAAGTATGCTGGGGGGAGTTATACCAGTCAAAGCACATCAATCAGTATTCACGACCCACAAAACAAATGCTTCTGGCGGTGAAACGTGACGCTGTGAAGGTAGGCGGCAGATGTTTTACCTGGAGAACCTAGGAAAGCCTTTATCCTCACCGTCATCATAATCATCATCATCATCATCATAACAACCACCATCATTATTACAACAGTCACCATCATCACAGCAACCACCATCATCATCACAGCAACCACCATCACCACATCATCATCATCATCATCATAACAACCACCATCATAATCACAACCATCATCTATCACAACTACCGTCATAATATAACTACCACAACTACCACACCTTAGCTTATTATCAGCAATATATCAAAATATAAATCTAATGCAACACACCCACACTTGTTGTCTTGACCACACGACAAAACACTCAGCTCTACCTGTACCTGCCCTCGTCACGTTAACCTTTACCCATCACACCTAAAAGTTGCCCTACAATCAGGAAATGACAGATGTATTAAGACAAATTTAATATACATGTAAAGGAGGAATTTTATTTAAGCTTCATTTACGCTTTTGTGAGATATAGAAAAATATATTGGTGTAGGTGGTGAAAGTCTTATCGGGCGATGTGGGTATACAGTATATTCAATGCTATAGGGAATAAGCCTTAGAACACAATAGATTCGTTTTTAGGATGAACATTAACAGTAGATGGTAAGAGAGGCAAAGTTGAGTAACATATATTTTACGCCAGGACAACTTTCAGAAAACAATAAATAAAGTTAGTCAGATAAAACACTTCAGATAGTACAGAAGAACAACTATTAGCGAGGGTGAACACGACAGATTAAGGTAAATAATAATAATTCAGGAAATGTGGTGATGGTGGTGGTTGTTGTGATGATGGTGGTGGTTGTTGTGATGAAGGTTCTTGTTGTGATGATGATGATGGTGGTTGTTATGAAGATGGTGGTTGTTGTTGTGATGATGATGGTTCTTGTTGTGATGATGGTTGTTGTTGTGATTATGGTGGTGGTTGATGAGATGATGATGGTGGTTGATGTGATGATGATAGTGGTGGATGTGATGATGATGGTGGTGGTTGTTGTGATGATGATGGTGGTTGATGTGATGATAGTTGTTGTGGTGATGTGGTGATGGTGGTGGTTGTTGTGATGATGGTGGTGGTTGTTGTGATGAAGGTTCTTGTTGTGATGATGATGATGGTGGTTGTTATGAAGATGGTGGTTGTTGTTGTGATGATGATGGTTCTTGTTGTGATGATGGTTGTTGTTGTGATTATGGTGGTGGTTGATGAGATGATGATGGTGGTTGATGTGATGATGATAGTGGTGGATGTGATGATGATGGTGGTGGTTGTTGTGATGATGATGGTGGTTGATGTGATGATAGTTGTTGTGGTGATGAAGGTGGTGGTGGTTACTGTGGTGATAATGATGGTGGTGGTTATTTTGATAAAATAAGATTTGAAAGGTTTTATTACATGGGACTAACAGCCGAGAAACAGTGTATAAAGGAGGGATAAAGAGCGGGGTTAAAAGACATTAATGTTTGTATTAGAAGAACTGATAACCCGCAGAACACGAGTCAGGTCCCACACAACAATAATGATCAAGAACAATAGAAGAACATGATCCTTACTTCACATGACATAACACCGGAGGAAGATGAGGAAGAAGAGGAAAAAGAAGACGAGGAGAAAGATGATCAGAATTACAACTAAACTCAACAACCAATAGTCAAAACTAGTCTATAAATCTTAACAACTACTGCACAACTATCCTTAAACTATCCCAAATCAACATCTCTCTGGAATTCAACTAAGATGGGGGGAGGGAGGGAGGACTTCATAAACCACAATGAGAATGTCAATTACTCTCCTTTACCAAAAACATATTAATAAATACCTCAGTCATTATGTCCGTCACTCCCACTTCCCTCAAGAGCCACAATCAACCACTCGTTCCTGTAACTTGAGCACCTCTGGGGTTTCCATATGTCCAGGATGTCCCGCTGCGAAAATTGGATCCGGCACATACCGAGGTCTTGGCATGTGCCCAGGGAGGGAGGGAGGGTCAGTGGTGAGAGAGTGAAGGGCTGGGGGAGAGCTGTTGAGAGTAAGGGGTGAGGGAAGGGCCTGTATAGGAAGGAAGAGGGGAGATGGAAGTGAGGGATGGAAGAGGAGAGCTGGAGGAGAGGAGAGAGGTGGAAAGGGGAAAGTTGGAGGAAAGGAGTGGAAGGGGAGAGTTGGAGGAGAGGAGAGGAGAGGGCGGAAGAGGGGAGATCTGAAGGAGAGGAAAGGAGAGGAGTGGAGTGGAAGAGGGGAACTGGCGGAGTGGATTAGATACAGGTGGAGAGGCTGGAGATGTTGAGGGAGTGGAGGGGTTGGAGGATTGGAGTGACTGGAGGAGTGAAGGTGCTGTAGGAATGGAGGGGTTGAGGGAGTTAAGGGTCTCGATGAGAAAGGTGGAGATATAGAGGTTTGGAGGAGAGGATTGCTGAAGAGGTAAGAGAGGAGGGCAGATAATACCCTGGTTGGTGATCATTGTGATAGGGAGAGACGCGGGAGAGAATGAGAAATAGAGAATTGAATGACCAGGGGGGAGGGATGGGGGTGAGAGTGTTTGTCAGAAAGGGAGAAGAGAAGATAGGTAAAGGCATTTTTATAACAATGTGATGGGCTAAGGGGAGGCACTCCTGATAGATTGACAGTGATCTATACTCAAACTAACCCCCTTTTAGTAAATTATGGATTAGAATGGTGAACGTACATGCTTTGTTGTGTAATAGGTAGTGGGTCTTGCCCTATATTTTAAAATGTGCAGTTTGTAGGTTATTGTAAGTGTATGGAAAGACTTGAGAGGAAAGGGAACTCCATTGTTGAGAAGGGTAAGGACTGTGTGTTGCTACTGGGGTTGTAAAGAGAGGAATGATAGATTAGACGTCACTGTGATATTGACCGTGGAAATAGCCACAGCAGAGAGACATTAGAGAGGTGGATCATCTTATATGGCAGGGAGCTACGGAAGAAATGATAGAATGGTCACTGATAGAATAATAGCTTATGTCTAACAGTAATGAGTAAGACTGGAGCGTCACCCCACGCGTGAGAGCAGTAGTCCACGTGAGGCTTGATATGGCTCTCTCAAGAAGTTATACAATGTTCTAAATTGATTGGTTCTTGGAGAGTTTATTAGTTACAGCACGACCATTAGTAGCTGGCATAATAGGGCACTGAAGCGATAGGTTAAATTGTCGTTTAGGAGTGTATGCTGCTGGAAAGAATGGTGACTTAGGCATAACTGATACGGTGTAAGAAGAAGTTAAGGACCAAGAACAAAGGATATTGGTACTCCAACATTGATGAAAAAAATAGTCAAAATGTGAACCGTTCTCTACTACAAATATATTCGTGGTAGTTGGAGTAGATAGAAGAAAATTCTAAATATTGGAAAAAATCGGGGAAATCGAAAGAGGGAAACCAAACCTTGTCGAAATTTTTAGAAATATTAAGAACAAAATATAAAATTTGCTGAAAATATATAAGGAAAAGACAAGATTTGAAGTCAAGAGAGTAAACAGATCTGTGGTGGAATAACTGGAACGAAAACAATACTGGATGTCAAAGAGTAACTCGTCTTTTATGGCGTTTGAGTAGTTTATGATTATGAGAGATTAAGAGATGATGAAGGAGAGAATTATAATAAAGTAGTGAGAGGGAGAATATGGATCACCTTATCACCTTTTTTTTAAGAATGGATTGGATCAGGTTTTGTTTTGAGCCAGTCTTGAAGAGCAGAAAACACCGAGGTAGCTGCTGCCACAGAATGTGGTGTAATAGGAATAGGTACAGTTGCGGAAATGTGTTCCTACACCTCCTGTGGTAACCCGTGTCTCTAAACGGCCCAACCTATATGATCTATAGCATTCCTATCCGCCTATCACGTCCGCCGTTACTGCGACGGTGCCGTTTGAAGACACAGGTTATCACAGGGGGTGTAGGAACACATTTCCGCAACTGTACAATAGGATTATTGTTACCAGGGTCAAGAGTTGTATTCTGAGTAAAATTGTAACCTAGATAATTAACTGTACACCGCCCGTCTCCAGGTGTCGTGTGAAGTGCAGGGCGGTGTACTACATTGGACTTACTAATGCTTGTTTTATCCTGGGCTGTGTTACCACTGGGGAGAGGAAGTAAAGTAAAACACAGTAGATCATAAACATGAAGGATAATGTCAAAGACTGCAAGTGTGACGCTGTGACCTAAGTCTATGTAAATCATCAAGAAGAGAAAAGAGACAACAGGAATGTTACTCATTTTTCACCTGTCACACATCTCTTCCTCGAGCATCAGAGCCTACCTACCTGTATTCGTGAGCAAAGTAAAGGTTAAAATAAAAAAGATAGGTTAAGGTGTCTGGGAGAAGTGGAATGACACAGCACTTCATATGGTGTCACAGCCGCTAATCAAACTCATGATCGTCCATAACTTTATATTGGGATTTAACATAATTTATAGTTTGATTTTAATTATGCGAGGTTTATCTGCATGTACCACCTCGCAGCGCTTTCAGTCATCTTGCTGAGTGACTTGGGGATAATTTAAAGTAACGGTGCGAGAGATTCGGAGTGCAGTGGCCTGGTGGATAGAGCTCTCGCCTTCTGCCTTGGAGTTTGCTGGCTCACGCCTGGGCACCCATAGTCCACCCATCTGCACAAGGGGATATGAAGGCGGCCGAATGCAGTGCCAGCAATATTGTCTCCTTATATGGCGAATAAAGGTTTAGTCTAAAGTTTGTTGTATTTTTATTGGATATAATTGAGCGAAGGTCTTTAAGGGCCACACTATACTGTACATAACAGTGTACTAGTGTACTGTTGAACTACATGAACACATAACAATTCCTTTCAGCAATATTGTTATTATTACTACCATTATTTCTATTCACGCTTGCAGGCTCTTTTTCCTGCAATGAATCAGCATGGCCGAACAGGTGTTATGATTTTTACCATTGAGCAACGAATGGGTCTTGGTAGCATACTATAGAGTCACACTCGTCAAACACACCGAGAGAACATAGGAGTCTGTTAGCGAGGAAGGAACCCAGTTACTATTATTTCTTGATCTGTGTTTTGAAGAGGATCTATAAAACTATTCAACTTC
The DNA here is from genome assembly GCF_018991925.1 of Homarus americanus. Lineage (NCBI taxonomy): Eukaryota > Metazoa > Arthropoda > Malacostraca > Decapoda > Nephropidae > Homarus > Homarus americanus. The sequence continues at coordinate 188,062 of NW_024745219.1, read as the reverse complement.
TTGCTGAATATTTTGTTTAAAGTTACATTAAATATAAATGAAGACAATAGACAACTAACTTTCAAATAGTGAAACAACAGAGTTTGTAGACAGACACAGTGAGAATGTTTCGGTAACGGAGGAACCAACAATACAGTATGTTGTTTTAAATGGGAATCATAATTTTTTTTTTACCATAAAAATGTTTGTGAAGTTATAAAAAAATATCAATGAAAATGTCTAATTTTCCTTGGTACAGTTTTGAGAACTTAGTTAATTTCTTTAACTTTTGGGGAATGTGTTAAACTAATATATGTAAATTTTTGTAAAATTCTAAAAAAGAAAGGATCTAATGTAGTTTTCAATCATTTTTTTTTAATTTCAATTTTTTTTTGTCAGTGATGGGAGTCAATAAGGTTTGTAATCACATGTGTAATCCTGAGAGGAAAAACAATCAAACAATTCAGATAAAGCAGAAGGCGAGCAAACAATTGAAGAACAAAAATATACATAAAGACTTGTTTTTACTGTGTTTTGGTTTTGTACAGCTGCTTGCTGGGTATTGATCTATTGTGATGCCTCTACAACAAGAGTATGCGAGAACAAGGACCAGGGAGCAGCCCGTTCTAACACTCGGCGCTGTTTCCATGCTCTTACAATCTGTCTCACTTTAAAAAGCTGGTTTTCCGGCATCTTCGTGGTGTAGATTAATACAGTATAACCCTTTTTTCTATATTTTCAATTTCTTTCTGTTCTTTTTTTTTTCGCCCCCGAGGCTCCGTTGTGGGTCGTTTGACCTGTGCCCGGGTGGGCTAATTCCCGTAAAAAAAAGAAGAAAATTTTTACAGACACAGAAACCACCGCTTCTCGTATCAGAAAAATAAAGTTTAACTTAAGTGAATTAAACGAGAGTGTGATGATGGACAAACAATATATGTATGGTAATTTATTAAAACTAGGACTACTAATCACTTGTTTAACAGTAAGACACCTGCCATGTTCCCATACACTGGACATTGCTTCTCAACACAAGGAACTAGAGAGAGGACACGAAAGGCAATATCTTCAATGTGTATGTAGGCGTACACATACTCCTGTGCACACACACACACACATATATCTTGAACAGTATGCCTCCGTCTTCAGTTTCCCACGCAAGTCCCCAGCGTGTGTTTGCCTGCTTGTCATACAGACGCTCATCACTGTCACTCTTGGTCTGGTTTGCCCATTCTCTCAAGACGGAACTCATTTTCTCGTACCTCAATTGAAAAGAAATTCCTGGTGTTGAAAAGACTCATCGTCTCCCCAGAAGCGTACATCACCTGGCCAGGGGGAGGGGGCATGTTGACGGCTATGATATGATCTGAAAGTCCAAGACAATCATGGTTGTTGGCGCGGTGAGCTGCATTTGTTCTAGCTCCTCCAAGTTCCTTCTTTTCCTCAGTGGGAATCCATAAGAGCATCCTGTCTTCCTTTCTCTTCCGCCTTTGGGTCTCGCGCACCTGAGAATGTGGCCCCTTCTTCACCCCCTTACCTGAAGCTCTCATTAAAGTTCCTCCGATTGTCTCTGGAGAGCGTCGCTGCTATTCCTTCAAGACTCTGTGAGTCTCGAAGGATGTCAGTGTTCCGAGAGAACATTCCCAACCATTCCTGAAGGAATGGAATCCAGTTTGGCATTATATGAGCCTCTTAACCAATCACACCGCGCGTCGCCAAGCTCTCAACCAATGAGCGAGCATCCAAGGCCCTTGACAATCAAAATACCTCATGGTGTATTCCTGTTCTGGTAGCGTCACGCGACTTTTCAGACCAACACCTGGGAATGCGCTCACACAAAAGCCAAGTGCCTTATATTGTATATCTGGATCAAGAGAGCACCATACTACTCAAGACATGTGGTCGAAAATGGTTGGAAATGAATGGGGTGTTTCGCCTTTACTACATTTCCCCTTTGTATCCCAATACTCTTCCTCTCCATGTCTTCGAGGGAACTTGCCGGAGATGAATGGGAGTCAGAGGATGGCGGGCGCTGCTCTTCACTCGGGTGCGATGTTTGCTCGTGAATGGTGACCCCTTCTTCCGTCTCAATGGGAGCAGCTGGTGCCTCCTGCGTCTCCCTCTGGAGTGTGTTTCAGCCGCAGCTCTTTACCTCCTCAGCTATCGTGTACGTGAACATCTGAAGGACCTCCTGCATCTTATCACAGGCCATCGTCTTCGCCTTCTTCAGTACATCAAACACGACATTTCACGGTTTCAAGGCTGATACAACCACCGTTTTTTTTCATACTGGTCATCAAACAAGAAAACTTGTGTGGTTCAATATATGGTATACGAGTATAGTAAAGTTCTTACAGTTCAGGAAAAATCATTTAAGTGTCTCTGAAAACAAGAAAGGGAATCCATCCAAAGATATTTTATAAATATATTACATTTCAATAAAGCGATATTGACATATTTGGACACTAAAGATAAATGGAGGAGAGAAATATAACAAAGGGATAATGCCTCGAACCCTAAAGCCTCCGTTGTTTTTGAAGAGCCTCTAGAACAGTAGTTCCCAAACTGGGGGGCGTGAGGCCACTTGAAAAACATATAAGAGTATATCGACATTTTTTTTTATTAATTTTTTTTCGATAAACTTGTGTAACATTAATCTTCCCCCACGTGCACGAGATACATGGATAAAATAATTGCGAATTAGTTGATCCTGAAAGTAATATTAATACGAGTACTGTACAAGGAGTAGCATTGATTAAAAGATGATTACATTATTTTTTTAATGAGGGTGGGAGGGGGGGGGGGTGAGGGTTTGCTAAAAAGCAAAAGGCGGGCGTCTTGTGAAAAAGTTTGAGAACCAGCGCAGTAAAATATATCACCAAGACAGTTGTTATGAAGTTCAGCATTAATCACTTTCGTTTTATCAATCATTTGCATTATTAAGTCGTTTATTATTATAATTATTGTCTTTGTAATGATTATACAGCCACTCATTGCACAAAAACAGTTATGTGCAAATATGTGTTCATTTTTAAACCAACTAATGAAACTCAAATAAGTATTTGTGGCTATACACCAAAGCACCATTAATTTACAGTTTCTTTCATTATTTTCATATTTAACCGAATGAAAGATATATTTCCTGAATGTTAATCATTAATCTGATCGTCTCGCAGTAAATCAAAGTTTATGACGGAGTCTTGGTCGTGTGGATGACTGTCAACTTCAAGTTGCTACCTCATCGGATCTTGACTGTAATGGTCACACATCTAGTATTCTATCTTTAATTTGATGACTTGTGTGCATCACACACACACACACACACATATATATATATATATATATATATATATATATATATATATATATATATATATATATATATATATATATATATATATATATATATATTTGAGTAATGGTATGCAAATCGGATAATTTTATTATTAAGAAGATTTGTAACAAGGTAAAAGGGTTCGGTCACTACTTAGTGACCTGAATATGGTGGACACCTGCTGTCTCGAGGGACTTGATCTCAGTCTCCTTTACTGTACTGTATAAATTGGCCTTGTTATACTTTATTCCTTACTCACCCCTGAAGATGTGAATTACACGAAAACGCTTGGGAGCTGAGTGTTTTATTTTTTCCTTGTGGTTACCAGCATTACATGGATCACGAGCACCTACAGTGATTTACTTGCATATATATATATATATATATATATATATATATATATATATATATATATATATATATATATATATATATATATATATATATATATATATATATATATATATATATATAGCATACAATTTAGTAGTAGGTAATAGGCTACCAAACAGGGAGGTACTATCGCCTGGGAAGATATTGGAAGCATAATGTGTTGTCTAATGGTAGACCCTACTGCCATATGGCATCACGAAAATTGTGACCAAGTTCCCAGGTTGCTGATCTGACTTTCTGCCTCATTTACACACAATTGCAGGGTCTCAATTGTTTCTCTTACTTTGACAACATATCATTCATATATTGTTTCTCACTTTTGATTTTTTTTTTAATTTTTGTATTTCTTAAGAACATAAGAACATAAGAATGGTGGAAACTGCAGCGGGCCTATTGGCCCATACTGGGCAGTCCCATTTACACCCAGCCCCTATTGCTCATATATCCATCCAACCTAAGTTTGAAGCTATCCAGCGTATTCGAGTTATGGTAACTTGTTCCAGTCTTCCACTACTCTATTTCCAAACCATTGTTTACCTATTTCGTGCCTAAATCTAAATTTGTCTAATTTAAAACCATTGTTACGAGTTGGCTCCTGGTTGGAAAGTTTGAGTACCTTTGTAATGTCCCCTTTGTTTAGCCCTGACTTCCACTTGTACACCTCTATCATCTCGCCCCTCACTCTACGTCTCTCGAGGGAGTGCAAATTAAGATGCTTTAATCTGTCTCTGTACTCAAGGTTCCTAATGCCCGGGATTAGTCTTGTCATTCTCCTGTGAATTCTTTCCAAGGATTCTATATCCATTCTGTAATACGGAGACCAGAATTGAACTGCGTAATCCAAGTGAGGTCTCACAAGCGCAAGATATAGTTTTAAGATGACCTCGCTAGTCTTGTAACTAACACTCCTTTGTATGAACCCAAGTACTTTATTAGCTTTGTTTCGAGCAAATACACATTGTTTACCTGGCTTAAGATTCCTACTTATCATTATCATAAAATAATAAAAAACTACTGCTACTACTACTACTACTTTTTTTTTAAAACGTGGCCTCCAGCCTCCCCCAATAGCCACACCTTCGCCACCATTTTATTACCGTAATATTAAATATCTTAATACATAAGTAGCTATCCTATCTGTGTTGAATTAGTTGAGCTGCAGATCTATGCGGCATTCAGTGACTGTAGCCTCATAGTCACTATCTGCAGCAGTTGTCGGCATTGGGGCAGAAGCTCTCGTTCCCCTGAGGCAGAGCAAAGTCGACCGAAGGAGAGAGAAAGACAGTCGACATCTCATCCAGGCTGTAACATAACTTCTGGGCTGCTGCTTCTGTTCGGAGATCACCTCCACGAGTCTGGCGTAGAAACATCTTGCACTTGGTCCCATCCCACCAGAGGTTGTGAACACTAGAGGAGTGAAGTTGCCTTGATCAACGTTTTGAATTCTCTCCCCATATGCCCTTCTCTTGTCGTTCTCGTTCCTCCTATGTTCAGCATCGAGAGCTAGGTTACGGTGACATGCGGCCATGGGATAAAAAATCCTGATGTCAAAGAAAGCTCGCTGTCCCCGTGTCCAGAATCCTCGAGCACTGACGTCAACACTGGCTTCGTTAGATGTGTTTGAAGTCCTATGTTGGAAGATGTCACCATCCACTGAAAGGAGGGTCGGTTCTACCATGACATCCCGGCAGATTTCCTTCAACATATTTCCTGTGAGGTCCCTTACTTCGTCATGCCTCATGCATATGAAGCCCCCTTTCTTGCACACCATGGCGTGATCGACGTCATAGGAAGAGCCACACACGCATTGGGAGGGCAAACCTTCTACTGGCCTACCGTACCTTAGAGCAATGGCATCTTTAAATTCTTGTTTGTTAAGACTGAAACCATTTGCCCTTATCGGTAACATAGTTAACCAGTTCGAGGCGCCCACCTCCTGCGCTATAGCTACTTTTTTTCAGATTTTCTGGTACCTGCAGCAACAGTTGCTGCAACTTATCATTTTGGCAGTGCTGTCGATCTGTCGTAATGGAACTACGAATCTCGTTTACTTCACTGGTATCCACCTCCCCTGGTGGGTTCTGAGCTATTATGTGGTCCGTGAGGGCTGCCGTGAGCTTAAGTGAATTTTGATGTTCGGTGGCTGCAATCTCCTCTGGATTGGTTAGTCCCATCCCTCCCAGTCTTGATGGAAGTGCAAGAAGTGCTCTTTCTGCTGGGGTTAAGGTAGGGTGTTTCACTAATTTGGGAATGAAATTGACACTGATAGCTTCTTCCAGAGGGTGGAGGAGGGGTCCGATATCAGGGATAGTACGCATCAGGTAGTTCCAATGATGCTTGACTCCAAGGGTGAATTCAGCAAAAGCCACATGTGGCTCTGTGTTAGCAATCTCAGACAGAGCTTGGATTTCACTAACCTACTCATTCACCTTTCCTGCTACGTACTCGGTCTTGAAGTCCGTAGTGCCAATTACTGCGCCTAGATGTCTTTGGCCGTCCTTAGTTATTTTGACCTCACTTCCGCCAAATACCTTCATTGCCCGTTCATAATGTTCTGGCTTCACGATGAGGAAGGACTTGCTGGCGTTTGGGTGGTACCCTATTTGTGGGCCTCGTGATGTTACCAAGTCCCACCACTTTTTGATGCCCTCCACTTTTCCTGCTCCTGTAAGGTTATCAGCATATGCCACTTGTTTGACCCCAGTTGTTTCAAATTTTATTTCTTGTTGGAGCACTGATAGGCCAATTGCATACATTGCCATTGCAACAGGGTCCCCTTGTGTTGTTCCCTCGGTTGACTGTAAGATGGTATCACCTCTTAGAGCCTTGTTGTTTACTATATAGAGGTCTGATGGATTCCTATACGAGTTTTCAACATACATTGCAAAGCTACTGCTACTACTACTATTAATAATAATAATAATAATAATAATAATAATAATAATAAAAGAACCATAAAGAAATACAAAAATGGAAAAAAGATCGTAAGTTAGAAACAATATATGTATGTTGTGTTGTCAATGGTAAGAGAAACAATTGAGACCCTGCAATTGTGTGTAAATGAGGCAGAAAGTCAGATCAGTAACCTGGGACTTGGTCACAATTTTCGTGATGCCATATGGCAGCAGGGTCTACCATTAGACAACACATTATGCTTCCAATATCTTCCCAGGCGGTAGTACCTGCCCCAAAAGATTCAGTATTTGCCCGAAAAATGCTCATTTCCCTGAGGTAATAAGGGGGGGGGGCGGTCTGACTGGGTACATGTGGACATAGGAATATATATATTTATAAGCATTTGATAATTTTTATTATTATCAACAATATAATTTTTTGTTAACACTTATAATGACGACTCAAACGAAGCTGAGAACCTAATTATGTGGCGGCCGCTACAGTCTCTTTGTTTGGGTTTGTCACCAGTGTCCGTATCTACTGGGTGGCAGTTGGTTGCTCAGAGCATATGTGTGCTATACGAGTGTGAATTTGTGAGTAAAAAACTACTGTAGAGATTAGGAAAGTGTAAGTGGTGACCGGTTCAAACACCATAGTATAGTTTCCGCTACAGAAAACGTATCAAAGAAAACGTACGTGTGTGTGTGTGTGTGTGTGTGTCGCGCGCGTGTGTGTGTGTGCGCTATACTTGGCAAATATAGGAGTAGTTCCAAGCAGCCGTCACGGGCCAGGATGGTCTAGACATAAAATGAATAACTAACCGAGTCATTAACACATCAATGGTGACAGATCTATAAAACTCCTCGTAGTCGTTTTAGTGTAGTAAGACGAGGCTTAATACCCATCTACTATACTCGGCATTCACGTATGAACTAAATTTACTCAAATGACGTTGCACAAATTATAAAAGAGTACTGTTAATACCTAAGGATCAGCATGCTGTTATATTTACTCCACGAAGCGAGAGTCAAAGAAGCCGCCCGTAATTTTTTGGTGTGAATATTATTTTTGAGTCTGTGGGGTGTTAAACGATATCCTTCTTGTTTTATCTATTAAGAATCGCATATTTCGTTTGATTTGGTTGTCTGATATTAATGTGAGGTTTCAAATACTTCCATAGAGAGAGACAAAATTGTAAATTACTTTTACGTAATCAGGAAACAGTCAGGAGTCATCTTTGAGAGTGAAGCCGCCTCGCCTGGTGGACCACACTGACTCCCAGTCGTGTATTAACGTAAGAGTTCATTAATCCATGTTTTAAACCCCTCCCGCTGAGGAGCTTTGTGGGAACTAATTAAGAACAGTTAAGAACGTTCATACTTGAGTGTTGTCTCGGTGTAGAGCAGTACTGGAGGTGGTGACCGAGCTGTGTGCCTCACCCCGCGTAGCACAGGACCACTACCATTATCCTCTCCTTTATGTTGTGTTTCCCTTTTTCTTTCCCTCTGCACCCTGCGCCCTTTACTCCTCATACTATAATCCCGCTCTTCTCCACGCCCTCTGAATACAATCTTGAATTCACTTCCGGGAGGCGGGAAGAGGGAAGGGGAGGGAATATCTGTTTCGGCTTCTCCTCCCCCCTGGGCCATCGTTGTGTTCCCTCCCCAGCACGTGCAGAGGAGGACACGTGCTACACATTCTTCAACTCGTGGATGAGGGATGCGGCTGCCAAACATCTGTCTCGATACTTCCTGTCATATGTTCTGAGAGTAGACATTAACGTAAGACATAATACAGCCATGTTTGTTCCCAGCTGTAACAAACATTAGGATAAGATGAACTAGCCCACGTGAATTAAACTTTGCACATAACCTCACTGACTTAAAAACGTTCTCTGGAAATAGGATTCTATCAACATTGTTTTGAGAGTTTGTGTTGACGTGCAAATCTGAGGTATAAGACTACAACTAAATCCTACTATTATAAAGTTTACAAAAGTGAATCAAAATATAACGAAATTGGTTTTGTTAGTTATTACCACAAACCCATCAGATGAAAAATGTCAGCCGATTAAAAAGAAAAAAAAATTATCCCAGGTGTACAACATTCATGTGGCTGTTTGACCTTCTGTTCCCCTCTGTCTCACACAATACTAATGTACTGTTATAATGTGTCGGATACCTGCTTTACCTATCTATTGTAAATGATGCAAATAATAAAAAAAAAACTAATTGATGCACCAAAACATTAATGCGAGAGGACAGCTGAAATTTATACTAGTTACAATCTTCTGAATATTTAAATCAACCACCATGTTCCATTGCTTCACGTCACTCAGTGTTTACAAGTTGGAGTCGCTTATACTGGTAGTAGGACAGTGTGGTAGAAGCCAAGGTACCATTTAATTCTGGGTTTTCTTCGTACATAGAAAATATAATTAATCGTTAAAGTATGAATTATGAAATTAGCCGAGTTAGCAAAGTTATATTACATTTATAATTGTTTCTTCGATAATTTGTTTATTTATTTATCTACCTGGCTTATAAGCTTTCTCTCCATATCTTCATTTGTGTGAATGAAAAGCTTAGAGAAATTGTCCTAATATAAGCTGCCTGTATATTATTTACCAAAGATGTACATAATTTAATAGATATTTTATTCTTAAGTTTAAAATATTATTCGTAATGTTTTTTTTTAATGACAAACTCAGTGGGGAGATTGAGGTAGGCGGCCCACCTGACCCTCTCAACTAAATATTTTCTTGTCACTGAACAGAAGTGGGTGGCAGGTTGTGTCTACTGTTATCCTTCTCTCTATTATGAATTATTTTATATTAATTTTCAGTTACTGTTTTATTTTATTGCAGCTCATATTTTGTTTTGATACAAGACACCTAAATATAAAATTTACTTTGGGCGTTGAAGCACCAAATAGGCTTCCTGCATAAGACACACAGAGATATTAATAGTCTTCACTCGGGTCTTCCCACCAGTGTGATGTCGGTATGGATTGATAAACTATATAGGATATCTAAAAACTATTCATATTTACTCTCGAACAAAGATTGTCTGAGAAACATCTTCAGAAATAATAGTGTCTTTATATATTATCATTTTTTTCAAGAATGAATATAAACAAAGTATAATCAAATATATTGTTTATATAACTATTCTTGGAACACACACACACACACACACACACACACACACACACACACACACACTCTCTTGGTTCTTGGTTCATAAACGAGCGTCATCCATCACCGCTCCCACAGTCCACGAGGTAGGGAAAGGAGACGAGATGAGTGGCACCTTTCATCGCCTCGCAGTGCCAACACGTGCCACACAGGTCACGGTCAGGTTAACTAAGTCGTATGTAGGTGGATGTGACACTCAATGCCGGGGTGAGACGAGGCTGGAGAGTGGCCGTGTGATTGCTACGACCCATATGATAATATTTTTATGTCACTAAAGTCAGTTTGAAGTAGCATGAAAACGATAATCTTTTTAAGAATTTTTTTTTAAATAAACTAAATATAATGAATAAATTAATGGAAGAAAATAAATATGTTAGATCCAGACAAACAAATAATAAGTCTTGTTAAATGAATAAACTAGAATGTTTGATAGTAGCAAGGCTCAAGTGGTAAAATATATAATAGTTTAACACGTAGTGAAGTTTGTCACATTAACAATAATTAACTGAAGAGATGTCGAATAATGATTAAGTTAAACACTATATTATATCTTCTTATGAGCTTTGTTATCACGTCAACATTATTTTGAGGACGACTTTTTTTTTTTGATGCAAGTTGATCGATCCGTCTGTTGGATAAACCAAAGTCTTCAGATTTGTTACCACAGAGAGGACTGACCTGGGAAGCCTCAATCATCACAACATGATGTCTTCACCAGGATGAAACAACAAAAGTTACTTCAACTTCCGCATAAAACTTCGGACAAGGAAAGTTGGTCGTAGAGGTTCACGTGATAAAATTTCCCCCAGGAACACCTGAAGAATCTTCATTCCAACTTATTTTGGGGGATGGGGTTATGCTAGGTTAGATTGCGTTAGGGTGGTTTAGCTTTAGGTGAAAGAAGCTGGTGTGGAGATTCTTCAGCTGAAATTCCATCTATTAGTTCCATAAACCTGTCATTCAGTCAGTCGGTCAGTCAGTGAGGGGGAAAATGGAATGTATGAATCCAGTCATATGTCGAACAGCTGACTCTGCATGTCCTGCCATGGTCCTTCAGGTCAAATTAGGGTCAGAGGTCACGAACCTGAGAATGTCAGGTAATTTTGGAGATCAAGTTACTCAGGGCACGTGTTAAGGTCAGCTGAGTATTGTATGTTTGTGAGTGGACGAAGTGCGTGCGTGCGTGCGTGCATGTAATAATAATAATAATAATTATAATAATAATAATAATAAATAACGGCTTAGTGAAAAAAACACGGCAGCCAAAAGGTTGAAAATATCCAGTTGCATAAGTAACATAAGTGATACAAATATGATATATAATAACAGGGGGGAGAAGGTCATACTATACAGGCCATTTCAACATAGTGACAGTGCAAAAGTAAGATTGGCTGGGAGTGAACAACTGATTAACTACGAGTTGTTGATAATTTTTCAATTGTGTGTGTGTGTGTGTGTGTGTGTGTGTGAGTGTGTGAGATTGTACATTTGTGAATGAGTGTGTATGTCTGTCAGTATGTGTGAAAGTATTTCTGGGTATATTCTTGATGGTGAAGGTAAGTTCATCTCTTCATTGTTTAAAGCAAACATTAACAATATCCGCATAAATAATCACAATTGCGAATACTAATACTACTAATGATAATGATGATGATAATAATAATTAATAATGATAATTCTACTTAGTGATAATATTTATTAGATTTTATTTCATTGGTTAATTTTTTACTGTGCCTTTAGTTTCCGGTCACCACCAGATCCAGATATAACGCCTTGTTAGTAATATTCTTTGTACACGTTTACTCCAAAAATATATATCACATATTTTAAACGAAATATCCTCCTTGCGTGTATATTTTCATATAATGAGATTAATATAATTAATTTGGGTTAAAAAACATGTAAATTAATCTTGTTTTATAAGTAATTTCCCACCTTCCGAGACTCCAGGTAAGACATGGTGGCCGTCGACACCATTTTGAGGAACTGTGAACCTGCGAGTCACAGTTCCTGTGCATCGCGTCAGGAGTTGTCTTTGCCGATGGGGCCTGAATGACAGTTTCATCCTTTGGTGGGAGGCATGTGAGACAGACACACACACAGACGAATAAATAATTCCCACTAAACGAAGTGTGACAGGCGGAGAGAGAAGACAAAGGGCACCACACTGTGTTCGTGGCCGCGTCCTCGTGTTTCCTGGGACGCCACCGTCACACAACCACTTTCCGGCCCAACCACGCCGTCCTCCCAAGCCCTTACACTTTCTTACCTTAATTACCATATAACTAAAGATTACATAATAAACTCTACTGCGTAAACAAATATTTAAAAACAAGTATTGCCTTTATATCAAAGACTCAGGAAATTCCAGAAAGTTACAACGTGGTGGACTATCACAAAAAGGAGCGTTGCCTAGCAGTTGTTTACTGTCCCTGGAATAAATGAAAGAAAGTGTCGCCACTTCCCGGGGCCGGCCACCTGACCTCAACAGGAAGGAGCAGCATAATGGTGCCATTCAGAGCTCCTGGGCCTTTTCCCAACCGCCATCTTGGTTGGGCATGAATGTAGCAAGAAGGAAGAAACTAAATGGGTAGTTTGAAAGGCCACTTACTGGCAAAAACTCACCCCAAACCTGCTGCTGCTCCCTTACTGTGTCTGTGAGGACCGGCGGAGTGTAGCAGCTGTGCTTGTGTATGCTGTGCTGTGCTGTGCTCCATGTATCCCTTAACCTACGCTCTTTTTACTCAAGGAATATATTCACTACTCATCACTGGCAGTACAGCATGTTTTTAAGAAGATTAAGTCAAACGAATGATCGATGTAAAATATACTGTACTCTGTATCAGAAGGCTGGAGTGTGTCAAGAATAAATTACTTGTTTTAATGATGGTCTACATGTAAACTATGAAAGAGTTCAGTTTACCCATATCCTTCTCTGTAGCGTTCGTCAGTTTAACGTACAGTCTGGTCTTTGATAATGATAGTTTGTTGCTTCATCTAATAAAATTATTTAAAAAATAATATATATATATATATATATATATATATATATATATATATATATATATATATATATATATATATATATATATATATATATATATATTGCCATCATTTAATTTTTCAGAGCACCTGCCATTCTTGCGACATAAGGATAAATTATTTTTTTTTTTATTGCAATAAATTAAAGGGCATTAATTCTTAAAGGTAAATTTACTCTGCCTTACTTAAGGCGTCGTTTATCATCATTATGATATCCAAATTATTCCGAAAGTAAGTTAGTTACGGTTAGTTCGTGTATAAAGCTCATCATTTTGATGATCGACATGATCGTCTTTGGTCAGTTAGAAATAAAAAACAAACAGTAATCGTTGTTTCGCAATTATCACTATTTAGCGTAACACGCAAGCACACACACACACACACACACACACACACACACACACACACACCATCCATCCATCCATCCAATTTTCACGCGTAAATACTTTTACTCTCACAATCGCATGGATTAAACCATCTTGTGCCGGCAACCTTCGCCTCTCTAGCAGAACCATCACCACAACTCACACACCGCCATCCCTCCTTCAGCGTCTCAGGTCCCTCAAGACCTCAAGAAAGGCATAGCGAGGTTCCCTGAATGTGAAATTAAGCCACTGTTCTCGTTCATTCACCAGCAGGAAGTGTCCCGTGGAAAATGTATATTGTCATGTGTAGTGTGCGGTTAACACATCGTCTGGCTGACTACTCCTCAGAACCAGACGAACTTGTTAGCATCTCAGTCTCTTACGCCGCAGTTTATGGTAATGTGAATGAAAAATAAATATAAATATCACAGTTACGTTATTCATGAGAAATTACCTATTCTATAATCCGTGTTTCATTCGTCAGAGAGTTATGAATGGATTGTATCTGGTTTTACGGAAATGGGACGAACGGAAATTTGTGCAGTCATTAAATATTTGAATTAAACATCATTAACACCTAAGGGAAATTATTGATGACAAACTGTAAACAGTAGTGGAGATGGGCAGGTGAGATTAAGCGTAGAGGACAGGTGATGAACCAAGGACAAGGCGATTCATGATATGGTCAAAGCTGCATATGACATAGTGATGGTAGACGGATGTGTCAACGTTAAAAATATGAGATAAAATCCATGACATAAGTGTTACAGGTTGTACACGAGCAGTCTTGGTTATATGGGTTCCTGAAATTGATACGAGACCAAACGAGAACCAGACTGCAAATTTCTCAGTCGCCTCTTTGTAAAGTCTATATAAATCCAAATTTTTACCCACCACAGTTTTTGTAATATCACTGATTAATCTGGCTGTGGTGGATATGCGGTCGGTATTGATTAGACTGTTACCTAAGAAGCTTAGTACCAGATCCAGCTGTGGGGTAAGACGAGGATCCTCATAAATCCACGCCTGTTAGACAGCCCTCTACAGTATGTACAGACACGGACAGCTGAGTAATACACAATATTCATTCATGAAATTGTACATACAGGGTAACATTAATTTTGAAAAGAAAAACACAACAGAGACAGATTAAAGCACCTAAATTTGCACTCCCTCGAGAGACGTAGAGTGAGGGGCGATATGATCGAGGTGTATAAATGGAAGTAAGGGTTAAACAAAGGTGATATAACAAGGAGCGAACTGGTAGCAATGGTTTTAAATTAGACAAATTTAGATTTAAGCGCGAGATAGGAAAACATTGGTTTAGAAATAGAGTAGTGGAGTGGAACAAGTTACTGAACCTCATTAACTCGAACACCTTGGGTAGCTTCATTTATAGGTTGGACAGATATATGAGCGACAGGGGCTTGGGTGTAAACGGGACTGCCTAATATGGGCCAATATGCCCGCTGCAGTTTCCTACATTCTTACGTTCTTCTTAAGTCGCCACCACTAGACGACTCGAGGTCTATGGAAGAGGTCAACCCGCACGCAGGTGGGTGGAGCTTTGCTGACGTCAGCGTTCCCTCGCCTCCCTCTCACCCCTTATAAACAGAACATTTTATGGTTCTATATACTTCACTTTATCTCAATATCTCACATAGAAAATAATACTAATAGAGTGTCTAATCTTGTATATAACTTTAGCTAAGGACACCAATCAGTGCAGTGGGTGATAAAAGGAAAGGTTAAAGAAAAACAATGCATTTCAGTTTTAACTATGTATTTAAATAGGTGCAGCTTAAGATAGTGTAATTATAACTATATATACTATTGCCTACATGAGTTCCTATCCTCCCTGTTGTGTCCATCATGTTAGTAATGTAGACATGAGGTGACAGGAGTTATGACCTCACAGGACAAGTGTTAACGCCACTGACGCCAGATTATAGGAGGGAGTGGTAGTTAGGGCAGGTGATCACAGGTGCTGCCTTTGCCTGAAGTGTACTGATAGACGGAGAAGGAAATTGTCTAATAACAGCAAGTAGCGATAATCTTTCGGGCATAAGTTGCAAAGGGTCAAGGAAAAATTCAGCTGGGCAGAGGAAAAAATAACTACAAAAAGCATCTTTAATAGTAGCAGTAACCTTAATAAAAGTATTTTATCTCTGTTCATGCAAATACATCCACTCCTAAATGAAATGTTTAATAGGAAACTTTAACTTAACCGAAACGAATATTACCTAAGAATAGTTAATTAATTTTTCGTTTTAAATTCAGGATCATCATCCTGGGTGATATGATATTATGATATATTCTAAAAAATGTGAATGTGACGTAAGTTTGGGAGAAAAACAATTAAATCTAAAGTTACTCAAAACAACAGTAAAGACTTAAACTATACAGACGCGAGGAAAACAAATACCAGTAATAAGTACAAGTAATAAAGGATCACCTGAAGAATCGTCACCCCAGCGTTTGGCCAAACCTAAGGTGACCATTCTTCAGGTGGGGTCAGGTCCCTTGGTGGTTAATCTTCAGGCCTAACCCAACCTAACCGAAACTACCCATTATAATATGCATCGTGGATTTTGGAATATTAAGTGAAGTATTTTGTATTTAGTCGTGTGTATTTTGAAATATTATCTAAATTATGGGGTGGAGTGCTGCTTCTTAAGGTGGTACAACTTGAGGTGATGATTCTTCAGGTGATCCGTACGAGGATGGTTGGCCCAAGGGCCATCTAGGCGTGAATTTGTTGAAAGTGTAGAAACTATTGACAACACAACAACCACACCTTAATTTAAAGAGTTGCATAACCCAGTGTCAAGGAATAGTCCGAGAAAACCGGACGACTTGCCAACTGCACTGGCAAAACATTACCCCAGAACACGATCCGCAAATCGATTATTATTCAGGTCCCCAATTACGGCTAGGTAGACAAAGGCAAATGGCGGGAAAAAAAAAATCCAGTTTTACACTGCCCGGGAATCGAACCCTGGCCCTACTCGCTTGCGAGGTAAACGTGCTGACTGATACACTACAGGTTGCAAAAATCACGTTGAGTAAACACAAAAGTTTTTTTTTTTTTTCGTGCTGGTCAAGCCCCGACCAGGGGTTAGCTAGACCCCCGGACAACTCTTTCGGAGCTCGACCAGCACGTCGTATTAGTATTATTATCTCGACTTAATTATATGATACAAAGTCACTTGTGAGTTTTTTAATATTCGTTTTGATAATAGTTACTTATTCTAAGGTAAATGTCAACAAACAAATGACTTAAATAATACAAAAACAAATAAAGACGGAACTCCACCTAATATATACTGTATGTTACACTAAATGGGGATAATTACCGATTACTGATAATTTCTATGTATTTCTCTTTTTGGGGGAAACTTTTAACTGGCCATAAATGATCCTGTAGATCATAAATATACATATAAATGAATACTTTCATACAGAATGTAACCTGACCTGACCTAACGTAACCTAACCTAAACTTACCTAATCTAATCTAGCCTAACCTAACCTAATCTAGCCTAACCTAAACCAATCTAGCTTAACCTAACCTACTGTAAAGTATAATTTAGACACCATATGTCCGAAAAAGACTTAAATTTTACCATATACGAATTAATCTTAATTAAGTTGTAATAATAAAACCAAAAAGTTGTCTCTATTTGACTAAAACGACTGATGATTTGTAAAAGCTTAATCGTAGACTATATAATCCTGGCCATTAAACTAAATAGGGATAATTGATTAATATCGATAACTTCTATGTATTATTTTAAGCTTCTAACTGGCCATCGGCGATCATGTACTTCATCATATTAGGTATTAATAAATTGTTTAATAGAAAATTTTAACTTAACTTAACCGTAACCAATATTTCCTAGGTGTTATTAATTAATTTTTCGTTTTAAATACAGGATCATCATCCTGGGTGATATGATATTATGATATATTCTAAAAAATGTAAAAGTGACGTACGTTTGGGAGAAAAACAATTAAATCTAAAGTTACTCAAAACAACAGTAAAGACTTAAACTATACAGGTGAGAGGAAAACAAATACCAGTAATAAGTACAAGTAATAAATAACTTAATAAACCCTGAAGCTAAATATATATATTTTAATGTTCTTTGTCTTATATTATTTACTTACTGCAGTATATACTTATAACAGATTTTATCGCGTAACAATAATGGTTGCCCCTCGAGTAAGAGGATGGCCGGCACTAGGGCCGCCCAAGGTCTATAGAAGATCGATTTATTTGCTTGCGACATTATTTATGGAATCCCTAGGGCTAAATTTATGGCAAACTTAAGAAGTGTATATAAAATTCATATTCAATAGTTATCAAACTACTTTATAATTGACTGGAGATTCTGTCAGGCTCTGACAGCTGTTGTACGCCCACAGAGCAGATCCAAGGAATAGCAGTTTTGATGTTGTCTTTTCTCTCGAAGAGGTTAATCCACTGTATCTTAGTTCCTCTTCTTTAGGAAATGTATGGAAGTCTATATTTCCCTCTCATTTCAATATGTGACAGGGGTCTCTCGACCTCTCTACCCAGTGACGCCATGCGCGAGCTGGGTCGCATTTTGGGTCAGGTGTGGGATGACCTCCTTTTCTGTACAGTAGACCTTTAGGCGACGGAGATAAACACCTGACGTCGTCCATTTCTATGACGTTATTACTACTCACTGAGAGACGAACGTGATTAATAAATACCATTTGACGCTCCCTGTTTCGTATGACTGATGAGGGTAATTGTTAAATACCCGTGAACCAATATTTTCGCGGAACTAAATAGAAATATAGAGATAGAGATCATTATGCAAGTTTGTGTGAGATACTTACCTTGCGGTAGTGATGGGTGTAGGTGTAGGTGTCGTTCTTAAGACACACTGGCCAGGTAGTAGTTAGGTCAGGATAACAAAAGGAAAATCATCCTAGATATTTGATGATTCTAGAGATGCCTTATACCATAAACACTGATATAAGCCTGACCTTTGCCTCCTGACTGACAGACTGATTCTCATCTATAAACATAGCTTTATTTCTATTAATTATAGTAAAAGAAATAACACTTAGCTATGAACTACTGTTAACTACAACAAAAAAGCTCCTCCTAACCAATCAGCTGACGTGGACACTAACTCACGCTGACACCTGGACCGGTTATCATGTCACCTCCCTCAGTCTTACTCTCAAGGGTAATAATAGTGTGGCCATAAGTGTCTCAACTGGTCATGAAGAGAACATGTGTAGGATGAACATAAATCTATTGATAGATTTTCGTGAACTTTATCTTGGTGTTGGTCATTAAGTGAAGATAATTAAAACATTAAAGACTGAAGGAAACATCGATAGAACTAACGAACTTATAAGGACAAATGTAGCGGTGAAAAAATAAGAAAAAGAAGGAATTAGAAAATTTTAAATTACAAATAATAATACGAAGAAAGGAAGAGGAAGAAGAACAGACTGTGAGGGAGCAGGTGGGACAGGTTAGCTGGTGTCTACCTGTGGTAATTAAGGCGCAGGTCTCCCCCCACTTGTACAAACATCTCGCCTTGTTCAGTCGTCAAGCCAGGCAGGTCTGCCCGCGTTAAATGAAACTTAATCTCCTGCTCATAATAATACTCCAACCGTCGCCTGCTGGAGCGTGCACCACCTCCCGTGAGTTTATCATAATGTGTTTACCGTAAAGTAACTAAAGCACTTTGTCCCGTACAAAACGATATTAATTTCTCGTGGGGAGAGATATATAATTTATTTCCCATATATATTTTCCTCTAAATTTTTTTCTAAATATAGACACTTCGTTATAAAGATGTATTTTATTTTGGTATTCAAATTACATAACCATATCTAAATGTCTTAACTATTAATGTTGGTGTCCAGTAGTGTTCCCGGGAGCTGTATTATGGTTCACTCTATAGTGTGGGGATATCGGTGGACACGGCGACTTGGGGTCGATTTCTCGCTTGGGTCGGATGTAAGAAGGGAGTTATCTAGTTTGACTTTACACTGACTCTACACTCCACGGTGACCCTACACTGACTCTACACTACACGGTGACCCTACACTGACTACACTACTGACCCTACACTGTGACCCCTACACTGACTCTACACTACTGACCCTACACTGTGACCCTACACTATGACCCCTACACTGACCCTACACTACTGACCCTACACTGTGACCCTACACTATGACACCTACACTGACCCTACACTACTGACCCTACACTGTGACCCTACACTACACCTACACTGACCCTACACTACTGACCCTACACTGTGACCCTACACTATGACCCCTACAATGATCCTACACTACTGACCCTACACTGTGACCCTACACTATGACCCCTACACTGACTCTACACTACTGACCCTACGCTGTGACCCTACACTATGACCCCTACACTGACTCTACACTGAAACCTACTGTGACCTGACACTATGACCCGTACACTGATCTCTACACTACTGACCCTACACTGTGACCCTACACTGTGACCCTCACACTATGACCCTCCACCGACCCCCCACCGACTGTACACTGCACCCAACCCCTAACCCATTTGTACTGGGCCCCCTGGAGGGGTCTGGGACACTGGCGCCGCATCTGGCCGCAGCCCAACTGGCCGCGGGAAACTCGCCGCGGCCGACTGGCCGCCATATGGAACTTTTTGTTGACAAAATTGATGAAAGTGTGATAAAAAAAAGAGGATTAAAATTTCTTTATGAAGTACCTAACCTAACCTAACCTAACCTAACCTGCCTTGAGAGCGCAAAATTAGGCGTTTGCAGTTTACCCCCAGTCCGCGGCGGCCAGTCGGCCGCGGCGAGTTTCCCGCGGCCAGTTGGGCTGTGGCCAGATGGCGGCGCAGCGTCCCATTCCCCTGGAGGATGTCCCTCACTGGTCCTCGAAGAACACCAGTCATAACTGATGGAGGTGGCCAATATAAACAAAAGGAAATCATACGTTTCATCGGCTTAATATCCCACAAGACCCGCGCAGCACAACAGATGGATATAGAAACACAATTTACAATATGATATTCCATAGTAAAACAATCAGATCTAAATCCACACAACACACACACACACACACACACACACACACACACACACACACCTAATTAACTGTCTTGTGGCTTTTATAAACGACGTACTGAAAACTTGACGTATTAGTTCTTATAAGAAACTTAGTGATGTAATATCGTTTTTTTAAGTGCCTAGAGTGTAAGGTAATGAAGGGGAAGTCCGTAAGGTAAGTACGGGCTGTAGGGGTCGTGTAGAGAGCGAAAACAAAAGAAGTCCAATGATCTGAAGTTACTCTCAGTGTATGGCTTTCTTGACCCGAGTGATCCAGTACTACATCCCAGACACGTGGTGGTTTGTACTGAGGTGTGATATTTATATTCTCCAAAGAGTGATGAGTTGTGTAATTAATAATAGTGAAACGAAAATTAATTCGGGATTATATGGATTTTTGTAGGGGTTAGTTACTGTATATATTAAGTTTGTTTAATATTATCTACGTCACTATATATCTCAAGGTCCATGCGAGGCTTCTGTACAAC
Organism: Homarus americanus; assembly: GCF_018991925.1. Lineage (NCBI taxonomy): Eukaryota > Metazoa > Arthropoda > Malacostraca > Decapoda > Nephropidae > Homarus > Homarus americanus. Next base: position 167,252 of record NW_024745219.1, on the reverse strand, counting down.
ACGGAGTTATAAATAGTTATAGTATATTTATAAATGTCCTTAACACACACACACACACACACACACACACACAGGCTATAAAATCGTGGAATAGATCGATTTATTTTATTGCAATATATAAACACATGTATATTATGGCAAGGTGTTTATGTACTGTACTATACGTCAAACTTGATAATCTGCCATGGAACTTTATAACTTCAGATAAATTATTGATAACAAGAAACGGAAAACTTCACGCGACAAATACTCTAAATGAACGATCTATCACTGAAAAAAAAAACTGTTAATGGTCAGAAGTGGAGGTAGACTCGTAGATGAATATAAAAAATACAACAGTAGGCAGAGAGGGCAGGTAGGACAGGCCGTCACCTCCCCCGTACTAGTGTTGTCGGGCAAGAAAAAAGGACATTTCAAGAGGCTCGGCGCTGATGTGGAGCTGTGCCTTTGACCCGCCTCTTCCACCCGGCTGGCTAGCAATGGCAGCTTTACAGATTAAACACAAGGGCTCCCTCGTGCCTACCCTCTCAGTTCCAGCTACCTTGGTACTCGTTTCTCAATGGTTAAAACAGGTAGTAGAATATCACCTTTTATTAACTAGTATGGGCGAGCGGCTGTCGTTGCTCGAGGTATGTCGCTGGGATATTGATTATAGGGAGAAATATATGAGACGGTGAATGCTTGTTTGTCTATTGAGTTTAGACGAAATCGTTAGAACTTGATGTTGATTTAATACGATGATGAAGACATACCCACTGGTTTGTCATTCCCGGCCACTGCTATAGTGTATTTGCATGTATTATTAGTTTTTGTATTTCCAGTTGATGGTGGTGGTCTGTAATCTGATTTGTATAGTATTGCCACTTTGATACTAATTACATTTAACTCAGGTGACGATTTCTTGGAATGATTAGTGTTGACGCAGTTTACGATATAAAATGAAAAATATACCTGAAGAGTACACAACTGCTGTGCTTATGAATCTTTTGTGGTTCACATCACAAAAAACGTTCGACTGAAGACGCACTTATGATTATTTTGCTGCAAATATGATATCCTGTAAACCATGCAACACGAAATATTCATAACAAATGTATAATGCAATATATCCAAGAGCATTAGAATTTTGTATACGAATATTTTGTGCTAAATGGTTTCCTGCTGCTCCTTGTATAATATCAATAAAAATGATAAAAACTGTTTAAAACGTTGAGTTACATTACTGACAAAGGGAGTCCGGCAGGAATTACGACGTAAGCTTGAGGTATCCCCCCAGGGTCCTCCTCTCCTCTCACCAACGTCACGGTGCTTCTTTAGGTTCTTTCTCTCCTCGGCAATTTTCTTCAATCTAATTTCTCTGTAAAAACTGTAAATTTTATAAATCAATTATAAGCAGCTCAACTTGATTTGAAAGTTACAACAAAAATATTGTTATCATAAACAATAGGATGTAGGATGTAAATACTAATCTAAGAGGAAGATTTCCTTCTAATAACTGCAATATCAACTGTATTTGACTTCAAAATACAATTATACGTAGAATCTTCCTATCAGTTAATCCTAAGTATTATTTTTTTATGAACACGTTAACTAGAACCAACTATTAGAGACTTTATTTTTTCAAAGTTGTATAAATCATCTAACATGATGAAGCAATTTAATTATTTAAACAAATGCATCTCTCCAGCAATCCTTGACAGTTCTATCACATTCTTTTCCTTGTGTTTTTTTACATTATAAGTTACAGCTACAGAAATTGGAAACACTTGAGATGTTTTTGCCTTTTCTCTGACTGCTACACGCGAGAATCTAATGTGCTGGGTGGTGGTCAGACAACACACTCCGTTGTCCTGACTTGTGTTTTTGTCTGGGTCCTGCTCGGGGTGACGGCTTCCTCTCCGTCTTCGATGTAATATGTATACTCAGCGTTGCCTCATTCCTCCTGGAGTATTTCCAATCCTCACACAAATTAATTTATATCCATAAATAATAAGACCTTGTACCATAGTTGTATCAAAAAAAAAAAAATTCGGGATACTTATATTATTTTTTTTTCTGTCTTCCAAAACTTTTTTCCCGAAGCTTGAAAAATCTTAATGAGATTCATGTTTTCTCTTGTCGGTACTAACACTGATTTTTCCTTTATTTCTTCTTCATTTTTATTGATGTGTTGACTTTTCCCAGCCCTGCACTTTCCCTACAGCTATTTGGTTCAGCCTCTGGTTTATTATGGTAACTGGTCCACTTTTTTCTTAAGCTCCCTCCTTCCGGGTCTTCCTTCACTGTTCTATTCGTTCGTTACCTTGTGGTCTCTCTACTGTTTCGACCGTTCTTGTGTTACCTCTATTGTTCTACCCTTTATCTAATTTTTTCATATTTTTTCTCCGTTATCTATTGTTATCCTTGCTTTGTGGTCTTCTTTACATTTTGGTTAGTGGTGCTTGTTTTGCTTTTTTTCTTCGTTGTTCCTCCATTTTACTGAATTTTACTTTCACATTTCCTTCCTCTTGTTTTCGCCGGTGATTGTACTCCTTCCCAACCCCTTTAGCTTCCCTCCATTTTAGGCTCCCTAGTCCCCACCCTCCACCATCATTACCATGTTCCTTCCTTTTAGCTGTCCTCCTTCTATATGTCACTAGTAGTTTCAGGTGTGGGTGCCCTCCATCGAACCACTATCGACAGGTTCCCTCCACATGTCGGTGCCCGTGCCCATCCACATTATCAGATTCCCTCCAGGGCTCTCCACTTATTGCTCTACTCCACTCAACACCAACAGATTCCATGCAGGACCCTCCCTTGTAGCTACCCTCCACTCAGCACTAGAAAATTCCCTCCATGGCCCTCCACTTGTGAGGCAGGAGAGAGAGGGAGCACAAAGAATGTTTGGTTAGTGGCCCCTCTACTAAGCCAGCGGGTGAGACTCTTTCTCGGCCGCCTCCAAGGAGGACTTGGAAGAGAAAAGACTTAAGAATCTCGCTGGAAGAAACTGGAAGACTCGTTCTTGTGGGACACTTATTCAAGTAACCCAAAGGGTCAGATAGTCTTTGAGGTAAGATACGATTTTCAACCTTAAGCTTAAATGAATTACAGCACTGTTGAAACGCTGAAGACCTGCCTTGGCTGGGACCAGAAGCACACTTGTTCCCTTCTTGAAGGAATGTTTAAGAGACGTGATTGGAGTGATTACAAATGCATAGGAACCCAATCAGTGAATCGTCCATGGCCTAGGAAGAAGAAAAAGTGTTGATGAATTGAATGTGCGGTCGGTCGACAATACAAAACTTGTTTCTGGCTGACGGTTTCTATTGTCCTCGCTCCACAGATTCAAATGAGATTTTATCGAGCCACCCAAAGATATTTGTAGAGATATTTCTTTACCCTAATATATTTAGAGAGGTAAATTTATTTAGTTTTATATGTAGTGACTCAGTTGGTGTAGAAGTACTATTTGTTTATTTTACATAAACTTGTACAGAACATTTTACTCCTTATTCTGTATTACAATGAAACCAGGATCAGCTCTGCTTCAATGAGCCGCTTAACAAAACAAACTTCCTTTAAAAACCAGACGCTTCACTAAGACCAAATTAATTAGAGCTCATACACTACAGCTTCTCCATACCAGACAGACATACCATCAACCACACAGAGGGATCTTTCTTACAGTCTAAAGCACAAAATTTTAACTCTAAACTAATAAACGGTAAATATTTTTAGTCCTTAGCCAAGTAGTTAACAACAACCTCTCTTAGCACATCATAACCTCTCCTTTTCTCTCCCGATCTTACAAGTCACCATAACAAACTTAAGTCTGTCTTCTAGGTTCAATATCTGGTCAAAAGTCAGCACCTTGATCCTGATTACAACATCCCCTCAGTACCTGTACCATATTTATACCCGACTTGTGTTTTCTAGACTCACTACAAGAAAAAAATAAATCCGGGTTCATTGCATTCTTCTTCTCGTCCTTATAAAATGTGCACCTAACTTGCTCCTGTGCTCCAGAAACCATTTACTCTTCTATAGTTACTTGGATGTTTTCCTTTATCTCTGACCACAACATTTATTCTCTTCTTGTGGTCAGGTTCTTGCTCTCAACCTCTTTTTCCTTCACCCTCATCGACTTTCTCTTCTCTCTCTAACTCTTCCACCACCTCACACTCTTTTACCAATGACACAAACCTACACCAAAAAATTTATCCTCTTACTTTAATGCCCTCCTCAGTCAAATCATTTCTCCCAGTATGGTCGACTGACTGAATATTACAACTGAAATCCACCATAGACTAAAGGAACACAAATAACATTGATTACATTCACTGCCCCCAAAAAGTTTATTCTATAATGTTTATCCTTAGTCGTCTCCTGTATCAACTTTCACTGTCCATATTCTTGTTTCTTTCTTCTTGGACTCACAACATTCCAAACATTGTAAAATATGGATCCTATCTGCAGTATTTTTAATTCGTATTGTGGTGCGAATGGTGAGTGGTGACTGGTGATGACTGGTGTGGTGGTATGGTGAGTGGTGACGGATGTAGTGGTGTGGGTGGTGAGTGGTGACAGGTGTGGGTAGTAGGGACGGCCGACACAGGTTAGGTAGAGGGTATTGTGTTTTGAGCGCTTCCAACCAATCAGCCGACGTCACCACTCACCCAGATACCTACCCACCCACTCGACCAGCAGAACAACCATCCAAGACTACCAGCAGAACACTCACCCAACCAGACGACCAGGAGAACACTCACCCAACCAGACGACCAGCAGAACACTCACCCAACCAGACGACCAGCAGAACAGTCACCCAACCAGACGACCAGCAGAACACTCACCCAACCAGACGACCAGCAGAACACTCATCCAACCAGACGACCAGCAGAACACTCATCCAACCAGACGACCAGCAGAACAGCCACCCAACCACCTATATACCAGTCAATCCAACCAATCACCTAACTGTCATCTAGTCCGCTCCACCTAGTCAGTCAGTCAGTCTCAGTCAGTCAATTCCATCATTCAACTCACTCAATCGACTAATTACACATCAGTCAATCAGTCAACTAACCAATTATCAGCCAGTCATTGAGCCTTTATATTAGAGAATAGACGATAGACTGTAAACAAAATCAATTATATACCATCAAGTTATAATCGCATCAGTTGATTATAGGTGATTGATTCCTCATGTCGATGGTGGAGGTTAACGAGGGGGGATATATGCTGTAAGATAGATACCATATATCAGGTACTGTATCGGGTGGTTAGAAAGGCCCTGGGAGAAAGGATGAGAAGATATGGTGGGAAGGTATTTGTCTGGTATCTGATGAGTATCGGATTGGTATCTAACATCTCTCTGGCAGGTATTGATGAGATGGCACAGGTGTTATAAGAACTTTAAGTACAGGTGTTTTATGAGTATTAGGCAGGTATAGGGAGACAGTATCCATAAAGGTGAGGTATGTATTGGGTTCGTGGAGGAAAGGTATCGGGAAGGTATCGGGCAGGTAACGTGGAGACAACAGGTGTAAGACGGTGTGGTATGTGAGGTACCCAAGGAAAGTGGGACAGGTAGCATGTGGGACCATAATTAGTGGCATAACGACGCACGGCCTATCTGCCTTCTGGTCACCCCTGCACCTCTGACCCCCGCCCCTATACCACCCATGACTTACACCTCTACAACACCCATGAATCTTATATTTACACCACCCATGACCCCCACCACTACACTAACTTTGACCCCCGCCCCTACACCAACTCTGACCCCCCACCTCTACAACACCCATGACCCCCGCCCCTACACCAACTCTGACCCCCCACCTCAACAACACCCATGACCCCCGCCCCTACACCACCTCTGACCCTCGCCTCTCACCAACTTTGACCCCCACCCCAACAGCACCTTTAACCACCACCCCTACAACACCCATGACCCCCACTTCTACAACACCCATGCTTTGGTGACCAGTCTTACATGACATGCAACTATCCTGATGTGATCAATATTTATGTCACTTGTACCTGTTAATCTCCCAGGTATCAGAGCTAGAGAACAGCAGTGTGGTTTAATGCACAGTTTACTTAACCAGTAATTAGATTTAATGTTGAATAATGTCAAGAGAACTTAAGTTATCGTATTCAAGGGATTAAGTTATCATATTCAGGGGGTTAAGTTGTCGTATACTCAAGGGGTTAAGTTATCATATACTGTACTCAAGGGTTAAGTTTCTGTACTGACAGGGTTAAGGTATCGTACTCAATGGGTTAAGATCACAATATATTCTTCTGTTTCTGCTGCTCTTCAAATGGGAACCTTCTCCACAGATTTGTTTTTCTGATCATCATCATTACGTACAGAAAACAGGGTAATTAGGGACATTATTATGATATACCCGGTATATAATATTATCAACAGAATCGAAGCAGAATGACAGTAATTGGGGTGAGGTTAATATTATGGGCTTACGTGAACATCTCTTATGTTACTCTCTGTGGGATGCTAAGCTGTTTTCCTGTCAGCCATGCCCACCGCTGTTTCTTGTGTCTCTTAACTTCTCCTTCCATCTCCTTCTCGGTCTCCCTCTCAGACAATTCACTTTTGAGTAATAAACTTTGTCAATCTATTTTGTCTCTTTTTTTTTGCTCTTTGTCTGATACCTTTTTCGTTTCCTTATTTTTTTTTCTATATTCGTGTTCCTTAATTTTGCATACTGTATTTTGGGTGATTTCTGGTTTTTTTACCTTTTTATAATTGAATGGAAGAAAGCGGAGTTGTCAGCAGTAATGTTAATGATAAAGCAATAATTAATATTAACAGTAACAAAAGAAAAAGGAAGATGATAGAAAGATAATACAGAAAGATAAAAAGATGGAAAAAAAGAAACGAGCGAAGTTAAAAAGAAAAAAAGAATAAACATTTACGAAAAGGAGACAGACAGTTACCCCAAGACATGAGTCGGAAACAACTGACTATCGCTCTGAGTATATCAAAACAATCTTTATAAGACCGAGTGAATATACCGAGTAAAATATCTTCATGTTGACGATCTTACGCCCCTCTGTCGATGAACTGCTGGAGTGTAGGTAATATTAAAAAAAAAAAACAATAATCAATTCTTTTATGTCTTTAAGGACGGGAGATCCTGCGTAATTAATCAAGGTTGTCGACAATACTGACAGACAGGCTGGGTGGTAATCCGGTCTGGCTGGTGGATAAGGGACGAGTTACGTAATTTTTATTTGGTTGTTGTTGATAATTACGGTGTTCAGGGTACAGAGCGTCATTAATACTCCAACTCCTCGCTGGTGACACGGACCATGAGGCTGAGAATGCTTTAGTAAGAGCGATATATAGTTTTAAGAGAGAGAGAGAGAGAGAGAGAGAGAGAGAGAGAGAGAGAGAGCATCTACAGACAATTTAGTAGTAGATAATTAGCAAAATCTAACAATTTCCTTTTATCGTGGTTATAAGCTCAGAGAATGACCTAAGTTTTAATACCCTATGACCTATTTTTTTCACTCCAATTTGCTGTATTATCTCTTATCATTGTACTTACACGTATCGCACTCACCTAGACTCACTATATAATCATTCGCATGGTTATTTAGGTATGTGTTTATGAGTGTGTCTCCTGCTTGTGTTTTTCCATTACTCTCCTTCACTCATATAGTTTCTTATGTTGATGATTCTTCCTGCACATCTACGTCTCCTCCTTGCTACTATTCCTTCATCCTATCTATCTCTTCTCTGTTATTTTCTCGTTATTTATTTATGTTTTTTTTTATTTGTTCTATGCACCAATTTTATTCTTATTTGTCGTCGTTGTTTTCGTCATTTTCGTCTTCGCCGTAATCGTCTTTTTTTATTTATATCTTACATAATATCCCAACTACTCTACCATAATACGTCCGGGATACAATCCATCGTTTTAGAGTTGATTAACACAGTATTACCTCTTCCAGTAGACTCTATTATCACCCTAAATAACAGTAATAATTTTCTTACTACCATTGTCTATGTTATATCAGTCTACAATGTTCCCTCAATCTTAAATAAGCTTTTTTGACATCAGTTCTAAGCTTTTATATAACATTTAACATTATAGTCAAATTTTCCTGAAGTGTTCACATATTTCCTGTTTTGTTATGAGTCAGTTGATCAGTGAACTCTTCTTTTAAGGTATTGTTATCCTTTTAAACATGGTATCGTAGTTTGACTTTTCCATCTTCAGTACCAACTAATGCCTTTCTTAATAGTGCAGTAGTCTAATATGGCTACAAACTGTTATGTTACATTACTTGAGCTATTGTTACACACACACACACACACACACGCGCACACGCACACGCACACGCACACGGCACCACCACCACCACCACCACCCTACAAGCAACACAACAAAAATAAAGAAGAAATCCCTGGTTAGCCCGACACCAGCGGCCACCACGGACCAGCTCTCACTAAGCCCCAACAATACCACTATTCACGCCAGATTTCATCACCCCAGGAGGCCACACATTCCTGTCCCGATTCCTGTTTTGAATAGACCTCACCATTCCTTGATTCCCGTGGCCTCTTGAGTTCTATTGACCATTTTCTTGGGACGCCGTCTTGGAATACACTGTGGCTCCACTTCCTTCTCGTGAACAAATATGCGATTAGAATGTGGTGGTAGAATGATGAAATAAGAAATATATAATGTGCATACTGGTGCTTTTATAATTATCATATATGTTCTTTTTATGGTAAGAAATGAGAAGTAACTTGTTGTGTTTACGTGATGGGTACAAATAAGACCACCGCTATAACTGACCTGCTCCTGACATGCCAGACATAGTCGTGTGGGTACTGCCATCTCCTGACTCTTACTGGCAACAACCATGTATAGTATAAGACTCGGTGTACTGTTGGTGGTCAAGGGACTGTGTGTGTGGACTGATGACGGTGATGTTTCACTAAGGCAATGATACGAATCCTTATACTCTTACAATGATGATTGAAGGATATTTCACCGAAAGATTAACAACTAGATAATTTGAAATGGCGAAAGCTTTCCCTGTTGGTTATGTTAACCCCACTGGGGAAGATGTTATTGAACCCTACTGAAAGAGAAAGTAATAATGATACAAAGCGAGCTTTGTTATCTCATAAGTGTAACGTGTAAGAGCCAACCCATCATTTGTGTGTACTTTTAAAGGAAAGTATAAATGACTGTAGCAGCGTTGATGTACTAAGTGTCTTTTACACACAACATAAGCAGAAAGGATGTTAGTAACCACTGCCTCAACAACAAATATGTTTATAGAGATGATTCAACCTGATACTGTAAACACTACTAATTAAACAGATGTATGAGAGCAAATAGTTTTAGGAGCGTCAGTTGGTGATATACTTAGTCAATAAAACTTAATCAGTAAATGGTACACGAAAACCGCTCTCATGAAAATAAGCTTCGGTTGAGGTACTAACGACTCTGTATATATGAAACGCAAAAAAAGCAAAAAGACATAGTCGGGTGGATAAAAATTCTGACCTTGTCTCCGGGACGCGGGTGCTGCGAGGTGCTGAGGCCACCGTAAAGTGTAACTCACCTCAGCAGATGTTAACAGAATCTTGTTGTGCAACATAGAAAAAGTTTTGCTGTAATACACAACAGTAGATGTGGTGTGAGGTTCATTCTAGGTCCTCCTCCTGCACCCTGGACCTAAACCTGCCCATGACACCAGCAGTTATTTTTAACCTATGTCGCGTTTCCTCCCATCAGTGTGAGGAAATGGTGTTGTCCATCCGTCAGTCAGTGAGTCTTTCTGCGACAGAGTTTTTATCGAAGAAGATTAAATTAACTGTTTTGAAACTTTACAATAGCATTGGACGTCTTCCAGGAATGATGTTTATCTTTTGAAATGTTCGAAAAAGTAATTACCCTACCCCCAAAAAAAAAGAGAATATACTATCTTATTATTAGTTTTACATTTATTGGAGAGTATGAGTAACTGTGAGTATCTCGTTCATGAATGTCAGCTACACCCGACCTGACAGTGAGGGCTGTCCATTGTTATATAGAAACTGATGATGAATAATCACAGTGATAAAGTTGGTTAAGATGAACAACAGGGGCGTTCATAGGAGCACAAACTTACACTCGGTCGTCTTCCGGTACAAAATACACATATATCATTTTCATCTTTATTGGTCCACTCGTCTCTGAGGCATATTGTTTCCACATTATATTATATACAGATGACTCTTGACAAAACATAAACACAAAAATGGATATATATACAGACACAAATATATAACCCATTTCATCCACCGGTATGTGGTTGAACGAGAGAGAGAGAGAGAGAGAGAGAGAGAGAGAGAGAGAGAGAGAGAGAGAGAGAGAGAGAGAGCCCCCCACCTGCTCCCAGCACTATCAGGGTGGCGTAATAAGAAGTTTGAAGCTCATAAACCAGTGGAGGCCCTGGCTGTCTGACCCCCTCACCCATCTACCTGACACCTGCCCCCTCCACCAACACCCATCTACCTGACACCTGCCTCCTCCACCATCACCGCCACCACCCATCTACATGACACCTGCCCTCCTCCACCACCACATCACCACCACCAACACCACCACCAACACCCATCTACCTGACACCTGCCCTCCTCCACCACCCTCACCACCACCCTCCTCCTCCGCCACCCTCACCACCACCCTCACCACCACCAACACCAACACCTATCTACCTGACACCTGCCCTCCACCACCACCACTGACACCTGCCTTCCCTTTATCACCACTTCCTTGACCACTACCACCATTACTACCACCACCTCACGCATCACCATCACCACTTGCCCATGATCATCATCGCCACAACCACCCACCATAACACCACGGCCACCACCTACATGGTATCACCACTACCATCGGCCTAATACCATGACCACCTACAATGGGAATAGCATCATCTGCCATATTCCAAAACAACCACACGATTATTATCACCAACATTATCATCATTTTAACTACCATTAACCCCCATCACCATTACTACCATCACCACTGCCATCATCATCATTACCACTATGTCCATCACCATTATTACCATCACCACTACCATCATCACCATTACCACCATCACTCTTACCACCATCACCACTACCAATACATCCATCATCATCATCACTACTAAAACGACCACTACCATCAATACCATTTCCATCTCCAAGACTGTCACCGATAATAACAACAGCACTACCACCACTACCATTATTACTACTACCAAAACCAAGATCACCATTACTAACACCACTATCACTGATACCATTACCATTGCTACCATCTTATCAATGCTACTACCACCACGACTGCCACCACTACCATCATTAAAACTACTACTACTACTACTACTATCATAAGTCCCACTATTACCACTACCATTATATCAACCACCACCTACCATCACTAATAATGCTACTACCACTCACACTGCCCGCACCGTTACCAGTAATACCACTACTAATGCTGCTACTATAACTATCGCTACTACCACAATCACCACAACGCCATCTCCATCACCACTGCTTACTCCCACACCATCTCCACCACTGCCTACTACCACACCATCTCCACCACCACTGTCTACTACCACACCATCTCCACCCCCACTGTCTACTACCACACCATCACCACTGCCTACTACCACACCATCTCCACCACCAGTGCTTACTACCACACCATCTCCACCACTGTCTACTACCACAACACATCTTTCACCATCACTATAATCCCCTTCACCGCCTCCATTCACCACCCACTAACCCCTTCAGAGACGATCGGTTGAGTTCTGACCGTTGATATGTGTGTGCAAGATCCTGCCAGTGTCTAGCCTCACGCCCCCCCCCCCACACCTTCTCTTCCCACTCCCTCATGCCCTAGTTTCCTGACCCCTCCTCCTCCTCCTCCTCCTCCTACTTCCCAGCAGGCACCAATGACCCTCCCGAAGATGTAGGTAAAAAACAGCGAGAAAATAGTGTCTTGGTTCGTGTGTGTGTGTGTGTGTGTGTGAGTCGCCCCCACCGCCACCACCGCCGCCGCTGGTCTGCCGGTGTTTAAACGACGGTCCGTCAGAACACAATACACAACTCCGTCACCCGCTGGACCAACAGGTAGACAGGTTCACAGCCAGACAGGTACACTCCAACACCGTTTATATGAACAACTACTTAATTTCACTGTTATACCTTGCTTGTACACACATTACTATAAGGTTCCTCCATATATTATGATATAAATAGTCTTTACCTCAGAGAAAAACATCCAGTTATCGTGATTTTTGGATAAAGGTGATGGAATAAGCGAGGTGAGGCAGGTATATGGGTGTACAGGTCGGTAAGCAGACAGGTAGTTTGTTGGGAGGTTTGGGCTCATTGAAGGCAGTGGATCCCTTGTTTGATGTCTTAGAAGGAATTTGAAACTTTAATGCATGCCAGAACTGGTTCCTGTATTGTCCGGCTCCTTCAAAGTTCCGTCAGGCTCCTAATGACATATGAGCTGTGTTGGGGATGTGTTGGGGGCTGTGTGGAGGCTTGGTGTGAGAGGAGAAGCATCGTTGGGGGCTATGTTGGGGCTTAGTGTTAGGGAGAGCAACGTTGGGGGCTGTATGGAGGATTAGTGTTAGACATTGTTAGGTCTGTTTGAAGTGTTTTTAGGGCTTCATTAAGACATTGTTGGACATATCCGAGGGTCTTAGTGTTTGGGCTGTAATGGAGGATGTGTTGGGGCAGAGGCAAGGTGCTAGGGCTTAATGTTAGGGCCAAGGGATAGTATAAGGGCTTCGGGGGCTGTGGTGTAGTGCTAAGGCTTGGTGTTGGGGCTGTGACGTAGTATTTGGGCTTGGTGTTGGGAGGTGAGGCGGTGAAGCTGGGACATGTAGGACACAGCCACTCTCCTCCAGGGTATATCACCGGACGGACGGACTCGGGTGCTCACGGTCAGGCCCGCTACATTGTTATTGGCTTCGACAGGAAGTGGTTATGGGGCGACTCAACACCCTGCTTTATGGAGCCCCGAGTGGTGGGGAGGATGTGAGAGAGAGAGAGAGAGAGAGAGAGGATAAAACCGTATACAGTACAGTATATAATATGTCCTAAGTATATTGGTGAGAATTTATGAACTACCAGTTAAGACCTTTCTTCGTACTAGCAGAGAACAGGTCGTGGGCTACCAGCGTGGGTGCAGGTACAAATGAACAGGTCGCAGGTACCATCGTGGGTGCAGGTACCAGGAGGAAAGTCGTAGGGTACCATCGGCGCTGCAGGTACCAGAGAACAGGTTGTGGGTATACCAGCGTGGGTGCAGGTATGAAGGATATCAAGTAGGATTGGCAGCAGCATCAGAGAAACGCACCGCACCGCTCGGTTCCCTAAGACGCCAAACTGACCACTTGGCTCATCAAGACCCTGAATTGTCCGCCCTTCCGTTTGATCTACTTTTGTGATGCATATTTTCTTCCTCTCTTGAGAAGGTTGGTTGTGATAAATGCGCCAGATATGAAGCATTTTTCTTGTTTGGGAGACAGGCTCGTAGGTAATTGGTGTGGAAAATGACTGTTATAGCAGCGTTCTTATGATAACGACTGAAGACAGGAGGGTAAGAAGGGAGTAGGTTACCTTAGCGGCAAACAGCTTGGATCAACACCGCCATCACCACCATCACCACCACCACCACCATCACCACCACTATTACCACCACTATTACCAACACTATCACCACCATCTACAGCACCATCCCACAGTAGCACCATCACATATTAAGATTGTATCCACTTTTTTGCACTTAGTAACTATATCAATTCTCATGTACAGAACCAAATACGCAATGTGCTTGAATACCTCCCACGTAAATGTGAATAACAAAGTGTGAGGCCAGACATACTGCCCCACACGCCTGTACTCACGCATTTGTGAATAAGTTACCCTTTATGTATAGAACTAAGCAAATAATGTAAATGAAATACTGTGTAACTTTCAGTGCCATAATATCCTGACAACGGGGGTTAATTATTATGACCCTTTGTAAACTCTACTCTGTAATCCTTTTGCGCTACCGCTCACAGGATGAGTGTGGGGTGCACAATAAAGTAGCCGCTGCAAGCGGCAAAATCAAATCAAATCAAATCACCACCACTATCACCATCACCACCACTATCACCACCACCTTTACCACCATCACCACCAATTGCAGCAGCACCACCACCACTATTACCACCACTATTACCAACACTATCACCACCATCTATAGCACCGTCCCACAGTAGCACCATCACCACCAATTGCAGCAGCACCACCAACACTATCACCACCACCTTTACCACCAACACCACCAGCTGCAGCACCATCACCACCAGATCACCATCAGTAGCAGCACCATCACCATCAGTACCACCATCGCCACCACTGTCACCACCAGCTCCACCATTATCACCACCAATTGCAGCACCACCACAACTAGCTGCACCACCATTACCACCGTTGCAACACCATCACCACCAGCTGCAGCACAATTACCACCGCTGCAGGCCCATCACCACCAGCTGCAGCACCATCACCACCAGCTGCAGCACCATCACCACCAGCTGCAGCACCATCACCACCAGCTACAGCTCCATCACAACCAGGTGTAGCACCATCACCACCAGCTGCAGCACCATCACCACCAGCTGCAGCACCATCACCACCAGCTACAACACCATCACCACCAGCTACAGCACCATCACCACCAGGTGCAGCACCGTCACCACCAGGTGCAGCACCATCACCACCAGGTGCAGCACCATCACCACCAGGTGCAGCACCATCACCACCAGGTGCAGCACCGTCACCACCAGGTGCAGCACCATCACCGCCAGGTGCAGCACCATCACCACCAGGTGCAGCACCATCACCACCAGGTGCAGCACCGTCACCACCAGGTGCAGCACCATCACCACCAGGTGCAGCACCATCACCACCAGGTGCAGCACCATCACCACCAGGTGCAGCACCGTCACCACCAGGTGCAGCACCATCACCACCAGGTGCAGCACCATCACCACCAGGTGCAGCACCATCACCACCAGGTGCAGCACCGTCACCACCAGGTGCAGCTGCCGCACCACCAGCTGCAGCACCATCCCCACCAGCTGCAGCACCATCCCCACCAGCTGCAGCACCATCCCCACCAGCTGCAGCACCATCACCACCAGCTGAAGCATTATCACCACCAGGTGCAGTACCATCACCACCAGGTGTAGCACCATCACCACCAGGTGCAGCACCATCACCACCAGGTGCAGCACCATAACCACCAGGTGCAGCACCATCACCACCAGGTGCAGCACCATCACCACCAGGTGCAGCACCATCACCACCAGGTGCAGCACCATCACCACCAGGTGCAGCACCGTCACCACCAGCTGCAGCACCATCACCGCCAGGTGCAGCACCATCACCACCAGGTGCAGCACCATCACCACCAGGTGCAGCACCATCACCACCAGGTGCAGCACCATCACCACCAGGTGCAGCACCATCACCACCAGGTGCAGCACCGTCACCACCAGGTGCAGCACCATCACCACCACCAGGTGCAGCACCATCACCACCAGGTGCAGCACCATCACCACCGCTGCAGCACCGTCACCACCAGGTGCAGCACCATCACCACCAGGTGCAGCACCATCACCACCAGGTGCAGCACCATCACCACCAGGTGCAGCACCATCACCACCAGGTGCAGCACCATCACCACCAGGTGCAGCACCATCACCACCAGGTGCAGCACCATCACCACCAGCTGCAGCACCATCACCACCAGGTGCAGCACCATCACCACCAGGTGCAGCACCATCACCACCAGGTGCAGCACCATCACCACCAGCTGCAGCACCATCCCCACCAGCTGCAGCACCATCACCACCAGGTGCAGCACCATCCCCACCAGGTGCAGCACCATCACCACCAGCTGCAGCACCATCACCACCAGCTGCAGCACCATCACCACCAGCTGCAGCACCATCCCCACCAGCTGCAGCACCATCCCCACCAGCTGCAGCACCATCCCCACCAGCTGCAGCACCATCCCCACCAGCTGCAGCACCATCCCCACCAGCTGAAGCATTATCACCACCAGGTGCAGTACCATCACCACCAGCTGCAGCACCATCATCACCAGCTGCAGCACCATCACCACCAGCTGCAGCACCATCATCACCAGCTGCAGCACCATCACCACCAGCTGCAGCACCATCTCTCTCTGTCTCTTATCATATTTTCCTTTCTCTCCATATCTAACCGTTTCACCCCACCCGCCTCTCCTCTCTCACACTCTCAGAATTTAATTCACAAGAAATTTTCATGAAAACCAGATTTATAGTAAGTGAAGGAGCACATACCAGCGCCTCCTGCTCTCTCACTGTGGAGTCACTGTAAGTCTAAGGTGTACAGTAAGTTTGTTGAGCTGTTTGGGTGCGCACACACACACACACACACACACACACACACACACACAGCCTCATAATTTCCTCCTCTACTTTCCCTTACATCATTCACTGTCTTCACACCACGTCATCGTCTCCATCGTCGCTTATACAAGACACAAAATATGTATTAGTGTGTTCAGTTAGGCAGTTAACAAGTCTTGGTTCAACATGAGTCAGTGACAGACCAGAGGCTTGTCTTGTTTGGTAAGTACTAGACCAATTAAAACCTCTTTCATGTTGTTACTCGTGACCACCTCCTCTCTCTCTCTCTCTCTCTCTCTCTCTCTCTCTCTCTCTCTCTCTCTCTCTCTCTCTCCCACACTACCTTAATCCTACCATATTCTCTTATTTTATCCCTTTCTTTCTTTTTTCTCCCTTTCTCTTTCTTCTCTGATGCCCTTCTTATCACCTCGCCCTTCTATTTTAACTTTCCTCACCTTCCTCTTCACCTTTCCTCCTCTCTCTTTCTTATCATCCCTTTCCATCCTGTTCTCCCCACCCTCCACTTTTCTTCCCTCCTCCTTCCCACTATTGCAATCACAACAACATAATGTGTCAACTTAGGAGTCGTGCAGCAGACAATAACCACTCTTATAGTACATCACCACAAGCTCTCCTTCCCCATCACCAGGTTGACCAAGAAGACGTGTCCTGGTGCTCAGTTGTCCGCTTACACCAAGAATTAATGAGTGTAAAGGCCAGAGGGTAAGATGGTTGGGTCAGGTCTCTCTGTGTGGGTGATTCACGTGTCCGTCTTGCTGAGGAACGACAGGGAGCAGAGCAGCCACTTGGTCAACCCACTGAAGGACAAGTTCTTATACAGGGATTTACGATTTTTTTCATCTTTTTTTAGTGATGCGATCCTCGGTTGTGGGGTTGTGAGAGTAAGGTGGAGGTGTGGGGTTAAGTGTGGTGGTGTGGGGTTCTGGAAGTGGTGTAGGGTTAAGTGTGGTGGTGTGGGGTTCTGAAAGTGGTGTGGGGTTGTGAGAGTGAAGTGGAGTTGTGGGAGCGAGGTGGGGGTGTGAGAGTGAGGTGAAGATATGCGGTGTGGTGTGGAGTGAGGTGCAGGACTGTGAGAGTGAGGACGATGTTGAGGTGTACTTTGTGTGGTGTTAATATATGTATTAATTGTTGATATATATAGGTGGCCTTTGTTTAGGTGTCTGGTACCGAGAGTCGTATCGGTAATAGTGTGTTTTGCTTGGTGTGGTATTAGCATAGTAGTGAAGCTTTCGGTGGGGTATTAGCATACTCGTATGCACACACACGTGCTGATAAGCACATAACCCAAAGCAAAACCGAGCACATACACACACGCACACACACACTTACGTACGCACACACACACACACACACACACACCTGCGACCCTCTGACAACACCCAGGACTAAGGTTACAGGTAACCAGTGAGCTGCCCTCTCACACACCTTAAGAAACAAACCACTTACACTGGTGCATATTCCCACGACTCTCACACAATTCTCTAATACCTCAGTCAACCTTCCTATCATGCTCCACATGAAGCAACTGTCAATAAAACAGACAGTAAGTATGTATTTGGCCTAGATTTTGTTATACAAGATGTAAGGTTGGAAAAACTAAAGTAGACAGGTGCAGTGTTCGTTAAAGCGGGGTGGAAGCGGGCAGGTATTCCCAGTATGAAGGGCAGTTTCTCACGGTACGCGGGTGTTGGTAAATACAATAATATTACTTACTGCCACCGTACCTACCGTGCGTGGCTCCTGATGCAGGTATAGGATTTGTGTGATCTCTTCTTGCCGGAGATAGTCTCAGGAAGGTGGTATTGTGTGGGGGCGGCCTCCTGGGTGGGTGGTGGTGCCTGGTGGATGTAGTGTGTGGTATGGTTGATGCTGTGGAGGTAGTGGGAGAGGTGTAAGAAGGGTGTGGTGTTGTGGAAATAATGTGATTAGGCTGAGGCAAAGCTGTGGTGAGGGCGTGGGTGGAATGGTGTTGTGAGGGCGTGATGGCGGTATAGGGAAGGTGTACTGTAGGTGTGGTGGTGGCAGGGGAGGTGTACTGTAGGTGTGGTGGTGGCAGGGGAGGTGTACTATAGGTGTGGTGGTGGCAAGGAATGTGTACTGTAGGTGTGGTGGTGGCAGGGGAGGTGTACTGTAGGTGTGGTGGTGGCAGGGGAGGTGTGCTATAGGTGTGGTGGTGTGGGGAATGTTCTGTAGGTGTGTGGTGGTGGCAGGGGGAGGTGTGCTGTGGGTGTGGTGGTGTGGGGTGCTGTGGGTGTGGTGGTGGTGGGGGTGTGCTGTGGGTGTGGTGGTGTGGGGGGAGGGTGTGCCTATGGGTGTGGTGGTGGCAGGGAATGCCTGGGTGTGGTGTGGTGGCAGGGGAGGGCCTGTGCTATGGGTGTGGTGTGTGGCAAGGGGTGATGTTCTGTGGTGTGGTGGTGGCAGGGGGAGGTGTACTGTAGGTGTGGTGGTGGCAGGGGTGCTGTAGGTGTGGTGGTGGTAGGGAGGGTGTGCTGTGGGTGTGTGGGGTGGTGGCAGGGGAGGGTGTACTATGGGTGTGGTGGTGGCAGGGAATGTGTGCTGTGGGTGTGGTGGTGGCAGGGGGAGGTGTACTATAGGTGTGGTGGTGGCAGGGGAGACCTGCTGGGTGTGGTGGTGGCAGGGGTGATGTTCTGTGAGTGTGTGGTGGTGGCAGGGAGGTGTACTGTAGGTGTGTGTGTTGGCAGGGGTGTGCTGTAGGTGTGGTGTGGTGGTGGGGGGAGGTGTGCTGTGGGTGTGGTGGTGGCTTGGGGAGGGTGTACTATATAGGTGTGGTGGTGGCAGGAATGTGTGTACTGTAGGTGTATGGTGTGTATAGGTATGGTGGTGGCAGGGTGATGTTCTGTAGGTGTGGTGGTGGGGGTGATGTTCTGTGGGTGTGTAGGTGTGGTGGTTTCAGGGGTGATGTTCTGTAGATGTGGTTGTAGCAGGGAGGTGTACTGTAGGTGTGATGGTGGCGGGGGTGATGTTCTGTAGGTGTGGTGGTGGCAGGGGAGGTGTACTGTAGGTGTGGTGGTGGTAGGGAAAGTGTACTGTAGGTGTGGTGGTTGTAGGGCGCGTGTGGAGGAGCGTTTGGTAAGAGTAAAGTGTGACCGCAGTCTGTGGTGAGAGTGTGATGGTGATGAAACAGGAGTGTGTGATGAGGTTGTGTGGTGGTGATATGGGAGACGAAGGTAACTAAGGGGAATGTAATGAGTGGATAACACTTCTATCAACAGCATACTTTCAATTATCACGTCAATTCACTATAATGATTCCAGAGCACACGTGGTTGAATGTGGCAGTATATTTTTTTTTTAACCAGTCAAATATTGTTTTTCACGAGGAGCGTTTGACTATAAGTGGGTGGGTCTTAGATAAAAGGGAATTACTTTGAGTCTGTCTGTGTGGTATTGTGTATTTGCATATTTTAACCAAATTTCAAGGAAGGTATAGTTGTATATACTATGCCTTTACCTATAAATCTGTCAGTTTTATCAGCAAAATCAAGTTATTTCACGTGATCTCAGACCACTTTAACATATATCAATAACCCATTAACGGCACTGATTAAGGTAGCAAATAAGATATAAAGTTAATGGTCATAACCTCCACAGTGTGTTTGTCAAGCTTCTGGTATAAACTCTTAATGCATTTCCTCACAACCACATTAGCTGGCAGTTTATTATTCATGGGCTCGAATCCCATTTGTGAAGTTAATGTTTGATTGATACCCAGTGTGAGGCAGCACTACAAGGAGTAGCATAAACAATGGCTTAATTCATAAATATCCAGACCACAGGAGGAGATACACTTGTCCTATCACATTATTTTTCTTCTTAACTACTTTGGCAATTCCTACCTTATTTTGTTTATGTTTCTAAAACTTCCATTAGGTACAGCATCAAACTCTATTTGCTCAACTTCCATCTTTAGGTTTCCTTGATTCTTAAATATTTTGGAGCTATTCTTGCCTCTCCAACGGTGAAGTAACAGACGGTACTTCACTCTTAATGCAGGTGTTCCCAAAGGCTTAATTCTTGCTCCTATTATCTTGTTTCTCCTTATTAATGACCTCATCATTCCTTCCAGTAGACCACATTTCTTTGCTGCTAATACAACCCGCCATATAAGTGCACCTCACCGCTCCAACTATTGTTATGGTTAATGTAAAGGAAGCAATAAGTTTTGTTGTTCCAGTAATTTAAAGGTTAATATTTCATCACAGTTCATCATATACTAATCAGGATATTTTACAAGATGGCATTATGTTGTGTTATCAAGTACAAAATAGATCATATTAACCATTATGTCGAATATTTATCATCTGGTGCTCTATTATGTAACGGTTAAATACTAAAACACACACACACACACACACAACACTCACTCAAACTTACACATAAACACACGTATATCCCAACAAATACTAACACTTAGAAGACAAAGAGTGAGAAACAGTGTATCGAGCCTCAGGCATAATACACTCATACACATACACGGTATTAACCCTCCCACATATACACAAACCAAGCGTATACCCCGGTCCCTGTTACTCACTGGCCGCGCGTGATGCCCTCAATACACACCGGAATTACGACCAATAGGATAAAAAAAATGCTAAGCAACACAGTGATCATGGAGGAGTTTGATATATTTACCTCTGCTGGGATAAGTCTTAGTGGATTTGTAGTTTGTACTGTGTTCAGTTGCAGTGTACGTAATGATATTTAGACAACTACCGCAGTCAAGAAGAAGTATTGCATGTGGTGATGGGTGGTGGTGTGGGTGGTGGTGTGGATTGTGGTGTGGGCGTTGGTGTTGCTGGTGGTGTGAATGGTGGTGTGAGCATTGGTGTTGGTGGTGGTGTGAATGGTGGTGTGGGCGGTGGTGTTGGTTGTGGTGTGGGTGGTGGTGTAGTTGGTGGTGTGGGTGGTGGTGTAGGAATTTTTAATTTTACTTCGGACAGCAGCTAGTTTATTGTGTACCCCATACTCATCCTGTGAAGATTACAAAGTAAAGGCCACACTGGGTCTTTATCGGAACCCCAGTGATCATGATATTATGGCATTGAATGTTACAGAGTATTTCCAGTACATTGTTTAAGTCGGTACATGGAATTTTAATTAAGTACTATAGCCGCGAAGTGTGAATACATCCTATATCAGCTGTCGTGTCATCAACGTTAAAGTGCTGTGCCACTGCATACACAGTGTGCTTGGATCTATCCCTATAAGGTTTTATTTTTTCACAGTCTAAGGCATAGTGTTGGAGTGTGTGGCAATATGTCTGGTCGCACACTTTATATATGGCTTTGTTCACATCTGCCAGAGGTACACCGTCTTGTAATCTAGTGAACTTGTTACTTGCTCCATAAACACGTTTTACTTGATACATCTTATCATGGTAAACAAAGGATTGAATAGTTCCTGTTTGCACTTGTCTACTTGCATCAAATTCACCAACAAGTTCTTTCCTGATAATAATAAATCTTAGGGATCTGTTTGACAGTTCTAGATTGTATTCAGCAGGGTGGTGTGGGTGGTGGTGTGGGTAGTGGTGTGGCTGGTGTTGTGACTGGTGGTATGGATGGTGGAATGGATGGTAGTGGCATAGGTGGTGGTGTGGGAGGTGGTATGGATGGCGGTATGGGTGGCGGGGTGAATGGTGTTGTGGCTGGTGGTATGGATGGTTGTGTTGGTAGTGGTATGGGTGAATTGTTGGTAGTGGTGTGGGTGGTGTTGTGGGTGGTGGTATGGGTGGTGGTGTTGTGGTGGTGGTATGGATGGTTGTGTGTGGTTGAGTGGTGTGGTGGGTGGTGTTGTGGTGGTGGTATGGGGTGTTGTGGTGGTGTGGGTGGTGTTGTGGGTGGTGGTATAGGTGGTGTTGTGGTGGTGGTGTTGTGGTGGTGGTATAGGTGGTGTTGTGGGTGGTGGTATGGGTGGTATTGGTGGGTGGTATGGGTGGTGTTGTGTATGGTGGTATGAGTGGTGGTGTGGTGGTATTGGTGGTGTTGTGTATGGTATGGGTGGTGTTGTGTATGGTTGTGGTGTTGTGTATGGTGGTATGGGTGTTGTGGTATAGGTGGTGTTGGTGGTATAGGTGGTGTTGTGGTGGTATGTGGTATTGTGTGGTGTGGTATGGGTATGGTTGTGGTGTTGTGTATGGTGGTATGGGTGGTGGTGTGTATGGTAGTATGGGTGGTGTTGTGTATGGTGGTATGGGTGGTGTTGTGTATGGTGGTATGGGTGGTGTTGTATGTTAGTATGGGTGGTGTTGCGTATGGTGGTATGGGTGGTGTTGTGTATGGTGGTATTGGTGGTGGTGTGTATGGTAGTATGGATGGTGTTCGTTTTCTATACATGACTCATAATAATTGCTTCCTACGCGTCTATAATTTAATCTTTATATAATCACGTATTATTACCATATTCTTCTATATTATAAGTTGGTATAGCATCATATAGGGTATTTCAGGTGATGTTTGATTAGGTTATGTATGTTAAATTAGGCTATGGTTTGGTTAGGTTAGTTAGATTAGATAAGACAGGTTTGATTAGTTCAGTTAGATAGGTTTATTTGTTAGGTTAGAATGGGTTAGTTGGGTTAATTTATGATAGGATAAATTAGTTACTTGGAAATTTGTTAATATTGTTTTTATTTTGTTCATTATTTTACTATGGTTCTTATTCTCATTTATATTATATTTTTACTTTACTCTGAATGTGTGTGCATGAAACACCATGTGAGTCTGTGTACGAAACTGCTTTTTATAGATACGAAACGATCTGAGGTTGGTGATGGAAGTGATGGTACGGATGGTAGTATGGGTAGTGGTATGGATAATTGTGATGGCAGTGGTATACATAGGTGTATACAAAGGTGCGGCCGATGGCATGTGGTGGTAAGCTTAGTGGTGTCGTTGGTGGTAAGGCTAATGGTTAGGCTAGTTGTGGTCAAGCTAATGTTGTGGGAATTTATAATGGTATTGGTATGGACTGTGGTATGGGGAGTGGTTGTATGAGAGTGGTTGTGTGTATGGTGGTAAAGTTTAATACCGTGGTGACCTGTAGTGTAATGGTCAGCATGCTCGCCTCGCAAGCGAGTGGACCCGGGTTCGATCCCCGGGCAAGGTGAAACTATGGACAAGTTTCTTTACGCCATTACCCTCTGTCTACTCAGCAGTAATTGAGGACCTGAATGTTAATCAATTTGCGGATCGTGTTCCGGGGTAATGGTTAGCCAGTGCAGTTGGCGAGTTATCCGGTCTTCTCGGACTATTCCTTGACATTGGGTCATGCAGTTCGTTAACTTAGGGTGTGGTTGTTGTGTTGGCGACAGCTTCTACACCTTAAACAAATTCACGCCTTTCGATTATATTTTTCTCACACGTGAAGACAATACTGTACACCATATGTGAAGAAGGGCCTACTAGTGCTCTGTTTACTCCTGCATTAGTGCCTGTGATAAGAACCGTTGATGTAAGTTAGAACAAAAGAACTCCCATGGTAAAGGACTGTTCTAAACATCGATGCCATCACTGCTGGCAGGGAATGACGTACTGTATATACTAGACAGTTTATCTCCTCGGTGTTGCTAAATGTTTCATGAACGCTTTATTAAATAATTTTGAAAATGCGTGTATATATTATGTATATTTACGGTCGTTTCCTTGTCTCGAAATTTTTTTTATATTACAAACTATTACCACTAAGAAACTAAAATTCTCAATAAATTGTTAAGCGTGTGTTTTGCTTCATATACACTCGCTCACACACACACACACACACACACACACACACACACTGAAGTTGAGTTTTAAATATGATATGCACTTAACTGTATCACAACACGATGCTTGATGATGGTCACGCTGACAAAGAACATGTGGCGGCGTGATAATCTTCTACTAAACTCAGTTGCAAGTGTTGGACAGTGTAATTGTAAACACGTGGTAATTGTACTAAGCTTCGACATCATCTCTTTGTGATGATCCGGTGAAATACATATCAAGTGTTAGACTTAAATAGCTCACAACACAGTTAGTAGTAATATGAAGAAAACATAGTTCGTCTTCCCTTGGATCTGGTTGGGTGAGTCCGGACCTCCGCTCACACATAATCTCAAAAGACCACCAACCGCATAAACCTTTTTCCTGCCTTAAGCCACCCACAGACAAGCCAGAGACTTGCTTCACAAGGCTTCTCCACAAAGATTTCTCTCTCGAGGAGGAGAACAGAGTGCCAACCAAGAGACGCGTGGAGGCGCGGGATTAGGTGAGGGACAAAGGTAGATGGCGTTCGACAATCTTCTTCACACGTGTTGTCACAAAAGTGCCCAAGGATTTCTGGTTCCCACAACACAGCAAATAAATATTGGTATTTTGAGACGGTGTATAGGATGACTCGTCTTGTTTTCACTCGGGATGGTTAACCATGAAATGGTTCCATACACGGAGGAGCGTATTTTGGTTCCGAGTTACCCATGTTGTGACATATCTTGATCTATAAGTGTTTCGCGCATGTTCACACCGGCACGTGCAGGCTTACCCACATCTAATGGCGTCCGGCCATCAAGTAGCAGCCGCCGAATGCTAAGTTTTCTCGAACTTTCCAATATAATGGTAAAGAAGTTTAGAGCGGTGACCATACAAACAGAGCTGATACGAGCGATCAAAAGTATTGACACTTCTCCTAACATCACAAAGACAAGATTATGAGATCTTTGCCAAAAGAACGTTCTTACTATAAGTGCATCGGTGCCTTTCATGATGCGAGCATTATTTGCCACGCGTTCTGTACTACATCAGTCTGAGCGCAATTGAAGTTAACATCAGGACATAAGCCGTTTCAGTTGTAAATACAAGTTCTTAACACGTATCTTGGATCACGTGAAGATAAAGAACCCCCTTTTATTGAATCTGATAATTAAATTTAACCTAACCTAACCTAACCAAAACCACCCATTTAGCTGTAGGATGTTTACTCATCAGGTGAAAGAAGCAGGTGGTTCCTCATCTTCAAGAGTTACCCTACTATATATGATCACCTGATTGCTTTGTCACCTAACCTTTGTCGAATTGCCTTACTGTTTAATACTGTTGTATACCTGTACGGCCTAGGGCTCTATGTACATTAGAAATTGTATACCTTCGCGGTCTATGTAATGTATATCATATACCAATTAGCTGCGAAGTGTATATACATTGTCTATATACGTGATATACCAAGAGTAAACTTGTATAATGATTTTACTTTAAAAATAATAATAATAATAATAATAATAATAATAAAAATAATAATAAATCTGCCTCCTTTATAGGCCAGGCTCATGCTGAGGGTTACAACCATAAGACTGTAAGGCTCAGCTCTTAAATCTCGACTAAGGTTGAAATTACCTGACGTATACACTTCAGGTTCCTGGTGACGATGGTAAAACTGGTGAAAAGATGGAAGATATTATAGCTATGTGACAATAACTTTTTATATACAACAGGAACCTTTCAACATCTAGTCCATTCAATCTCGGGTCAAGAAAATCGTGTACTGAGTGACCCATAGGTGTAATGGTCGTCTGGCTCTGTGTGGTAGTAGGGTGGTAGTGTGGCTCAGTGTGGGTGTAGTAGGGTAGTAGTGTGGCTCAGTGTATTGGTGTGGTAGAGTGGTAGTGTGGCTTAGTGTGGGTGTAATAGGGTGGTAGTGTGGGTGTAGTTGGATGGCAGTGTGGCATAGTGTGGATGTAGTGAATAGGGTGTGGTTTAGTTGAGAGGATGGAGTGTAGCAGAGAGGATGGAGGTTGTATTAGGCAGGATCGGGCATGCCAGGTAAGGTGAGGCGTGAGAAGACCGGCTGGGATTACTTACACAGCCTGGAACATAACTTATGGACGACTGCCTACAACAATCCCTTCCATTACTACTGTCACTACCACCACTACTTCCATCAACACTGCTTCACTCCTTGTTATCACCATTACTGCTGCTACTACAACTACCACCACTATTCTCACCACTGCAACCACCACCGTCACCAATACTGTACAACTACTACTACTACTACTACTACTACTACTACTTTTTTTTTTATACATAGTGGCCTGCAGCCTCCACAAAGAGCCACACCTTCGCCACCATTTAATTACCTTAATATTAAATATCCTAATACATAAGTAGCTATCCTATCTGTGTTAAATTAGTTGAGCCGCAGATCTATGCGACATTCAGTGACAGTTGCCTCATAGTCGATATCTGCAGCAGTTGTCGGAGTTGGGGCAGAAGCTCTCGTTCCCCTGAGGCAGAGCAAAGCCGACCGAAGGAGAGAGAAAGACAGTCGACATCTCATCCAGGCTGTAACATAACTTCTGGGTTGCTGCTTCTGTTCGGAGATCACCTCCGCGAGTCTGGCGTAGAAACATCTTGCACTTGGTCCCAGCCCACCAGAGGTTGTGAACACTAGAGGAGTGAAGCTGTCTTGATCAACGTTTTGAATTCTCTCCCAATATGCCCTTATCTTGTCGTTCTCTTTCCCAATATGCCCTTCTCTTGTCGTTCTCGTTCCTCCTGTGTGCAGCATCGAGAGCTAGGTTACGGTGACATGCGGCCATGGGATAAAAAATCCTGATGTCGAAGAAAGCTCGCTGTCCCCGCGTCCAGAATCCTCGAGCACTGACGTCCACACAGGCTTCGTTAGATGTGTTTGAAGTCCTGTGTTGGAAGATCTCACCATCCAATGGAAGGAGGGTCGGTTCTACCATGACATCCCGGCAGATTTCCTTCAACATATTTGCTGTGAGGTCCCTTACCTGGTCATGCCTCATGCATATGAAGCCCCCCTTCTTGCACACCATGGCGTGATCGCCATCATAGGAAGAGCCACACACGCATTGGGAGGGCAAACCTTCTACTGGCCGACCGTACCTTAGAGCAATGGCATCTGTAAATTCTTGTTTATTAAGACTGAAACCATTTGCCCTTATCGGTAACATAGTTAACCAGTTCGAGGCGCCCACCTCCTGCGCTATAGCTACTTTTTTTTTCAAAATTTCTGGTACCTGCAGCAACAGTTGCTGCAACTTATCATTTTGGCAGTGCTGTCGATCTGTCGTAATGGACCTACGAATCTTATTTACTTCACTGGTATCCACTTCCTCTGTTGCATTCTGGGCTATTATGTGGTCCGTCACTACTACTACTACTACTTTTTTTTTAACGTGGCCTCCAGCCTCCCCCAATAGCCACACCTTCGCCGCCATTTTATTGCCTTAAAATTTAATATCCTAATACATAAGTAGCTATCCGAGCTGTTTTGAGTTAGTTGAGCCGTAGATCTATGCGGCATTCAGTGACTGCTGCCTTGTAGTCAATATCTGCAACTTTTGTCGGCTTTGGGACCGATGCTCTCGTTCCCCTGAGGCAGAGCAAAGCAGACCTAAGAAGAGAGAAGGACAGTCGACATCTCATCCAGGCTGTAACATAACTTCTGGGCTGCTGCTTTTGTTCGGATAGCACCTCCGCGAGTCTGGCATAGAAGCATCTTGCACTTGGTCCCATCCCACCAGAGGTTGTAAACACCAGAGGAGTGAAGCTGCCTTGATCAGCGTTCTGAATTCTCTCCCAATATGCCCTTATCTTGTCGTTCTCTTTCCTCCTGTGTGCAGCATCGAGAGCTAGGTTACGGTGACACGCGGCCATGGGATAAAAAATCCTGATGTCTAAGAAGGCTCGCTGTCCCCGCGTCCAGAATCCTCGAGCACTGGCATCAACACGGGCTTCGTTGGATGTGTTTGAAGTCCTATGTTGGAAATTCTCACCGTCCGATGGAAGGACATTATGACATATTTCCTTCAACATATTTGCTGTGAGATCCCTTACTTCGTCATGCCTCATGCATATGAAGCCCCCCTTTCTTGCACACCTTGGCGTGATCGACGTCATAGGAAGAGCCACACACGCATTGGGAGGGCAAACCTTCTACTGGCCTACCGTACCTTAGAGCAATGGCATCTTTAAATTCTTGTTTATTAAGACTGAAACCATTTGCCCTTATCGGTAACGTAGTTAACCAGTTCTAGGCGCCCACCTCCTGCGCTATAGCTACTTTGTTTTCAAAATCTCTGGTACTTGCAGCATCAGTTGCTGCAACTTATTACTTTGGCTGTGCTGTCGTTCTGTCGTAATGGACCGTCGAATCTTGTTTACTTCGCTGGTATTCACCACGCCTGTTGCGTTCTAAGCTATACTACTACTACTACTACGACTACTAACCGCCATAACCTCCCCCCCCCCCGTTTATAACCTGCTTTACCACCTCCATTACCACCATCACCACCATAGCGAACACCATTTCCACCACTACGTATCAATACAAACATTAGCGTCAACGAAATCATTACAATCAACATTACCATGATGTATATAGCCGCAACCATCACCACCACCACAGCCACAACCACCCCCACCACCACAGCCGCCACCACCACAGTCGTGGCGTCACTACCTTCGCCACAACCGCCGCCGCCGCCACAACCGCCGCCGCCTCCACCACCACCACCACAACCATCATCGTCACTACCACCACCACCAGGTCATCAGTGAGTAGGACGAGGAGACTCGCCATTACACATGATGAGTTAATCTTGAGTTAGGTGTGTTGTGGGTCATTCACGAGGATAGTGATCACTCCCCACCCCCTGCCGCCCACGACCGCCGGGTGCAAGCCGCTAAGCCGCCCCTCCGCCGCCCCACCACGCCCCATAACCCCGCCGAGGTTTATCTGCGTTTTTATAACCACTTCTGAACGCTAGAGCGTAAAGGGTTCATTTTATTTAGCATCCAGGAGTCTGGCTGAGCCCTGACAGCATTGAAGCCATCACGTGCCGCTGTCTTCTTGCCCAAAAGATCCGTAGGTTGTGTATTGTCGCCCAAGGCCCAGGGGCTAAGGTCTACAGGCACTGGCACCAGGGGCACTCTCAACCAGATGTTTCATTCATGATTTACGGCTACCTCAGGTATATCAGTCTTTTAGGGATGCATCACCAAGAGCTTTAGAAACCCATTATCCTCAAGTATTTACTATACATAGACAGTAGAGCAAGGTGTCTCGGAGGTGAGGAATCTGATACATGACCAGTGTGCGGGGCGCCGGCAGAAGGCCGGGAGAGGCTGAGTAATAAGGTGTCTCATCATCATAGCGGGTGCAGAGGATGGTCTTTTTTCATCTTCCTGCTAGGGCGGAGCCGCCAGCCATATCTGGAGTAATCGGATGTTATCAATCACTGCAGGAATGAGCGTGTCCCTGCATGATTTCTGCTGCTTACTGGAGAGGCTTACGCTGTGTCACCCCCTGCGGCAGGAAGCAGGCGGGTGTCCGGCCTCACAAAGAGTGGAGAGTGTGACGTCATCACCAAGGCAGCCTTCACCATGTTCCGCCACTTCCGGCGTTCACCCAGTCCTTATGCTGCCTTAACTGTGCTCCGCCACCTGTCTCATTATATATATTATTCAATTAAATAAGAAAATTTAGCCTCTAAATAAACGACGGTTCCAACTAATAGGGCGATGTTTTTAAGCATTTTAGTTTAAGGTATCTCTTTATAAATTGCTTCAATTTTCTTCCATTACTCTTAAACGTTTTCTTAGTCTTGAGGAAACTTGAAGATAAGGTCTCAGTTAGACTTTACGTTATGTCATATTTTCATCAGAATATTCATTTTACTGTATTGGTGAAAAGCGAAAGTGGGTTCCATCGGCCTGGCGGCTCGTTAAGGATAGTGTAGATATCCAACACACTGTATGGCCTTGGGTGTACAAGAAGGCAACATGACCGGCACTGTACTCGGTCACTTTCACATCCCCAACAATAAAAAGGGACCCATTTACCATTGAGTAGACTGGGAGTGCTCCTGGATCGAACCAAAGATACTTAGGACAGAAAGGTAGTTCTGTATCCACTGCCGCAGCGCCACACACAAGTGATGCAAGATCAATGAAGTTAGGTGAAAATATCTAGTATATATGGACGCTGCAGTAAATAGTATGAGCTTGGGTGTGTGTAGAAGGAAGTGGTCGTTGACGGTTTTAGCGCTGTTTTGTCTGAATTTCAGATTGTTGAATGCCAGTTATGTTTCAGGTCATAAGAGTTTCTATGTTGTAAAGTCGTTTGGTGTGTCGAGTGTGTCTGAGTATCTTAAAAATATTTTTTTTTATAATTTGTTAAAAATCGATCCCATGTTGCTGTCTCATGCTTTGCTTGGTTTACATGCTGTTGAAGTGTTGCAGCAGTGAGTGATGTTGGCCCCCATACACACTTATCTCGTCACGGAGTTCACCTTTTACTCGACAGGTTAATTCATAAATTATGTTGGATCTCTGTAGAGCGTTTTATGCTGTGTTAAGTGTTGTTAGTCGTTTAGAGGTCCTTCAGTTTATTGTTCTTGTAATATATTTTAGATTGGTTTGTCCGTCTGGTTTTATGTGTTTAATATTGTAGGCTGATGATCTCTGATCCCGGGAGTAAATTTTGTCAATAGTACTAGCGGTTGTGTTGTTGATGTTTGTGACGTTGTTATGAAAACACGATATATGGTTGTCGATTACCGTGTTGGATAATCCCTCGTTAACTATGAATTGCTTCAAGTGTTTATTTTAGATATAAAAAACTCCGAGGTTGAGCAAGTCGCGTAATATTATCAAACAAAGGTTTTAATGACATTGGTTGTGTACCTCTGAGGGTGTCATTGGTGGCAATAAGGTAGAGACCGAGATTGGATGGTTTCATGTTTTCTGTGGTTGCGTATTTCTTGTGTAGCCAACAACGAGAAAATCCGGAAAAGGTAATCAGTTGTTCCAGGAGATCTCACAAGGTAGGAAGCGAGTTTCTCCCATGGCTTCCTCTAGACTCTAGCGTCTTGACGTTTAGGCACCAGGGAGATGTTGTCTACGTAATGACGGATAGGAAACTATTAATTTAATCATGGCTGTTGGACTGAAGGTTAAAGCATGGTTTAACAGCCCCTAAACCGAATACCAGTTCAATAAGTTTTGAAACGGAAGTATCATTTACAGACTACAGGAAGAAAATCATTTACCTCTTTGACTCACAGTTCACAAAGGCTTAACAGACCCCGTGACCTCTGACTCAAGTTCCCCGTCCACACAAAAGATGACACAACTAAAGAAAAAAAAGTAAAATTCGCATTACTGCATCGTTCACTCCTCATTCTAAAGCAACAGAACGACAGGTCTTAGAGGTAGTTTGGGGTGGTAAGGTTCACGCTTAAGGTACCAAGCAGCCACACCAATATTCTCAGACCTGCATCACAAGTTACCAGATGAGTCTTTAAACCCCTATATTACAAACACATGAACGATAACAGAGATACTTATACTGAACTGGTGGAGATCTACTAGTTAGCTCTTAACACCGACGCCTCTCACCACCCAGTATAAAGTTGTCATGTACACAACTGTTCACACAAAACTGCAGGTCTATCCAAGATTCAGGATTAATCATCACAATAACTCAACAATAATTTTCATAATATATTGCTTAGTGAATTATGGCGACTTAGGCTTCGTTTCCACCATGTCTCGCCTTCAGTGACGTATTATAGTAAATTCCTGTTATTGTTCTAATGTTCTCCCGCCAAACTATACACTTTAGGGATTTTTCAATGGTGAGTTTCCGGCGACTTCATCATAATATTTAAAGAACCGCATTAAGTCGTGTTTAATGTGGCAATATACCTTTGTAACTGTAACTCCTATCAATAGTACTCTGTATCGACTGATAACCTCACCGTCTTGGCTTCAGTTCTCAAGGCGGAGAGAGAATAATCAGGATAACAAGAAAAGAGTTCGTCAAGTTATGGTAAATTATGTGAGCCCGAGACACTTTGTTGTGTGTAAGACAAAGATGAATGGTAAATGAGAGGTGAGATGGGAACCTGAGAGAGGAGTCAATACAGGGGCGTGTGAGAGGGTAATACATGCTGTTGGTGGTCAAATGTGAAGTTGGATGATGGAATGTGTGGATCAGTCTCACAATGTAATGGATTTCACTAAAAAATAAGTCTTATAAACGAGTGCGTTTAAAATGAAAAGGAGGCAGAAGAGGCTTTGGGAGGAGTGTATATATATATATATATATATATATATATATATATATATATATATATATATATATATATATATATATATATATATATATATATATATATATTATGTATAGATTTATATATGCATATAGATAGATAGATAGACACTATCATCATGAGATCATCAAAATAGTGTCACTATAATTCCTGTACCTCAGTACTCTGTCCCCAAGGTAACAGATTTAAAAAAAAAATCTTTTCAATCCATTTGCAAAGGGCAACAAAAATCTTCCTCTTAATCCTTTATCCAATAACCTGATTTGTGCACAGACTCCCTGCACTATGTTAGCCCATGTAATCCGTGCATGGTGAGTAGTCACCACGTTCCCTTATCACCATTCCTCTCGCCTGTCACCAGTAAATTCTTCGTGGTGACGTCTGGCAGTCACCAATAGGCGTCATTATCCAGCGGGTCGTTTATCCTGCTACACTATAACTGGTGATCGCCAAATGGCCTATTTACTTTAACTGAGTAAACTGTGTTTGTATCACTTGTTGCTGGGGCCGCTGAGTGTTGCCATTGTGACAATATTGGTTGTTTGGACGAAGGTTGTAGGTGGTCAAGAAAAAAAAAAGGGAGGAATTACATTGTTTGCGAGACGTTTTGTGTTAAGTAATTTGTGAGGACATACTGTGTGTCGTAACTCTCGGTACACCTGGGGGGAAGTCTATAAAAAAAAACGACTGACAAGTAATTAAAGTAACTGGTTGTTGACGTAAGGAGTTGCTAACGAGGTGGTTTGAGTGTACTTAGAGTTTTGACTAAATTGAACTTTAATTTGTCTGTTATAGTTGTATGTGTTTTAGAGGGGATTATAATCAGTAAATAAGTATAATTAATGACAAAGTAGTATGAGCTGGAAGGTATGATATCAAGAAACGGTATACAAAAATAAGTTACTATAACCATCACACTGGTCACTGGCCACACATAGTTCATGTGAGGGCCGGGAGAAAACCATACCAGATCACCTAAGAAGAGATGGCCCGGGAGGTCAATAGGTACAGTCACCCACAAGAGTCCTGTCGCCTCACCTCCTGAACCACGAACCCCGAGATTCAGATTCGTGAATCTGAAGCATTTATGGACAGAATAGTACATCAGTGATTTCGTGTCTACTGTTTCAGGTTCACGAGTATGGATATAGGAGGCTCGTTATACTTGGTTGGCCGGCAGAATACCCCGGGACCATGTTAAAATCATACAACCGCACACGGGCAAGAAAATCCAGCAAGCCAAGTAGGAAAACTATTCCTCTGTGAGCCAGCCAAGGGAGGTGGGCGTTAGGTTGACCACGTTGCCAAAAATGCCGAAATTACTTTTTTTATGGGGAATAGCCCACCCGGGCACAGGTTATCGACCCACAACG
Source organism: Homarus americanus (assembly GCF_018991925.1). Classification (NCBI taxonomy): domain Eukaryota; kingdom Metazoa; phylum Arthropoda; class Malacostraca; order Decapoda; family Nephropidae; genus Homarus; species Homarus americanus. The sequence continues at coordinate 133,227 of NW_024745219.1, read as the reverse complement.
GGGCCTAAGGGGCGAAACAAAAAGAGGATAAAAAGACTACTGTATGTTAATCTACATCAGGAAAATGCCGGTAAACCAGCTTTTTGAAAGCGAGACAGATTGTAAGCGGATGGAAACACAGAAGAAGGCAAAGCTTTCCACAGTTTGGCTGTGTGAGGATGAAGGCACTGCAATAACAGGTTATTCTACTGTGACCGACATCCACTCAGAAACGGGCAAGACGAGTGTTCCGAGCCCACTGCCTTGCCGGTGGTACATATAATGCCAAATCAACCGAACATTGCCCTTTAAAGTACCTGTAAAAGAAAGAGAGTGAAGCAACATTGCGGCGAAGAGAAGGGGAAGAGAGATTATTGACTAAAGGAGGAGAGTTAATAAGACGAAATGCCTTTGATTCCACCCTATCTAACTGTTGGACAGAAGAAGAGCCACCCCAGATATGAGAGTAGTGCTCCATGTTGGGACGAATGAACCCCTTATAAACCTGAAGCAACAGCTCAGGAGTTAAGTAGCTATGGCATCCATCTGTACAACATCCCAGTTTTCGGGAGGCAGCTTTAGTCAGGCTTTTTCTACAAGTGTTTCTTTATATACGTTGACGTACTCATAATGAATTCAATACGTTGGCCAGGTAATAAGGAAGAGTACCTGAGTGATGACCAAGTAAACGATGCACCAATAAGAATGGCGTGTAACCAATAAATGAAAAAATAAGAGTGGAGTGAAAAAGATGACTTGAGAGGTCATCATGAGCTGAAAGTAATGACTGGGAAAACAATGACTGAATACAACTTAAGTCCACAGTTGTCAAAGGTTTGAACATCCCGCACGGTTCGCCATGGTGCCAGAAAGTGCTGCCCCCGCGCGGTAGCAGACCACACCTCATGTATAAACAACTGACAGCGCCACCTACACTGTGACTCATTTATCTCTCTTCTCGTATGTTCTTTTCTTTGTTTACACCATTATTTAGGTAACTTATGGATTTGATAACTTCAGAATATGCTGTTAGAGTTAAGTATTATAATGCATGAATAACGATGAATAATAGTAATATACTGTACGATGTTGTGACGGGTTTTACGAGTTGGCAGCGAGTGGTTGTGGGGCTCCAATTACCCACCCGATCAATTAATTTTGTTATCCCAATATTTTATTTTACATCATTTTACGAATAAGAAGTGAAAGATCATGTTGTTTTGTTTTACTTTACTTGAAATGACACAAATATTGTTTCATAAAATTTGACTAAAAATGGAGTGTGAAAGATTATTGTATATTGGAGTTATATAACAAACTATTTTACTTATAATACTTTTTTTTTCATAAATTTTCACCTTTTTTCAGATGTCTGTAAGAAGTATTAGTGCCAGATATTGAAACATTATGAGACAAAGTACCGGTAATAAAAGACGACCATTTTTATATTTTACTGAAGAAATGTGATGTACAACTCCGGAATGCAGCCGAAGTCAGTAAGTGACCAAAGAGCATAAAGTGAAATGGAGGATAACGCAAGTGACTGTAGAATGATGGTGATAACTGGGAAGGGTAAGAGTAAAATTAAAGTTATGATTTTTGAGAAACAGAGAATAGAGTGAAGGTGATAAACAAAAAAACAACAGAAAAAATACAAAGATTAAATGTGTTGACATAGCAAGAAAAATGGATCACCTGAAAATTCTCCTCCACCCTAGCTTATTTCACCTGAAGATTGACCACCTTAACACTGTTTGGAGGATGAGGTTAGGTTAGGTGAGGCTAGGTTAGGTTAGGTGAGAATAAGTTAGGTTAGATTAGGTTAGGTTAGGTTAGATTAGCGTTAGGATAGTTAATAATCTTTAGGTGATCCAGAAAACTAAACTCTCCTCCTCAAATCTGTACAAACCCACACTCCAGGACGAGCCAACTATGTGAACACGGCGTGGGCTTTGAGCGTGGGCGGACCTTGGGCGGAGGGACAGACTCGGCCAGACAGAGAACGCGGACGTGAGAAGCAGGAGCAGATAGACTCGGCAGTATAATTCTGGAGGTCAGAGGGCAGGTAGGGGGGAGGGGGACATCTACAGTATATTCGTATCAATGCTGTAGATGTGGCAGGGTGTTGGTAGGGGGTGTTGTGTATGTGCTTGTATGTGTGCTGGAAGAGGGTGTTGTGTATGTGTTTTGTATGTGTTTGTATGTGTGTTGGAAGAGGGTGTTGTGTATGTGTTTGTATGTGTGTTGGTAGGGGTGCTGTGTGTATGTTTGTATGTGTGTTGGTAGGGGTGTTGTGTATGTGTTTGTATGTGTGTTGGTAGGGGTGTTGTGTATGTGTTTGTATGTGTGTTGGTAGGGGTGTTGTGTATGTGTTTGTATGTGTGTTGGTAGTGGGTGTTGTGTAAGCGTCTGTATGTGTGTTAGCAGGGGATGACTACCGGGAGTCCTCAGTGGCAAGTGTCTGTACAGTGTGTGGCCAATACGGATAAGATGACAGTTTATGTACAGTACTGAGATTTAAACAGCAATACAACCCGGTTTATCCTTGGTCAACCTTACTGAGTTCAATATTATGTTGTAGCGATAAAAAATCAAAATGTTATCCCTTTGTGATAAAAATATCACTAGCGCTTGTAGGCGATTATCCTTACTTAGCGTGACATTTTGCCTACCAGTTTATTAATACCAAGAAAATTTTTTGATGTAATATATATATATATATATATATATATATATATATATATATATATATATATATATATATATATATATATATATATATATATATATATATATATAATTTTTTTCGAAATCTCCTCTTCTACGTCAATTAGTGACGGTGAGAAATAAAACCACACCTGAATCAATCTTTGAATCCATCATCTGAACCTGAATCCAGTGCAGGTTCCTATCCGCTAAAAGGTGGACTGACTCGTAATTGTTCTTTATATGTGGCCAATAAACTTGACTCTAGGCATAATGTCCATGTGGTGGCCGTAAGGTTCCCTCCCACAACAGTAAGGAGGAATACCTAGTGTGGCAGATGATCCAAAAGCGTCGAATTCTTCCTGAGTGCAACACGTGCATGTCTTGTTACTTAGAGTATTACCTTTATGATCATCTGTCGATACGTGTCTGTTGTGTTCATGTACAGTGTGTGTGTTGGTCAGTATCTTTATGGAAGTTATATAGATTTTTTGAGTATGTTTTTAAATCTCTGTCTAATGGAGGTCGTCTATAATTCAGTTGGTTCAAGGGATTATCTGAAATATGTTTGCAATTGTTTTCAGCATTTATATATATCCCTGTGTTTATACTTGGGTGTAAGTGTAGACTGTATGTGTGCCCTCAAGGAACCCTCAAAAGTTTACACATTGGGTTCACTCCATCAAGTGAGTTACGACTTTTAGTTTTATAAGGTCTTGGGATTTTGCCGACACAGTTTCTCAGGATCCAGAATAATATTGATATTTCTTTCCCATTTCCTGCGTTCTGTGGGCTGACCTGACCGAGCTAACAAAGACATTTCCACAAACATCCTTCCTACCTTCCTTCCGTATGTGCGCAGTTGCCGGGTTATGTTTTTATTTAACATTTATCTCAAACCATAAGACAAATGTTACGAAGAATCGATCAGTGTTTCTATAATTCAATCTAATTTTAGTAGTTGTGTAGTTAAAATATTTATGTTCTACAAAAATAATACAATATGAAGGGACACAGAGTTGGCAGAGGACACTGTAGCAGTTCTCACATTATTTACATTGGACAGTTCGCACCATAATAGGAATTATGGCGCGCACAATGGCCGCCTTTGCCCGCGCATTCTCATATTTCTGCTGCCGGCCGTTACTTCACTCAGTTCTGAAAGTATTTTTACGTGAGAAACTGGATGTATGTTGAACTGAACTGATTTCCGGAAAGGTGTATTGTGGCATGATTTAATCTATAAGTTCTCAGATTGGCAATTGAAATTATTTCATGTTACTGGTCTAACGTATTTCTGGGACTATAGATCCTACACGTACCTTGTTGTGAACCACCAGCTGCTTATGACCATCACATATTAATAAGAAATCTGTAAACTATTCAATCAACGTAACAATAAATATATACAAAACTTGGAAATTTTACCGTGCAATTGAATGAGTAACATAAATGTATGTGTGTAAACTGAACAGTGTGCATCGGCAGATAACGCATGAATATTAATCAATATCTGAAAATTGTAGAAAACTCTATGCTGAAGCCTAGACCTTCGTAACACAGGGAAGCATCGTGGTCAGCACTTCACCGCCTTTTATTTCCCCAAACGTAAAATTAGGTGCCTATTCTCCAGCCAGTTTCCGAACGCTTGATAGTATCGTCAGGAGGTCTCCATTAATACATAAAACCTTAAGTATATAGGTTAGATAATAAGTAATACACGTGAAGAAAAAATCTATTTTCGTCTTTTTCTTGGTGTCTTAACAGCTCGGTGAAGGCAAGTGCACACAGACATTTACCAAGGCTCTACACACCAGTCAACAACATTTCGGTTTCAGGTGTATTTGTTTGGGGTCACTTGGTCCCTAACGGCCAGTCATGCTTATGGAACCTACTATTGCTTTCGGTACCAAATGTTCTCACCTAACCTAACCTAACCTAACCTAACCTAACCGAACCGAACCTAACCTTACAGAATTCAACTTAAACTGATATAACCAAGTTTTTATCTTACCTCAAATATCCTGATCTAGGTTCTCCTTACTGATCTAACATTACTCACTCCAAACTGCACCAGGTCTAACCTAACTTAACCTAGCCTAACTTAACAAAACCAAACTCATTGCAATGTAAACAAACCAAATGTAACCTATGTTGATCGTGTCTAAATTTCACCAGTATACGAAATATAATGAATACTAATTTAAGTTGGCCTAAAAGTGGGACCCATAGATCTGATGGCCTGTTAGGGGCAGTGTGGGTATAGTACACTGTAGACTAAGTATTTTTCCGCACAGGGGGAGGAAGTGAGGCTGGCACTGCACTTACACATCTGTAAAGTTATAACTTACCCTATCAAGACTAAACCGCCCGGGGCTAGAGGGTCTTAAGCCTTAACGTGGTGGGCGGGATCCTGGTTCTCGTCCTCACACTCACAGGACAGGACGGGGGAGCCATGGAGTCATCCCGCTACTAACACTAACTTTCACCAGTGTATTTTGTGACGCCGAAGGTGAAAGTGATAACCTACAGTTTGATCTCTATGTGTGCATGTGTGTTTTTTATGTATACATGAATTTATAAAATGTATACGCATTATTTACATATACAAGTACTGTTAGAAAAATATATTTAAAAGGCTCATGAAACGATTTCCAGTTTAAACTTTTATGGAGGAACGACGTGAGGCAAAGCGACTGGAATTTGGTTACATCTGCATGGCTCAGACTCAAAACCCCAGAAGAAGGTTAAGATGACATCACTAAGAGGTCCTGGAGGGATGGTGTAGATCACTGGTATACTCTATATAGATGTACTGTGCTCTGTTTATATAGAGGAGGAAAATAACTGCTGTAGATTTTGGTCTTGAACATTTGCTTTTAGAGCTGTTTATATCATGGGAATTGGAGGTCTTTATAATGTGGTGTTATTGGCAAATGTTAAGAATAAGCTACACTGAGAGGAAAACAGGTAAAGAAGTACTAATTTTAGCAAAAACTTCAAGAGAAATACTTGAAATGTACAGAAATAGAAAAATGAGATACTTTGGTCATTACATACAATTAGGCGTGAGGGATAATAACAGAAATATTAATGGGCAAAGTGAGGGAAGAATGAGAGTTGGATGAATGACTGAAATTAAAAATTGGGTCTCCAGAGATATACGAAACCTTGTACGACGGGAACGTTTAGAGTAGAGGACTGTGGTCGCCAACCCTCAGATGTGAGGACGGCACTCTGATTGGTTGATATATATCATGCGGTAAGTTTTCTTTTCCTGAGCCATTATAAGGAGCTTCAGCCTTCTTTTTTTTCCTGATATTTTCACTTTAACACTGAATATTTTTCATTATTTTTAGCGCTCTCTCTCTCTCTCTCTCTCTCTCTCTCTCTCTCTCTCTCTCTCTCTCTCTCTCCTTGCCCTTGTTTCTCCGCACTCCCTTTACTCATCTCTCTCACGACCCTCGCCTCACCCCTTACCCCTTCCATCCCTTCACAATCTCACTTCATGACTCACTCGTCCTGCTCAATACTTCCCCGTCGCCTTTACTCACTCCCGTCCTTTCCCCTCCTCACACACACACACACACACACACACGCACACACCACTACAACTTGCAGCAGCTTCCGCATAATCGTATCATATTCCCCTCCAGAAAGTGGTGACTCATGAAGGTGTCGTGGTGGTTGCATCAGTGTTCCTCTGTTCACCTTGATCAGCTCAGGAGGTGTTGTACGCATGGGTTACGGGGCCTGGCGTACTCATGTGCTGCGCCACCGTTTATTTACATTGCTCCAGCTGCTTCTTTGTGTATATAAAGGAGAGAGGTGAGGTGGAGGGGAAGAAGTGGGTGGGGTTTGGGAAAGGCGAGTGTGGGTGAGGAAGTGGGGATATTGTGTGGAGAGAGGGATAGAACTGTAGTGTGTAGCGTTGATGGTAATACTCGTAGATGTGGTTCGAAAAAGTTAGTTATAAATGAAGGGATAGAGAGAGTGTGAGCACGTAAGATGTAATGAAGGAAGGTTGTATATCGGTGTGTGCGCAGGTGGAGGTGTACATGTAACTGTGCAAGGATGATTGTGGGTGTGACTGTGGTAATACTCAGTAAACAGGTGTGTGGTTTAAGGTGACTCTGGTGTAACTCTGCAGGTTGGCGAGAGGTTTGTTTATTGGTCCATATACTAGGCAGCCCCTCCTACACCCAACCCTTATATCACTCATATTCTGTATCTGTCCAACCTATATTTCAAGCTTCTCAGTGAGGTCGAGTTAATGACGGTGTTTGGTAATTTGTTCCATTCATCCACAACTTTATTTCCAAATTAATGTTTACCTGTTTCCCGCCTCAATCTAAATTTGTTCGTTCCTGGCTTGATAGCTTCAGTACCTTTGTTATATCATCTTTAACTCTCACTGGCATTTATGCATTTTGGTTATATCGTCCCTCATTCTACGGCTCTCAAGAGAGTGTAAATTAAGGTTTTTTAATCTGTCTCTATACCCAAAGCTTCTAATGCCCGGGATTAGCTTTGTCAGCCTCTGTATTCTTTCTTGGAAACTAATATCCATTCTATAGCACGATGACCAAAACTGAACCGCATAACCCTGTTACTAACCCTCCTTGACGGCTGGAGAGTCACCTTAACGTGACTAACAATGTAAATGAAAAAACCCACAATGGCAGTTGAAATATTTATTCCAAACAGTTTCGGCGGCAACTGTCGCCCTACTCAGTGGCGGTACAGATAAGAACTCCTGGATATGAACCCTAGTATACCCTGTTAACTTTGTTTTGATTATAACGATTTACTGACTTTTTTTTAGGTTTAAACCTATCATTACCCCTGGCTATATCACACACAGTCGGATTTATCTGTAATATATCTTCAATGTTCAGCTGATAACTGGATTCCGTGTTTTCATTTCTTGGCCTGAGAACTTTATATTTTTCCACATTAAATTCCATCTGCCATTTTTCAGTCCACAATAAAAGCTTTCTTAAACCTTCCTGTAATTTATCGGAGTCCTCGTCAGATTTTATTACGCAACCTATTTTTGTGTCGTCTGCAGATTTATTTATGTATCTGGAGGAGTAGGAGGTCAGGAGGTGTAACTATAAAGGACTTGTGGATACGCGAGTTGGCGTTAGGGTGATGGAGGGGAGCAAGAGGGAGGAGGATCACCATGCAGACGGGATATTTCTTGGTTCACTTGCTCAGCAGACTGACCACTAATAATGTCTTTATTTATATGCAAAGGATGGAGGTTATGTAAATAAGAAATAAGTAGCTAAAGAATATAATTTTAGGAGTATAAACGAAAGCAAGATAAATATACAGATTTAAAAATAATAATTATAGATGAAAAGTGAGAGGGGCTGAAACTTTTGGTGCTCAAGGTAGCAGCGTAACCGGCACTGCTCTCGACTGCATTCACGGTACTTAATCTACAACTGTTTCACTGTCTCACGAACGCTTATGCAACTTATACGATAACGAAAATACAAAGAGACCATGAAAAACATGTGACTTAACCTAACCTTATGAAATTACCCATCACTGTGTTCTGGGTAACCTCACACCCTCAGGGAAGAGCACTGACGTCATTATCCCGTGAGGGAATAATGCCCTAAGTCCCTCACCTACAGTAAAGGAATTGTGTCATTTTATAATCTATTTAAGTGTGTTATATATTATTTCATTGGGAAGAACTGACCATCATAGTTACTAATGTTTGGTATAAAAGTAATGAGGTTTGGTCCAACAATTGTTCTCTAGGTAAGGACATTAGACCTGAAGGCTAATGTACTGCTATAGTTTCAAGTGTTTGTTGTCCCTGTCATTACTCAGTACAACATTTTCTTCCCCTCTCTTAAGTCCACACATTAGTTTACCTTAGTCACTCCAGTGCCCACGTTACTGGAGCAAGGTTTACTGCTAACACATAATGCTCCTTTATCTTTATGCTCCTACTGAATATAAATCCAAGGACGACAATATATGTATGTATATATTATTTATATACGTGTATTTCTACACGCCCGCTCGCACGTGTGTGTGTGTGGAGGGGGGGGGGTTATCAATTAATTTTCTGTATAAATCTTATGTATGCATATATGTCTATGTGTAACTCTATACAGTATGTGTGCTGACACACACACACACATATATATATATATATATATATATATATATATATATATATATATATATATATATATATATATATATATGCAAGTAAATAACTGCAGGTGCGTGATCTAGGTATATGCTGATAACCAGTATAAATATATATATATATATATATATATATATATATATATATATATATATATATATATATATATATATATATATATATATATATATATATTTAATAATACGGACTAAATGAAATATATATTATTTCAATAGATAAAGATGATTGCCTAATAGCGATCACTTCTGTTTTGTAACTTCTGATTGGCCATAGACGATCAGTAGATCATTATAATACAGAACACCTCACCTCACTTAATAGTGAAACTTAACCTTTAATGGCCTACTTTAGGTATCTTGTGGTGGTAAACTACGTCTTAAATGAAAGAGGGGAAATTTTATCATATACGAATTAATTATCATTGTTGTAGCAATAAAATAAAAAAGTTATCCCTATTTGGTGTAACATCTGAGATGTACTGTGTATATGTCCCGCTGAGTAGAGACGATTCACCGAGAGTTGAGGGAAAATAATCGCTATCGTCGAAGGTTATCCCTGATATATGTCGCTATAGCTGTGTGCTAATAGACAATCCCACGGTAGAGCAAAACATGAAACTGTGCTGCATTGTTATGTATGGTGAGGTAAGTGGCTCCTTAATGTGTAGCAGAGAACAACCATCGAACTCTCATGAATATTGTAATGAATAGAACACACACGTTGTGATAATCGTCTTTACTTGAAGGACTTAAACCTAATATATGACATAATATTTCTTACTTTGACGTGACTAATAATACATTACTTCTTTAAGACCGTCACGTAGTCTGTACAGTACACCTCTGAAGTCCACTTCAACCTTCAATACCTGTATACTGTATATATTACATCATGTATATGTTGTATATTATATGCTGTATGTTGTATATGTTGTTGCTGAATAGTTGTTTTGGGAATGGATTTATTCGCAGCATACAAGGTGTCATGGTTTTGGGCATATCGGTGGTATATGAGTGGATTATATTATATTTCTTATTTCTTACCGTAGAGTTCGATACCTTCACACTGGTTACTTACAGGAGATTATGGCGTATCTACGTAGAAGTTCACTCAACCACTCGACATTCCATGATTTATAGTTGATAAATGATGATTTAATGAATTCCATTAACTTCCAACATCCATCGAAGTTATTGGTTATACTTTGTCATAACCAATCAGTCATTACCTTTAGTAATAATAAGATAGGATCACAGATACGGGCAGATAATTGCACTTACATTTATTTGTCAAGCTTCCATACAATGATTTACAATTTGCATGGATATATGAATCACTCACGTTCATGCTGTAATAAAATTAATTTTTTAAAAGAGAATTTCCAACTTAGGGACACATGTGATTACTCTACTATGGGTATGAATTCACAGAGCCTTAATTCTTCAAGTGATACATTTATTGTCAGTCTGGATTGCTTTTGTTGCAACCAGGCTTCCGCACAAGAACTTCTTTCCACGGGCCATAACAACAAAAAGTACTCTTGGGTTACCACACATAGTCTCGCGTCACTGACAGTCACTGTAGACGGTTGTCGCGGTAAGGAGAACTGGTAAGCGTGACTTGAATTAACCATTTAGGTGCAATATACCAGCCTGGATTGCTTTTGTCACAACCAGGCTTCCACACTTGATATTTCCACGGGGATAACAAACCTAGGTTAACACACTTAATCTCGTGTCGATCACGGTCACTGTAGACGGGTGTCGTGCAGGAGAACTCCGTAAGCGTGAATTTATTAACCATTTACTGTAGGTTTGATAGGCCAGCCTGGATTGCTCTTGTTGCAACCAGGCATCCACACGTGATATTTCCACGGGGATAACAACCAAGGTTAACACACTTAATCTCGTGTCGACGACGGTTCACAGGACGGAGTGGCGGTGGAGGACTCTGTGTGGTGTGGTGCCCTGCCCCCTCTCAGGAGGGAGAGAGTCAAGACGACTTCTTAACTAACCCATGGCTCAGGGGATACTACTTAAAATGAGGTTTTTGGGTGTGACGCGATGAACAGTACAACACTGTTTCACTGCCCACCCCCCTAAAGGCTGGCTAACATACACTAATGGAAAATACATGTCCCAGTTATGCCTTGCCGGGTGTCTTATCTCTAGTAAAACAAAATTTGGAGTTGGTTGCGTGGGTAAGCCTAACGCAACCCATGACACAAGGACGTATAACCTAACCTAACCTAACTTTGGCAAAACGACGTAGTGTCACAGGTAAACGAGTTATATGTTTTGGTTAACTTCAGACGATTTTATTCAGCTGAGAGAAACCCCTTCCACTCAGTGTGTGTGTTTGTGTGCTTTCATTTAAAACACACCTGTTAAGTTTCACTCCCTGTTTAGAACTACACATTTATTCATAACTAACGAGGCAATACTTTCCCTTACATTTCACTCCTAGGAAACGCAACGTGTAGAGACCTGAGGGATCATAGTATCATTCCGAGGAGACGTAACGTGATTGGTGGAGGGACCTAATGGATCACAGTATCATTCCGGGGAGACGTAACGTGATTGGTGGAGAGACCTAATGGATCATAGTATCATTCCGGGGAGACGTAACGTGATTGGTGGAGAGACCTAATGGATCATAGTATCATTCCGGGGAGACGTAACGTGATTGGTGGAGGGACCTAATGGATCATAGTGTCATTCCGGGGAGACGTAACGTGACTGGTAGAGATGCAGTACCGAGTGGATAATGGTCTAGACTGGTGATATTAATAAACGTCGGTGATTGGCTGTGAGAATAAAATTTTCAAATGTAGGTAATTTACCCCGCGAAGCAAGGGTCTTTAACTGCAACCTGTGACTCATTGTTATTTTTCATTGGGATTTTTTGCTTTCAATTGTATAGCTTATAACTGAGTTTGTTCAATATTTTTCCAGTCTCTCATCAAGAATTGGCTCAAACTAACCAAGTGTCCGTCCTAGTTTCATGAAAAAAAGGAAAATTACATAAGAACGTAACTCAAAATACCAATAAATATTTTCAAGTATATATTAGAATTATATCGTGTTTATAATAAGAGTCGTAGATTGTGACTAAATACTATAATTGTTTAAGTATTTCATAGACAGGATCATAATAGTTTATATTTTTTTTTATGGGGATAATCCCACCCGGGCACAGGTCACTGACCCACATCAGGGCCTGGGGGGTGAAAATGTAATAATAATAATAATAATAATTATTATTAAATAAAATTTATAATAAAATACAAAATTAAAAATGAAATAATAATTCATAGTAAATAAAATTTATAATAAAAAATAAAAAATAAAAATAAAATAATAATGATAACAATAATAACAATAATAACAACAATAATAATAATGATAATAATAAAGAACCATAAAGAAATGCAAAAATTAAAAAATCAATAGTGAGAAACAATATATGTATGTTGTGTTGTCAAAGTAAGAGAAACAATTGAGACCCTGCAATTATGTGTAAATGAGGCAGAAAGTCAGATCAACAACCTGGGACTTGGTCACAATTTTCGTGGTGCCATATGGCAGCAGGGTCTACCATTAGACAACACATTATGCTTCCAATATCTTCCCAGGCGGTAGTACCTCCCTGTTTGGTAGCTGCCTACTACTTACTATCTACATGTGATGATGCCTTTAAAACTCTCACACTCATGACATATATTAGTGTTTTTTATTTATCCTATGTATATGAATATCTGTTCATCCATCCATGTGAGAGAGAGAGAGAGAGAGAGAGAGAGAGAGAGAGAGAGAGAGAGACCCGCTAAATAGAGATAATCACCGAGCCGATTAAGCAGCAACTGATGTTTTTTGCGTTTTTTCAAATAGGAATATTTTTTTCATTTTATTGCTACAATTAATGGAAAATAATTCGTATGTGGTAAAACTTGTTCTCTTTAATTTAAAACGTCGTTTGCCATCATAAGGCAGCCAAACTATACCTAAAGTAGATTAGGTGAGGTAAGATTAGGCAATTTTGGTTTAGGTTAGGTTGGTTTAGGTTAGGTTAGGTGAGGTTTGGTTTTGTTTGGTTTTATATGAAACTGGTTATTTAGATCTATTATTATGATCGTCTATGTCCAGTAGGTCTTGGTGTTGGTCTCGGATTACATCACTGGTAAGCAGGCGGGAGGACAGGCAGGTAGTGTGGGCAGGCGGGAGGACAGGCAGGTAGTGTGGGAAGGCGGGAGGACAGGCAGGTTGTGTGGGAAGGCGGGAGGACAGGCAGGTAAGGAGGCGGGAGGGCATGGAGGTAGTTTGGGCAGATGGGAGTACAGGCAGGTAGGGAGGCAGGAGGACAATCAGATAGTGGGCAGGCGGGAGGACAAGCAGACGGGAGGACAGGCAGATCGTGTGGGCAGATGGGAGGACAGGTAGGTAGAGAGGCGGGAGGACAAGCAAGCAAGCAGGCAGGCAGGCAGGTGGGAGCACAAGATCAAACAGTGAACACAGACAGGAAGCTGGTGAGGTGAGGTGAGGCGAGGGGGGTATGACCTTTAACTTTCATTCATCACCTCAATGTTTCGCTCGGAAGTAATACCTACAACACTTCTTCTTTCCTCACAATTCTCTCCCTCATGAACCATCATATTAGACAACAGAACGAAGAAGAACTATATTAAAATGTATTCTCACTTACAGACGTCACATACACACGATACTAAACGAAGAGAGAAAAAAAAAGATACTAAGTAAGGTGAAAAAGTCGCTCTATAAAACGATGTGGTATGGAAAGATTGTAACGAGGTCCGGACACACACACACACACACACACACAGGGCAGAGTAAGAGTAACTCAAGCTGGTGGGCATTGTGGGGGGTAGTGGAGGATGGGTCTTAGGGAGGGGCGTAGTGGAGGGGTGGGGTCTTAGGGAGGGAGAGAGAGTGAGGGAGGGGTAGTGGAAGGGTAGGTCTTAGGGAGGGCGTAGTGGAGGGTGGGTCTTAGGGAGGGAGGGTGGAAAGTGGAGGGGTCTTAGGGAAGGAGTGTAGAGTAGAGGATCTGAAGGAAGGCGGGAAGGAGGGAGGATATTAGTAAAATGGCAAGAAAGGAGAGGAGTAGTAAAGGAAAGATGATAGGGAATGTTAGAGGAGAAGAAGGGGTAGAGGAATAGATAATTGGAAAAGCAAGAAGAGGGACAAGGGAGGACAAGGTGTAGGGGTGAGGACAAGGTGTAGGGGTGAGGACAAGTAGGGGGAGGGACAAGGTAGGGGTGAGGACAAGGTGTAGGGGAGGACAAGGTGGGGGTGGAGGACAAGGTGTTGGGGGTGAGGACAATGTAGGGGTGAGGACACAAGGTGAGGACAAGGTGTAGGGGTGAGGACAAGGTGTAGGGGTGAGGACAAGGTGTAGGGGTGAGGACAAGGTGTAGGAGTGAGGACAATGTGTAGGAGAAAGAAAAAATAAGATGGCTACTTTGAAAGATATTCTGTTAAAAGCAGAGAGAGAGAGACAGGGAGAGAGAGAGAGGGGGAGAGGGGGGGATAGGAGGAGAGAAGAAGGTTAAGGATGAAGGAAGAAGAAGGTAAGAAGGAGGAGGGTCAGGTGGCAGGGTAGAGGCTGGAGGGAGACGGACAAAGAGAAGGAAGCTGTGGGCGAGGTGACGGAGTGATGGACGGTGACACACACACACACACATACGCACACACACACACACACACACACACACTCTTAGATTACTCAACTCTCCTTCAATATTTTAACTTAGGTCTCTATTACAACGTTTCCACGAAGATTCTTATTGCTTATCATCAGTTTGTCAGGAGTACTGTACTGTACTGTACCAGCCTCTTCATCAGGAAAAGTCCATCTAAGATCAACTTCAGAGCATTTTGTTTGTTTCACTGGTGCTGCTTTTATCATCCATAGAATGGCTAAACATTTTATAATTTTCGTTAATTAGTTTAACTGTAAAGCTTTTCAAGACAAGCAGCGGCCTGGGGCGTGGCGTCAAAGAAACGCTACTTGTACTGTCTGTTAACCAAATTGTGCAACACCTCTCTCAGTCAAAGCTCTGCAGTCTCTACTTGACATTATTTTCTCATTTCTTGAGAAAAATGATATACTGTACAGTACAAGTAGACGCTGTACATGACAACACCTTAGGTTAACATCAAGAGCAGTTCTTGATAGTATAGTGTGTAACGAATCCTTGAACTGCGTTGATTATATGGGACATTGGTGTCGCCAACCAGGATGTAACCAGTAAACTAAGAAGATTAACCACCACGGGCAGTCATAACGAGACAGAATAATTTCCATATACTGATGCGCTGACACTATAGAGTTGTTTCTTGATGTGTTGAATCATCTATAGACAAGTCTGGTCAACTAAAACATGGACTTAATGTCATCCTCGGCTTAGTGCTTGGCGTCTCCCTGCTATACACTATACAACTTTGTTTATTCCAAGCTGCTACTTAGCTTGGACGCCATTTTAAGGAATATCACGTATTGCCTCATGTTCTTACTACCAGGAAGTGACAATGAATTTATTACTATTATTTCCAACACACACACACACACACACACACACACACACCACACACACACAGGAGTATATATTACTAAACTCAAGTTATGATCACCTCAATATATCAGTAAGATGCTAAATCATAAAGTAACAAACAATGAATAAATAACAGTTTTACTCATTGTGTCTCACCACGACCAATAAAGCTGTGACGTTTAGCCAAATTGGAAACTATATATAACCTATAGTGTTACAACAACAAAAAGTTAAACAACAGGTTTTAGGTGTTTATGAGCAATGCTTAATAATTGATGTAACTTGTAGCTTGATCACATAATTTAGATGCCGTGTCTGCTTACAAATCTGGACCAGAACATCACTCGCTTGTGTGGCGGGTGTATCTTCCCGCCTCTTTTTCTTGATACGATGCCACAGAGTGAGGCGTGGTGATCCAGCTAGTCAGTCAGTGGAAGAGGTTATGAGATACCCAGGTTTTGAACTCATTACATGTACTGCACTATCAAATCTCATACCATATTGTTATCAGTTCCTCGTTCCCGTAACCCCAAGACTCTCAGTGTACCTCCGACAATCACCTGATGGTCTGCACGTGATTCAGACAGACTACTGCCCACTCCATGACTGAGTTCCCACTGCATGTAGCGACCAGTTTCACGGATAATGATGTCTGCATTCCTCTTTCCCCGACGTCTCAACACCCTTGCACATCTTTCGTTACTCGATACTGTAAAGAGTCTCATCTATGAACACCACAGGTCCCCAGCGACGCACCTGACAATTCTATATTGTTTAGGAGTAATGAACTGCAGTCAAAGCAAGACTCGTGGCGGGTCGTCTGTCACCTTCACGGAGACAGCTTCTCATTTTAGTGCCTTTACGAATATGAATTTCCAGGGATCGAGCTATACTCCAGGGGTTGTGGTGGTCCAGGTTGATAAAAGAGCAGTCTTAGAGAGGAGCTGAGTTGGTCTCCTGGTGTATATATACTATACCTATATACCATGTTTCAGGTACCTCCTGTAAAGTCAACAGGTGACACTCGGAGACAGATGAAACTTACTGACCACTGTTCCCGGTCTCATCACCATCCACCAACTGACAACATCAACTTGGTCAAATTATCGCCTCACACTTCCCGTCAGCCGATTTTTTTATTTTTGACCATCAAGAAACCGACTTTAGACAGAGAACGCTATCAAGACCTCGGACTGGGACAACTGCTGCCAAGAACTGACCCTACATACTGTACATACATACATACATACATACATACATACATACATACATACATACATACATACATACATAGCGACACTGGGAGAGCTTAATCATCGCTTACATATTAATTTCCTCGTTTGATGTTACGTAATTCTCATTTACCCTTCTCTCTCCTTTATTAATGTCTTCGTTTTTACCTTCATTATTTCTTTTGGTTACTTCTGATTCTATTTTATGGCTGGACTCTTTTTTTTTTTAATACTTTTGTTGATATTTTATTATTTTTTCTTTTATCTTTATTCATTTCTTTATAGTTATCAGGCGTTTATATGCTATTTATGTCCTAGTTTCTCTCCATTATTTAGTTGATGTTTGTTATCTCTTCTTATTCTTTTTTGTTATTATCGACTCGTTTTTGTTATTCTTCCTCTCTCTCTCTCTCTCTCTCTCTCTCTCTCTCTCTCTCTCTCATTTCTTTGTGTTAATCATTCCTCTCTCACCTGTCCTGATCACCTTTCCTCTCTTAGTGCTTATCCTCGCTATCCCAACACCTGGTGGGCTGGGAGAGAGGAGAGGGGGAGATGAGAGGGAGATGAGAAGGGGGATGGGAGGGAGAGAAGAAGATGGAGGGATGAGAGGGGAGAGGAGGGAGAAAGAGAGAGAGATGGGAGGAATGTGAGGGAGAGAAGAGGAAGGGATGGGAGGAAGAGAAGAGGAAGAGGGAAGGATAGGAGGGAGTGGAGAAGAGAGTACTGGGACTGAAGGTGGGGGGGGGTTGAGGTAAGGGCGGCTGGGTCTGTGTGGCGGTAAATCACTTACAAATACTCTTCCGGTAACCCACGAGGAGAGAGAGAGAGAGAGAGAGAGAGACTTTAATGTAAACCATTTTCCGATACTTTTTAAAGATGCAGATATATTCCCCTTAACCCGTCGTCCAGGGCTCTTTAAGTTACTTAGTGTGGCAGAACACAGGGTGTGACACACTGGTGTATGAGGCAGGACACAGGATGTGACACCGCTCAATGAGGCAGGATATAGGGTGTGACACTGCTGTATGAGGCAGGACACAGGGTGTGACACATTGCTGTATGAGGCAGGACACAGGGTGTGACACAAGGGGTGGGTCTCGGCCAGAGTGTTTACCTCTAGTTGTCAATACCGGAACCTATTGTATTATCAGTTGAAGAGTTTCGCAACAATAACAAATTCTTCCATATAGAACCTGTAAACATCTGTGATAGTATTACTGTTAAGGAGGATGGAGGTACGGCTAGGACCATCACTATCAGCTCTCCACAAATCATCATTTTCTTTGTCAGGGACCATTCCGACTCACTACTTTATGATCAAACACATCTGCCTGAAGAACCCGAGATGTAGAAGACTCATCCTTGTGGGGCGAGACATAAGGCTGAGAGTAACGTGTGTGAGTTAGCGTGTGGGGGTCTGTGTGTTCGTGATTACCTGATGTAAGCACGTGCGACTTTAACGATTCTGGAACACCTTTCCATCCCCCGATCATCTGGTGCGCCCAGTAAGATGACAACTGCAAATATATAGTTTTTCGATATCGAGTATGATTCAGACATCGGAGTTTTGATGTACAACCTTGTGCCCTTGACTGTAATGTTTTATAATGAAATATGCACAGATAAACTTTTAGATATATTAGATAAAATATAATATAAAATAAAACACCCTTCTCGGCAACATTCTCGGGAGCATCAAACACACCTGCGTGTATCTGATTGGCCAGCCATCAGTTTAGCTCCGCCCACCGACTCCCGCGAATGGTTAATAGCGTGAGTGAGGATGCGATGCCTCAACACCATTGGCTCATATTGTTTTGCTACCTGCCTTCAGGTCGGGATGTTATAAAAGAGAGCGGTTTGTCCACAAGATCAGTAGCTATAGAGAGTCTGAGGAGAGAAGTGTTAGTGGATTTCCTCACATGGATTGCACGATGGCTTATTTGGACAGCCTTAGAAATTACTCCCACTGTCCACCCAAGAAGCGGCCGCTGGCCTTCTACAACGTACAGGATGATGATGGTGAGTTACTACAGTGTTAGTTTGAATGTTCAATCATACGAACGTTATTTACTTCTCATCATTAGTAAGTAACTAATAACTGAAACGGAAAAGACGTCAACCTTAAGTGAAGTGAATATTGTAACAGTGAAATTGTTGATCAAGTTATCAGTTACATTAAGTGAGTGTTGTTGATATCCGAATGTGTCAGTTGTACCTGGCTCATGCGTGACTACTCCTGTCTTGACTCACCCATGTGACTCAGGAGGTGTGAGTCACCCGTCATTTGTACACTCATTGTTAATTCAGGATTTAGTGTTTTATAATTGTGTATATCTCACTGTACGTGTGGTGTGTGTGTGTGTGTGTGTGTGTTGTAGTTGTGTCTGTAACGTTTGGCCGTATTGTAGGGAGTGTAAGTTAGGATTCATAGTTGTTTGTGTATATTATTGGTTGTGTTGTTCACTGTACATGTGTGTGCCTTGCGTGACGTGTTGGATGTGTGGCTCAGGTGTGTCATATTATATCTGTTACTTCAAAGTGTCGAGGCAGGTGTACCACGTACACTTATAATTCACGAGTACGACAACACACCATTATTGTGGAGTGTTGGCTGTTATCACTGAATACACCATGTGGGTGATAGAACTGTGTGTGTGTGTGTGTTAGTTGCACTTGTCATATGTGTGTGGGTGGCAGTGCGTCACTTATGTTTTCTGGCCAGGTGTCTCACGTGTTCCTTCTCTCCCCAGGTGCTGATGACCAGCCACAGGATCTTAGTGTCAAGCGACGTCGCCATGATGAGGACGAGAGCTCTCCCCGCCCCAGCTCCCCACAAGTGTCCCTGTCGTCTGTGCCACGCCCTCACACACCGCCCGCGCCACGCCCTACCACACCTCAACCACTCGAGCACCCTCCCACCAGCCCACCACGGATGCCATCCCTCGCTGACTTTTACCTGAAGCTGTTCCAGTCGACGGCGGTGCAGCAGCAGCAGCAACAGAGTGAGTGGTGGCGAGGGTCAGTCATGTGGCCCCTTATGCACACTGCCGCCCACCCCGCCCTCGCCACGCACTCTACTCTCGCTCCCCATCCTACCCTTGCCGCTCACCCTGTGTTGGCCGCCCGCCTGGCCTCACCTCAGCCCTCAGAGGACCGACTGGCTTCGCCTCGCTCTACGGCCTCGGAGGACTCGGGTATGGGCACTGAGTCACTTAGCGAGGACGAGATTGACGTAACCAGCGACACAGAAGTGTATCGCAGGACCGCCTTCGATGCTGTCCACGATCCTGCAGCACCACGCGGCGAAGCACGTTACTCGTGCACGGAATGCAGGAAGTCGTACTCCACGTACTCTGGGCTGAGCAAGCACAAGCAGTTCCACTGTGCAGCTCTGGGCACAAAGTCGTTCGCGTGCAAACACTGCGACAAAGTGTACACAAGTCTGGGTGCCCTCAAGATGCACATCCGTACCCACACATTGCCTTGCAAGTGTCAGCTCTGTGGCAAGGCCTTCTCGCGGCCCTGGCTGCTGCAGGGGCACATCAGGACCCACACCGGTGAGAAGCCCTTCCAGTGTTCGCAATGTGACCGCTGCTTCGCTGACCGCAGCAACCTGCGGGCACACCTCCAGACTCACGCTGATGTCAAGAAGTACGCGTGTGTCACCTGCCATAAGACCTTCTCCAGGATGTCCCTCCTCAACAAGCACACCGAGGCCGCCTGCCCTGCCAGACCCCACCATCAGGAGTTCCCCCCAGCAGTGCCCCAGTGAGTCCCCTGTTCCAAAGACGATGGGAGGAGGGGGGATTTACATCCACCAGCATCTAGTCACAGCCACATCACTGTACAGTCAGTCCTTAGTAAGCAGGACACATTTGCACAATATATATATATTTTATGTTACTCTTAGTTTTTCTTATTTCCTCCCTTATCGAGGTGAATCATCTTCTACACTGCCAATACACTTCATTATTAATATCATCATAAACCACAGTTGTTCATACCCAGTATCATCATCATTACTTGCTGACACCACCACTGGGCCACCACCCACACTACCGCTACACGCTTCATGATACCAGAAACTCTGAAATATATGTAAAAAACAAAAAGAATTTATGTGAAACAGAAATGAATCAAGATAAATAAGGAATGGTAAAAGATACATGGCGGTTTTATGATAAATTATGATGCTGCAAATATCTCGTTAACAGAAATAAGTAAACAGAATCATACATATTTAGAAGTTCTAAATAATACGCATAATGCTATAAGGTTAACTGGTAACTCTCATATGATAATAGATGCAAGTCTCGGTTAGTGTTGCAGCTGTTGAATCAATTGTTATGTAATGTAATTGAATTTGGGTTTTCAATCAATATATTACAACACTAAGGCAGAAAGAACAATAAGACAACCCAATTAGCCCTTTCAGTGGGAGGTTACCCTAAGCTGAATAAAATCGTCTGACGGCAGCCAGAATAAAATAGCAAGTGCGGGAAACGCGGCGAAAAGGTTAAAGAACAACGTGTAGGTAAAGTAAAACAAAACTCATAATTATATTAAAAAAATATATGTATAAAAATGATTTCCAATTTAACCACAACTCGTGTAGTTGCTGTTGCATGTTTTCATAAGCAGATGGAATTGCCAGAGTAAATGTTATCAAAGCTGGCTCAAGAAAGCTTATGAGGGTTTCGACACGCGTACAGCTTCCTCTCAATATACTACTGCGTATTCCTATATAGTAAGAAATCCTTCCCAGGGAGTGAAGGACACGTAGAGTTTCCTGAGCGTCAGCGTCAGGCTGTTCACGCGGCGTAGTACTATCATCTTCCCGCCAAAAGTGTTCCTGGGGGTACTGACGTAACATCGACCCGCTTCCCGTTTTCTACGAGTGTTTGTTGCTGTGCGGCCACCTGGTGAGGCGCGGGCGGTTGTTCCACCAGACTCTTACCACACACTGATCGCTGGTGGGACAGTACATCTTCATCATCCTTGTTTTATAATTAATTCACTAATATCTCACTTTAATACACCTACACATCTCGTAAATTATTTATATCTTTTATACTTTTTACACTCAACATTATTACATCGATTGAAGTTATCTTTACTACAAACGAAACTTTGGTGAAGCTAGGAGTGTTCCCTACGTCTACACTGAAACTCTATATACATATTGACCGTCTTCCTGCCTTTTTGTTTTTCCCTATACTAAGTTTTTGAGCTAATGTTTACCTCCCCCTCACCTCCCACCTCACCCCTACCTCATCTCATCTGTGTCGGGGTCCCACCTGGACAATGTTTTGATAAGGTTCTGTTAAGATATATCCATGGCTGGGTATTAAAGGTGTAAACCAAATTTCCCGGTAAATTTATTCGACCTTGATGACTAAACACATGAGCAATATAATGATATGCAGAGTTTGGAATCTTCGTGAATATTAAAGTTCATTTTTGTATTTACTTAAACAAGCTGTGGTTATGATCAAGTATGTGTGGACATTTCTACCTATTACCTAAGCCCTATTCTGTCACTTTGTCCCTTATCTTATACAACCATTAAAGTTTTATGCCTCTGTTCTAACCCTCAGAAAAGTTACAGGGAGTCAGTGTAGTACAGTATATAAAAAGATAAGAATTATATTGAAACTTACCGATGGTTTAATTGTTGTGAACTTCGCTTCGACGAGTATGATTTAATATTGACTTAGTGAGATGAGGCTTACTGAACCACGTCACCCTTAAAGAAAACCTGGAGAGAGAGAGAGAGAGAGAGAGAGAGAGAGAGAGGAACCAACAAGAAGGAAGAAACAATCACAAACAATACAAAAGAACAAGTGTTGCCAACTCACCCCCGCTGACTGAGTGTGTGTCAGTCATTGTTCCCACCTAATATGTCAGTCCCATTATCAACCAACACCATAATTCATCAGACATTACTCTTATTTGCAACATCAATTTAACCTTAATGAGATTTTTACCTTCCGAGAACACCTGCGATATATCTTGCCTTGGATTTCCATTCATTTTTTTTTTCATCTGGTATATTTAAGATATGACCTAAATGGCGTCGAGGTTATACAGAGACTCTACATTAATTTGATGTTTATATGAGAGTTATATTTACATAGTATTTAAGATGTTGGATTCAAGGAGATACTGTCTTAAAGGAGCCTTGTGGAGAGTTGTGTTGAGTGTACCTCCCTGGGTGAGGTTGTTTGGCCTTACTCTATGTCTGGCGGTGGATACAGGAGAAAATGTCACACATACACACACAAACACACACACACACACGCACACACACACGCACAGATACATACACTGAACTCAATAACAATAGAACAACTTTTATTTATTTTTATTTCATTTATTTTCAATACAATCACTTAATTTATTGTAGGCCTATATGTAATACAAAGTAATCATTTATCAAACTTTTATTGGGAACGAAACTGTTTAGAATTTTATGTTAAAGTTAGATCAGTGTTCAGTGTGGGACAACCCGACCGAATCAGAGTAAATCTGTACAGTATTGTTCATTCAGGAGCTGTACTCTATTGCTCATTCAGACGTTGTACACTATTGTTAACTCAGGAGCTTTACACTCTTGTTCATCCAGGCTGTTCACTTTTGTTCATCCTTCTGGGAACATCTAGTGACAGACAGACCTTAAGTATGATCAGAGACACAGTACAGCGCAACGTTTTAGTGTTTACATTGAGACTTTGGGTTTGTTTATTTTTCTTGATAAACTTTTTGATTTCTTTGTTTTTTCTTGATAGGTTTTTTTAATTAGTTTTTCTTAATAAACTTTTCCGACTTGATTGTTATTCATAATATTATAATTTCTTGGGTCATTAGTTACTTGTGCACGTATTTACTAACGCTGTGAACAGGAGAAGGTCATTTTACTCATTTCATCACACTCAAAAGGGGAGAGCCGTCAAAAGATACTCGTGCGTGGTGGGTAACGCACACACACACACACACACACACACACACACACACACATTTCATTAGCACTTCATCGTGGTTGGCTACTGCTCAAAGGCGTCGAGTCGTGGGTGGGACGACATCACAAGCCAGGAAGTATGTAGTAATATGGAGGACTGAGGAGTATAACAGATGGCAGAACATGTCTTCCCCCAAGCGGAAATTGAACTCCACATTTGGCAGTGATTATTTACTCGTGTTGCCTCGTTTTGTATCAAGAAATTAGATCTGTAGGAGGTAAAAAAGGCAGTTCTCTATTTGTCATACAGGTGTAGACCACCTAATGCCCGTCCTTGTCTAGCTGAGGTCCCTGTGGTGTGGTATAACGTACATGATGTGACATGTACAGGTAGTCTACAGCACACGATGTAGCGTCACAAGCCATATATAACGTCACAAAGAAGATGTGATCTCGAATTAGGCAACAAATACTTCGTGACATGAAAAGGACGATGAGTTATTATGCAAACAGTGTGGCATCACGTAAAAAACTACGCGTTTAGCTGATAAAGTAGCGTCGCACAGGCGACGTTGTGTTATACAGATCACTTTGTGTTATGTTGACGTTGTGGTGACAGTGTCACACGGAGAATGTAGTGACATACAGTTGAGTTGATGTGTGTCATCAGGCAGACCATAGTAAACACACTGACAATGGTCTCCTCCTGTTCTGCTCTGGGTAGCTCGGACGGTCCATCATATACTGTAGCTGTCCTCTCATACTGGAGTTGCCGAGGCTGTCATGATCTGCTTTTGAGAATTTGTGAAAGAAATAAAGTTGACAGGCATATTATAAATTCCATCATATTATAAATTGCCGCTTGTTGCATGAAGGTGGAAATGTATTGGACTCTTTGCAACACCTTTTTACAGTGATGCTCATAGCTTGGGATTTGTTATAAGCAGGGTGCCTTATATAATAAAGATGTCTGATAGTATTTATAAACGTAAAACATAAATACAGAATCTTGTAGAGCAGTCTGGGGCGATGAGTGCGAAGACGGTTCAAGAGTTCTATTCGTGAACAAGTCCTTTGCCACCTACGAGGCCACTGGCTCTTGTTGGGTTGAGAATTGAGGATGTTTCGACACTCGATCATCGGCCGTCTGTACACAGTCCATCATAACTGGTGCGGGAAATCATTGCCTTGATGATGGTGGTGTTTGTTAGCACGGGCTAGACACTGGCGTTATTGTAATGATCATCCCTCTTGAGTAGGAGAATCATTCAGAGACATCACTAGTGGTGCCGTACAGGCTCTTCAAGTGTAGGGTCGACGACGATGTTGTGTGACCAAGAAGTGATGGACGACACGGAACAGGAGTCTCACTTCTGTACACTTGATCCTTTATTGCATTTCTTCTCGATGTTTGTCTTCCTCGACAGATGGATCCCAAGAAGTAAGATGGTCAATATGGTGGTCACTGGAGTAAGGTGGTCACTGGAGTAAGGTGATCACTGGAGTAAGGTGGCCACTGGAGTAAGGTGGCCACTGGAGTAAGGTGATCACTGGAGTAAGGTGATCACTGGAGTAAGGTGATCACTGGAGTAAGGTGATCACTGGAGTAAGGTGGCCACTGGAGTAAGGTGATCACTGGAGTAAGGTGATCACGGGAGTAAGGTGGTCACTGGAGTAAGGTGGTCACTGGAGTAAGGTGATCACTGGAATAAGGTGATCACTGGAGTAAGGTGGTCACTGGAGTAAGGTGGTCACTGGAGTAAGGTGATCACTGGAGTTAGGTGATCACTGGTGTAACGTGGTCACTGGAGTAAGGTGGTCACTGGAGTAAGGTGGTCACTGGAGTAAGGTGATCACTGGAGTAAGGTGATCACTGGAGTAAGGTGGTCACTGGAGTAAGGTGATCACTGGTGTAACGTGGTCACTGGAGTAAGGTGGTCACTGGAGTAAGGTGGTCACTGGAGTAAGGTGATCACTGGAGTAAGGTGATCACTGGAGTTAGGTGATCACTGGTGTAACGTGGTCACTGGAGTAAGGTGGTCACTGGAGTAAGGTGGTCACTGGAGTAAGGTGATCACTGGAGTAAGGTGATCACTGGAGTAAGGTGGTCACTGGAGTAAGGTGATCACTGGTGTAACGTGGTCACTGGAGTAAGGTGGTCACTGGAGTAAGGTGGTCACTGGAGTAAGGTGATCACTGGAGTAAGGTGATCACTGGAGTCACTGGTGGTCACTGGAGTAAGGTGGTCACTGGAGTAAGGTGGTCACTGGAGTAAGGTGATCACTGGAGTTAGGTGGTCACTGGAGTAAGGTGATCACTGGTGTAACGTGGTCACTGGAGTAAGGTGATCACTGGACATAAGCAAGTTTGCGGATGACACCAAAATAGGGCGGCAGATTAATTCAGGGCAGGATGCAAATGCATTACAGGAGGATCTAAATAAACTGCTGGGGTGGTCTGAAAAATCGCAAATGAAATTCAACACCAGCAAGTGCAGCGTACTTAATATTGGAAGAACAAATACTGACAATGTATACAGCCTTAACAACATCAACCTAGAGAAGTCGACTTGTGAAAGAGACCTAGGGGTACTTGTAAGCCCGGACCTACGGCCTAGAAAACAGTGCGTTAATGTTCGAAATAAAGCAAACAGAGTATTGGGTTTTATATCTAGAAGTGTAAGTAATAAGAGTGCAGAGGTCTTATTGCAACTATATCTTGCGCTAGTCAGGCCGCACCTCGATTATGCGGTTCAGTTCTGGTGCCCTTATTATAGAATGGATATCAATTCACTAGAGTCGGTGTAGCGAAAAATGACGAAAATGATTCCGGGACTTAGAAATCTTCCATATCAGGATAGGTTAAAGAAACTTAACTTGCATTCCCTAGAAAGACGAAGAGTGCGGGGAGATATGACAGAAGTATTTAAGTGGGTGAAAGGAATCAATAAAGGGGATATAGATAAAGTTCTTATAATATCCGAGCAGGATAGGACTCGGAGCAACGGATTTAAGTTGGATAAGTTTAGGTTTAGGAGGGAGATAGGAAGAAACTGGTTCACAAATAGGGTGGTGGACGAGTGGAACAAGTTTACCAATTTTGTAGTAAGTGCTGGAACTCTGGAAAGTTTCAAAAGGAGGCTAGATAGATTCATGGATGATAGAGAGTGGTAGTAACTCTCGACAGGAGCTGCCATGCACATTGCACAGGCCAACCGGCCTATTGCAGACTCCTTATTTTCTTATGTTCTTAAGTAAGGTGATCACTGGAGTAAGGTGGTCACTGGAGTAAGGTGATCACTGGAGTTAGATGATCACTGGTGTAACGTTGTCACTGGAGTAAGGTGGTCACTGGAGTAAGGTGGTCACTGGAGTAAGGTGGTCACTGGAGTAAGGTGATCACTGGAGTAGGGTGGTCACGGGAGTAAGGTAGTCACTGGAGTAGAGCGGTGTCTGTAGTGAGGTGATTGCTGAAAAAGACAGTTAAGAATATTTTCCTAACAAATAAAATTCTGCATATTTGAGTGTAGAGGTATAGGTAGAGGCAGGGTGTAGAGGTAGAGGTAGAGGCAGGGTGTAGAGGTAGAGTGTAGAGGTAGAGGTAGAGGCAGGGTGTAGAGGTAGAGGTAGAAGCAGGTTGACGTACATTCAGATTGTTTCATCCTCAGAGGTTAGAAGTGAACTCCTACAGCAAGCTTGTTTTTAATTTAAGACAAAATAATTTTTTCTTTGAAGTTTTGTTGGTCATTTTTCTTTATTTTGTCGTCTTGGCTGGTTGGCTGTAAAGATTTCTTATATTCATATCATAACTGTGGCCGCTGGTTGTATTAAATTCTACTGACCTTTCACCTGACCTTCGATAATAATTAGTGTCAGGAGGTCAGCAGTAGTATGATGTTGATTGAAACATTGATTGAAACATTTTATTTCATATCAGGAAATATCTTAGTGATCTCTTAACAGTTGTAGATGCAGCCTAGTTTACGGTGATCTCTGACCTTAAATGTCGTCCGAGGTTGATTAAAAATGAAGTGTCTATGTTAGCCCTGTGCCAATCAACTGTGAATTTCTGTTAATGGTCGAATAATTTTTTTAAATACCTCGCGAACAATCCAATTTGTTTCTAAAAGACAGCACGTATAAACCTTGAGAATTTATTGATTTTTTTTCTTCAGTTTCCTTAAAATGTCGTCAAAATTACTTATGAATCCTAATGACATTCAAACTAGTTCAGTGTTGACATTGCCGGTCGGCTGTGAGGAATTTCTAGTTTGAATCGTAATTGTGGATACTAATGGATTAACCTCCATTGACCTTTGGCGAGATTGTACTAAACCCCAAGGGAGTAGAGGCCTATAATCACTGGAGTTATATGTTTACTGGAATTAAGCGATGATTGTTGAAGTATTATAGTTACTGGATAAAGTTATCATTGGAGTAAAGAGTAGAGTAAGCTGATCACCAGAGTAAGCTGGTTACCAGTGTAAGAAGGTCACCAAAGAAAGCTGGTCATCCGAGATGCTGCTGACTAAAGAAAGCTAGTCACTAGAATAAGTTGGTAACCACAGTAAGCTACTCACTAGAGTAAGGTGGTTACCAGAGTAAGCTGGTCTCTAAATAAAGCTGGTCACCACAGTAAGCTGCCCCCTAGAGTAGGCCGCTCGCTAGACTAAGCTGGTCATCAGAGTAAGCTGGTCACCAAACAAAACTGGTACCAGAGAAAGCTGCTGACTAAAGAAAGCTAGTCACTAGAATAAACTGGTGACTAGAATAAGCTGGCCACCACAGTAAGCTGCTCACTAAAGCTGCTCGATAGAGTAAGTTTGTCAGTGCAATGAGATGAGAATTGGAACATAAAGACAAGAGTAGCGGCGTCACTCCAGTGAACTGGTCACTCTGTGATCATCGTACTAAGGTGATTTCCGGAGTAAGTCGGTCGTGGAATAAGGTGAATATTTTGGTATGGTTGTAGCTGGGAGTAAGGTGATAGCTGGGAGTAAGGTGATAGCTGGGAGTAAGGTGATAGCTGGGAGTAAGGTGATAGCTGGGAGTATGGTGATAGCTGGGAGTAAGGTGATCGCTGGGAATAAGGTGGTCGCTGGGAGTAAGGTGGTCTTTAGGAGTAAGGTGGTCGCAGGGAATAAGGTGGTCGCTGGGAGAAGGACGGTGGTATATAACTTCATATTCTTACGCAAGTTTCCTATGTTTGCATGACTTGTTTTACTAAATATCATACTATCAACCTCACTGAAAATGTCAACTAACTTGTAAACTCTCATCCAAACGTAATTAAGGTTATTGACTAGTGATGTTATGCCCTATGTATGTGACACTGACAGCGTATATAAATTATCTATTATATAAGAACGTCGAGCAAGGATTAGTAAAAATGTTGTAAATAATCGCGTGGCAAGTTTTCTTCTTAACTTCGTCCATGTGTCAGTAACTTTCAGGTACTTGGTGTAAAAAATAAAATGTGAAAACTAAGACACTCCTTGGCGTTATAAATGTTGTTATTAAAATTGCAGCGTTATTGCATCTATGTAACGTATGTATGTATGTATATATGTATGAATGAGCGTACATGTCCCTGTCTGTGACTACATACAAGAGAATAAATTAGTATAAGACACCACACCCTCTCTTCCCCTTGGCCACCCCTCTCCTATGCCTTACACATCCCCTTACTTTACTTCTCCCTCCCCTCTTATCCTCCTCCCTTCATCCCATTTACTTCCTTGACCATATACCTCATAACAACCCCCCTCCTCTCATCCCTCTCCTCCCATCCTGCAGCAGCGGGCAGACTCACTGGTTGATCAGATTACAAAGCCAATTATGAGTGGAGTTGCTAGTCATAGGTTGAGGGGATGAGCAGGGATGGAACCTGGGGGGGCTGGATCTGGGGGGGACAGGGGGGGTAGGGATTGGCTAGGGGAGGGAGGGAGGTTGGTGGATACAGGGATCCTTGGATAGAGAAGAAAGAAGAGAGGAGTCCTACACTAGAGTGGAGGTGAAGAAAAGGTGGAAGGCAAAAGAAAAAAGAGTGGGGTGGTCCCAGGGTGGAGGAGAAAGACCCCTGGAGTCCCATGGTGGAGGGGAAGACCCAGGTGCCCCCCAGTAGCCACGTGCCTACAGCCCACAGAGGCCGCCGCCCCCCCAGGAGCCACCCCACGACCACCACATTTTTACCGCCTCTTAATTGACTTGTTCTTAAGTGCTTTGTTGTGTGTAACTGGTGCCTTAGTTATGCCCCCAACACACCTGCATAGTGATTCAACCATATTACACTCGTTTGGGAGAACAGATGAAAAATATATTACTATGATTTCGCTATCTTTATTATTATTGCTATTGGTGTTTGTGTGATTTATATTTTCGTAAGTCTATAGAAATCGAAATTGATGATTTGTAGATTAATCTTTGCCAGAACTTAAGCTGCGCTATGAATTTCCTCTTCAAGTCTAAACTTTCAAAATTTGTTCATGAAAGTAAAATACTCTGGATCACTGCAGCCCTCATGTTGTTTATCCTTATCATAGGTCTAGCTCTTGGTGTTTAATGTGTGGTGTTATTGGCAAATTATTTATGATTAAAATGAATGAACTTATTATTGACTGTACAGAACTTCTTTAACGAACGAGAGACTAAGATACGAGTTTAATATAACGAGGCTTTACTGATTTACTTTGCACACACACATACACACACACACGTGTGTGTGTGTGTGTGTGTGTGTGTGTAAGTTTTTTTGTTTTGGGTTATTTTTTGCGTTTTGTTCCTCCTATGAATGTTATTTACTCAGTTCCTAAACATGGACCATAAAACTATTAAATTTGCTGGAAAACATGGACCGTGAATATAGTAACAACGGGACTCCAAAAATGACTATCCCCAAATCTCGGTTTTATAATAAGTATCCAGTGTCCATCAACCAAAAGTGTAGTAACTCAGTTTGTCTTGAGTTTCTTCATTCTCTGTAAAGTGAGAAAAGTACATCCCAGAAATTTCTTGTGTGAGATTCAATAATTTATTATCGTACAAATCTGCACGTAGCTGACGATGTTTATATCTTGGGCCGTACCTGCTACCAAGGTTAATCAGTGTTACCAGGAACTCCGGTATAGCTGCCATAACTCTTCCTAGAATTTCTTTGCTGTGAGGATGAGTATTTGTCTTGGTGTGTGGTCGAGATGTATGGAACTGTGATGGGGTTATGGAAGTATGGTTTGGGAGATATTTTGGTAGTGTGGTGGAGCAGAGACTGTGGTGCTGTACTGAGAAATACGTCATGAGAGATTAACAGGGAAGGATTTGCGACAGTGTGGAGTGGGGAGATTAAAGCAGTGAGATGAGAGGGGTTGTGGCACTGTGGTAGAGCCTGGTTGTAGCAGTGTGGTAAGGAGGTGGATGTGGCAGTGTTGTGGGAAAACGGTTGTAATAGTGTGATGAGTGAGGGTTATGGGAGTTTGGTGGTGGGAAGAGATTGTAGTAGTAGTAGTGTGGTGGAGAGGGGGTTATGATAGGGTGGTGGGGAGGGGTTGTGGCACTGTGATGATGGAAGGGTTTTTCTAGTGTGGTAGGGGGGGGTGTTGTAGAAGTGTGGCAGGGGAAGGGTTGTTACGGCGTAGTGAGTGAGGGTTATGACTGCGTGCATGGTGAGTGGTTACTGCTGTTATTGCGGTGAGGAGCGTCTGCGTCAGTATTTTGAACGAAAGCTGTGGTAGTGTGGTAGGGAACTGGTTGTAAATGATTGGTGGGGTGAAAGGGTTGTGGTAGTGTGGTGAGTGGGAGTTGTGGTGGTATATTGAATGAGGGTTGGCCTAATATGGTGGGAAAGAGTTGTGTGGTAATGTGGTGAGGAGGAGATTGTGGTAGTTGTGGAGGTGAGGGGTTGGAGTAACGGTGTTGGTAGAGGTTGTAGTATGTGGTGGGGAGAGGTTGTGGCAATGTGGTGAGGAGGGGATTGTGGTAGTGTGGGGTGTGGCTGGCTGGGGTAGGGGAGGAGTTTGGGTTGGGTAGCCAGGTGTGCTCGTCGGTAGGAGCAGGTGATGGGACGGGCATACAGCAGCGGGTGTGATCAACAGGACGCCTCGCATCACTGTTTTATCGTGAGCACCAACAGTGTGGCCGCCTCGTCTCTCCCTGCGAGTCCTGCCATCTCTTACGCACACACATTATTTTGATACCATTTTTTTCTGCCTTATTCAGTGTATTATTATTATTATTATTATTATTATTATTATTATTATTATTATTATTATTATTATTATTATTGTTATTATTATTATTATTATTATTATTATTATTATTATTATTATTATTATTATTATTTTCGTTGACATAATCATGGGAGCTTTGACATCAATGAATTTTGTGAGTATTTTAAAACGTGTCAATAAAACGTGTGGCCTTTATGTGTGTGTGTGTGTGTGTGTGTGTGTGTGTGTGTGTGTGTGTGTGTGTGTGTGTGTGTTCGTGCATGCGTGCGTTTTAGTCCATTATTGTATTTACATTTTGTGTATGGCACTGTATCTAGGCATATCAGTCTATTATCGGATGAAACCTTTCCTTACGCCGGGCGGTGTGTAGTAACAGCAAAATGATGAGGAACTGACAAGTATGAGTTTTCGACGTGTGAGAGTCAGTTTTGGTCATCAATACGTTGTTCAAAGGCTTTACCCAGCAGTATTAACTCAGCTGCCTCCTCGTTCACTATCATAACCTGGAGATAATGTACACTTGAGAAAGGGAGAGGAGATGGGCGAGGGTCAATGCAAGATAGACTGAGAGAAAGAGGAGATAGACTGATAGAACGAAGAGATAAGGCGAGAGAAAGAGAAGATTGATTAAGAGAAAGAAGGTAATAATATTGTATACCTCATACATGCCGCGGACAAAGCCAGGTGAGGTGCATGAAACAAAGTCAATAATCATCATTTGGAAAGGCCGAGTTTGATGATATGATGAATGGCTAATTTAATCCTGGCAAGTTGTTGTCATTTAACTAGTTGTTCTTCTGCTTACATAACTTCTCTGAGTTAGTGCAGGTTAATTGGGTATATGATATTCATGTGGCATAGCACTGACACATGTTAACATAGATAAGCAGCTGATAAGTTAATTGTGTTGATGTCTGAGCATAGTATACGGGTTTGTTAGTGGACAGAGTGTGTGTGTGTGTGTGTGTGTGTGTGTGTGTGTGTGTCCATGACGTAGGGATGAATTCTGGACGGGGTTAGTTCAATAGTTCATTTTGAACTTGTCTTGATCCTTCCCTGTATACTATAACTATATCCAGTGTGAGTCAGTCTCTAATCTCGTTGGTTTATCATTAAACTCAAGCTGTCAGATGGTCTGGCCTCCACTCCATTATTTTTTTAGCCCTTAACATTTGGCCCTACAGTTCAATTGACGATCACACCCATTCATTTTTAAATCTCCTGTTTATTTATAACGATGGTGGCCTGCAGGTTGTGTAGACGGCTGCTGTCCCAAGAATCACTTGTTCGTAACTGGGGCCACCCTTAGTCCACCCAGCTGTGAATGAATGCCAAACTCTACAGTTGATGAAGTGAAGTGCAGTGCCAGAAGGGTTCAGTACGTTGTGTCTACCATGCTCTAACGGGACTCACCTTCACTATTTCATGCTTCGTTCACTTGTTTGTATTTTCCGCATCATTTTTGTATTCAGTCACTATGTTTCATGTTCAAAAGTAAACAGTTGTAGCATAAACTGATCTTATGCTTACTATTTCAGATAAAGAAACATGTTGCTTTTAAACATACGATATAGTTTCTAAAGGCACCTTAGTCCAATTTGATTCTTGTTTAGAATACTCTTGACCAATTTTTATAGGGTGACAACAACTGTTCTAATATGTAGCGTTTATTCATGACTCCCTTCACCTGCTGTAAGATAAAAGGTGAATAATGGCATTTATCCATCTCACCTGTTGTCTTGTGGCTGTTAACTTCATTTTTTATTCCTCTCAAACGAAGATAAACAACCGAAGACAAACACACTCTTTTTCTCGGGTTACGGCACCACCTAATTTGCATATTGCATGCACACAATTTTGTCTGCTGGCTGAGAGGTCACATTCGGTTCATAAACAACTCTCTCAGTGTTGACCTCTAGAGACTGAACATTAGGTTTGGTTGAGTTGAATTTTCAGTCACGCCATTTTTACCTCATTCTGCTATTGTATTTATAAATCTCTAGACTCTAGTTTAAATATTATTATATCAACAACACACTGTATGCGATAATGTTGGCAACTTTAATAACTTAACTTGTGTCACCTAAGCAAGTGACTAACATACTTCCTCTAATATTACTAAAGCGCTGAAGAGAAGGCTATAACTTGGTGAACTCCTCTTTGAATTTTAATGTTTTCCTTATCGTTGTGTTAGCTGGTTACAGCAGCGGGATATCTGTGTTTGTCATTAATAATGTTGACATAAGTATCTACAGTGCCCTGGTTCATCAAATAATGTATAACACAGACTGTACTTACTGAATCGAAGGTTTCCTCGTCATTTTTATCTTAAGATTAATGGTTATTCAAATTTATTGCATCTGAGGAATAGTTTCTAGAGAACTTGCTTATGGTCTGTGCATGGTTGGTTACCTGTACACTCTGCCCTGTCCTTGTGTCGGCCGGAAATTGAGATTCGTTTGATGTTTATATTTAAGTAATGTCGTCAAGGTTTTATGTAGATTAGGGGAGTTTATTTTTGGTATAGTTTAGGTTAGGTCAGGTTAGGTCATTTTATCTCTTTCGTGAAATAGGCTTCCAATCTACGTTAGGTTAGGTTTGGTTAGGTTAGGTTAGGTTAGGAGCCCATTTCACAAACGGGGCGTAATACACACATGTGTCACATTTAATACGGATAATCGGCCGATTAAGCCTTAAAACGCAACTTATATTTTTGCCGAAGAGGGATAACTTGTTGTTCTTGTTGCTATAATTTAATGGATATTACTTCGTATATGGCAAAATTTATTGTTAAATTCAAGACGTCGTTTACTATAATTTGCACATTACTGTATGTGTAAACTAGAGTGAGTAACGTTTGGTGAGTTTATTAATGATCATATTCATGGATAGTTTGTATTTTGTTTAGCTCTTTCAACTCAAGAGGTTGAGAGAGCCACACAGTACGTGTGTATGTTGTGTGTTCGTGTTATTTACAAAGAAAAACTACAGTTAGTGTTACGCGTTCGCCGAAAATCAAACATCATGATTTATTTCCGAACACCTTATACCCCTGGTAATAAATGCCGGATCATGCTGCTTCTCGGACTGTCTTGAGCTCTTGAAGGGACCAGTGTATACCCACTAAATTTCAAGAAATTGTTTGCTAATTATTCAAAAGTTTATAACACTCACACAAGGGTGAAACATTGAACCCAGTCGCGACGGATACAGATGAGGCGAACGCGTTTGAGGATATGATGAATGAATATATGAAACAATGTAATAATTTAATGGAGAAACAGTTCTTTCCATATCCCGTGTCTATTTAAAATGCCAAATGTTATTTTAAAGCGATGATTGTAATGGTGAGTCATTCTTGGTGAGAGAGAACTACTGTACTTGTTGTGTAGTAGTATTTTGTTCAGGTTAGACGAAACATATTGAAACTGAGCCACACACTTTAAAATCCTAGTAATTATAATTATTCCTAAAGCTATAGGATTATTTCTTCACGTTCTTTTAATTGTTCCCATTCACGCTTGATATATCTACGTCATAATAAGTTAGAACAGTTCAATTCTTCTGTGTTATCGTTCTCATTATGATATAGTTCGCGACACTTCACGGCCACGTTCTCAACCATAAATCATGGATAATGTACAGAAATATCGTATGACGCTACACACATACCTGAGCGTGTGATCACAGGCGCAGCCTCACACCAACTTCATGTGGGATCAACAACAGCTAGACAAGCGCTTAACAACGGCTTTAGGAGGAAAATATTATCCACCCAAGAACTATACTCAAAGGCTTCCGTCGGAAACTTGTAGATATATTTGAGGTGAAAGCTTAGGGTGTTTAGACGTCTCTGTAGCACAGGGAGGCGAGAAACACCAACAGCTGCCGCCTTTCCCACATCACCATGAAAGGTAACAAGAACAACCACTCCAAATACAGACATGTCTGATTGATACAGTGATAAATGTTAGTTCAGTAAGACAACAGAACCATCGTCGATTTAATCTTACCTAATGCCGATTCCAGGTGTAGCAATTAAGGCGATACTCTGCATTAAACATCGTAATTACCTGTTTGAAATGTAATAAATAATTTCCTACTGTGTTAAACGATACTTTATATAGAAGTTTAACCTAATCTTTTCGGTGACATTAGATTTACATTTTGGAGAAGCTATTGTGCACGGCAAGCTATCATGTGCGGTAAGCTATCATGTACGGTAAGCTATCATGTACGGCAACCTACCATGTACGGTAAGCTATCATGATCGGTAAACTATCATGCACAGTAAACTATCATGTGCGGCAAGCTATCATGGCCGACAGGTTATCAGGTACGACAAATTATCACAGACGACTGGTCCTCACAGTGGCAGACTTGGGGTGACGAATTTTCAAGCTGATGCTGTTCATACTTCCCACAAACACATGTGTATAGATGGACAAAGATAACATATATATACCTGTTCTCAAGTATACACCACATACTGAATGTCTCGGCACACACACACACACACACACACACACACAGCATATACAAAGATGATAGCCAAAAGTTCTTAGTTATACAGAACAACTAACCAATCACCTAGACACATTGACAGACATCGACAGCTGGAAGTAGGTTGGAAGGTAAACAATCACCTCCCAAACAGACAGACAGACATATATCAACAGCAGGGGTGGATTGGAACCTACACACACACACACACACACAGAGCTGAGTCAGGGGGGAGGTGTGGACAGCGGCAGGCGGACCATCAACAATATAATGAATAAATCTACGCACGGGGAGGCTGGCTGGCTGACTGGCTCTACCTTTAATTAGAAGCTCGCAACAGCCGACCACACCACCCTGTCCATACATCACACCTCATGTACTCCCATTTTACCACCATTATCGTATCTATAGGAGAATTAGTGTCTTAAGGAGAGGATGTTATTATTAATGAAATTATAAGAGCAGCAAGAAAAAAACAGAATAATCTGGACCTGAACCCAATCACAGTGGTTCAGATCCGCCTCGACGGCAAACAAAAACGGTGGAGCCATCAGTAGGGGCAGGTAGTGTTGACTCAGTCCAGGTGCTGTGGCCCCCACCTGCCCTCCCTCCACTCCCCTGCTCTCTCTCTGCCTTCCTTCACCCGCCTCCCTCCCTTCATCTCTCCTTCTTCCATTCTCCTCCTCTCCCTCTCCCCCCCATTTCTCTCTAACTAGCCCTCCATTTCCTTCCCTCTTTTTTCTTTCTCTTCTGTCCTCCTCCTCCTCTTTCCTGCATCATCTCTTATCCTCCTCATTTTCTTATTTTGCTTCAACCATTCACCTCCCCTTTCCTCTCTCCATTTCCTTGCTATCCCTTCAGCTTACTCCTTACCTCCCTCCCTTTCCTTTGTACCTCCTCCATCTTCCTCCTCCATCCCACACTCTTTCCCTTCCTCGCTCCTTCCCTTCCACTCCCCCCTCCCATTGCTACCCCCTTGCTCACCTCTTATTTATTTCCATCCTCTCTCTTCCTTCGTATCTTTCATGTCCCTCATCCCTCCTTCGTTATCCCTTGTATTTCTTCCATCTTACTTTATCTCTCTCTTTGCATTTTTCTATCTCCCCTTCCCCCTCCTGTTACCGTGCCCTTTCCATCTCTCTCGTCCACTCTCTTCTCCCATCACCTTCCTCAGCCTCCGTCCCTCCTCCCTCCTCCTCCCACTGTTCCTTGCTCTTGTTTACCTTATTTACCTAATGGCCACCTATTACAAGAGGCCATTGGACTGTGTAGAATCCCTTCATTGTTTTTTTATAAATTTGTCAAGGGCTATTTTGAAGCCCAGTACTGTTCTTGATTCCAAAACCTGGGCTGGTAGACCGTTCCATAGGTCTACCAGCCTGTGTGTGAGAAAATATTTCCTTATATTCGTTCTGCATGATAACTTGGAAAGCTTGTAGTTATGTCCTCTCGTATTGGTGGGGCGTGAACATCACAAATAAATTTCCCGGGTTTACGTTTTCCACCCCATTCATGATTTTGAATGTTTCAATGAGATCTTCCCTATTGTGTCTTGTCTGAAGGGTTGTTAGTCCAAGGCCCTCACTCTACTTGGATAATCGAGATGACATAGTTCCTGAATTATCTTAGTCGCTCTGTGTTGCACCTTTTCTAGGGATGTTAGATCTTTCTGGAGGCAGGGTTTCTATGCCTGTATACAGTAACCCGGACTGGGATGTACTTGAGATTTGTACAGTTGAAGGAGCATTTTCCTATCTTTGCATTCAAAGGTACGCTTTATAATTACTAAATCTCTATTTACTTTCCTCACTTGTTGTACTAAGATCTTTCTCCTCATCGACAGTATTCAGGAAAGTGTTATTAACAGATTAGTTGTGTTTAGGGATGTTGCATTCTACGTGTTGGATCTTGCATTCCGTAATGCTAAAGAACATTTTCCAATCTTGAGACCATTTGAACAGCTCATTCAGGTCTTTTTGCAATGTTGCGACATCGTCTTGACTTGTCACCATCCCAAATATATTCGTGTCGTCCGCAAACTTGACAATGTGTCTCGATATATTTTCAACTATGTCGTTTATGTAGATCATAAATAAAGTGGGTCCAAGAATTGAATCTTGTGGTACTCCACTGAGAACCGTTTTCCTTTCATAATGTACTCCATTTAATTACCACTCTTTGTTGCCTGTCTTCGAGCCAGTTGTTAATCCACGTCAGAATTTTGCCCGCAATGCCATGCGCTAGTTGTGCATGTGGGACTTTGATAAACACCTTGGAGAAATCCTTGTACAACACATCCACTGGTGAGCCTTGGTCCATATTTTCTGTTACCGTTTCAAGGAACGTGAATAAGTTTGTCAGACAGGATTTTCTTTCCATGAAACTGTGTTGTGATGCGTTGATAAGACTGTGTTCGGTCAGAATTTTCTCCAAGAGCTTGCATATATGTGATGTTAGGCTGATGGGCCTGTAGTTTTCTGCTGCACTTCTCCTAGGGGTGACGTTGGCTAATTTCCAGTCCCTAGGCGCTTTACCTTGATCCAAGGTTTTCTTGAAGAAGAGTCTTAGTTGGGTTCAAATCTCGTTTACTACCTCCTTTATCACCTTGGTCTGTGCTTCGTCCACTCCAGAGGCTTTGAATTATTTCACGCTGGCTACTTTCCTTTTGATGATATCGTCTGTAATTTTATTATTTTATTTTTTTTACAGGGATTTGCCCACCCGGGCACAGGTCACTGACCCACATCGGGGCCCGGGGGGGTGAAAATTTAATAAATAATAACAATAATAGTAATAATTAGATCATAGTAAATAAAAAAATTAATAAAAAATACAAAAGTAAGATTAAAATAATAACAATAATAATAATGATAATAATAATAATAATAATAATAATAATAATAATAATAATAATAAAGAACCATAAAGAAATACAAAAATTAAAAAAAAATCAATAGTGAGAAACGATATTTTATGTTGTGTTACAGTAAGAAAAACATTTGAGACCCTGCAATTGTGTGTAAATGAGGCAGAAAGTCAGATCAGCAACCTGGGACTTGGTCACAATTTTCGTGATGCCATATGGCAGCAGGGTCTACCATTAGGCAATATATTATGCTTCCAATATCTTCCCAGGCGGTAGTACCTCCCTGTTTGGTAGCTGCCTACTACCTACTACCTGTATATCTCTCAGTTCATCTTCCACCCCTGTGGTAAACACTATCTTAGGTACTGGCATGTTATTCAGTGTCTTGTGTGAAGACTGATGCATAATAATCATTTAAGATATCAGCTGTTTGTCTGTCATCCTCCAGGGCCACGATATTTCCATCTTTTAGTTTAAAGGGTCGACAGTAACCTTGGTTTTCATTTTACTCCTGGCATAAGCATAAATCTTTTGGACTAATTTCATCTAATTTACGGTTCTTTTGTATGCTACATAATCCGCATGATGCCGTGAGCTCCGGTATTTCTTCCACATTTGGTATTTTCTCTTACAGGCTTCCCCTGATTTGTGATTCATCCACCTGTTCATATTCCCAGTTCTCTTTGTTTTCCGGGTGTACTGTACATTCCTCTACTGTTAACTCAAGGATCCCCATGAAGTTTTGCATTGCTTCACCTACAGTGTATGTCTGCCTCCTCTCTAATGACTTCCTCCCAGTTAATCCTCTGTAGTTTGTCTCTCATGAGCTGGTAATCTCCGTGGTAGAAGTCATAGTATTCCTCCTCAACTACTTTCTCTAGACTATCAAAGAGTGTATCCCATCTTAGCATGTAGTGGTCGCTGGTCGGAGTTAGTTTCTCCCCGACGTGGACCTCGTCCACCATAGCCTCCTCAGTCGTCAGGA
This sequence comes from Homarus americanus, assembly GCF_018991925.1. Classification (NCBI taxonomy): domain Eukaryota; kingdom Metazoa; phylum Arthropoda; class Malacostraca; order Decapoda; family Nephropidae; genus Homarus; species Homarus americanus. The sequence goes on along the minus strand of NW_024745219.1, from coordinate 93,007 downwards.
CTAAATCTAGAATGTTGTCTCCTCTTGTGGGTTCCAACACGTATTGTCTGAACGGGGGATTGACAGGAAAGTGTAGGAGGGTTGACAGGAGTTGACAGGAAAGTGTAGGAGGGTTGACAGGAAAGTGTAGGAGGGTTGACAGGAAAGTGTAGGAGGGTTGACAGGAAAGTGTAGGAGGGTTGACAGAAAAGTGTAGGAGGGCTGACAGGTGAGTGTAGGAGGACTGACAGGTGAGTGTAGGAGGGTTGACAGGTGAGTGTAGGAAGACTGACAGGTGAGTGGAGGAGGACTGACAGGTGAGTGTAGGAGGATTGACAGGTGAGTGTAGTGGGAGTTGACTGATGAGTGAAGGAGGGCTGACAAATGTGTGTAGTTGGGGTTGACAGGTGAGTGTAGGACACTGACAGGTGAGTGTGTGGGGCTGACAGGTGAGTGTGTGAGGGCTGACAGGTGAGTGTAGGAGGACTGACAGGAGTGTCGGAGAACTGACAGGTGAGTGTAGGAGGGTTGACAGGTAAGTTTAGTGGGGAATGACAGGTGAGGGTAGGAGGGCTGACAGGTGAGTGTAGGAGAACTGACAGGTGAGTGTGGGAGGGTTGACAGGTAAGTTTAGTGGGGAATGACAGGTGAGTGTAGGAGGGCTAACAGGTGAGTGTAGGAGGACTGACAGGTGAGTGTGGGGGGCTGACAGGTGAGTGTATGAGGGCGGACACTCAGACAGCTTAATCAGGGTGGCGCCGTGAACAGAGTACAAAGAGTGCCGTCTTTCACGTGATAATCAACGTGTGAACGACTGCTGTAATCCAGTTTAGCACATTTATAATTACTAAATGAAAAATCCTGAAGATAAGAGACGTGTAAAAATGTTTTCTAAATATATCGAACTTGGGATCACATGATGAATCTCCATCCCAGCTTATGAAATTTTGCATGTTGAGTCAATAACGTTCACTGATTTTGTAATTATCATTTCCATACATGATATATCCAAGTGTGTTGCTGTCCCGTCTCTCAGTAACGATATGACTGCCTGCTGTCAATGTTTTACGTTATCTCCAACACAAGCGACTACTGAATGTAGTGTTACATACAACACAAGTGACTACTGAGTGTAGTGTTACATACAACACACTATGTGTGATAATATCGTATGCAATTTTCTTGCACTGGAGTTGTATCGACAGTTGGTACCAAATTACTTGCGAACATAAAGTGTTAAGCAGGGCATGTTTAGCTTGAGCGGGGCCCGGGGCACATGGTGAGTTGCGGGGCCCAGGGCACATGGTGAGTTGCGGGGCCCAGGGCACATGGTGAGTTGCGGGGCCCAGGGCACATGGTGAGTTGCGGGGCCCAGGGCACATGGTGAGTTGCGGGGCCCAGGGCACATGGTGAGTTGCGGGGCCCAGGGCACATGGTGAGTTGCTGGGCCCTTTAAGTTCTAAGTTAAAGAAGTGTGTGTGTGTGTATGTGTATGTGTGTGTGTGTGTGTGTGTGTGCAAACTATCTACAGGTATATTAGTAGTAATGCCCTCTTTGCTAGTAATTGCTACACTACTACTAACAACGTCAACAACTGCTATTGTTACTAGTAATTAGTTAACGCGAAGAATGAATGTTACCTATATGTCTATTAAGCTTTGTTTTCATAAATATACAGCAGAAACGTGCTAATATTCTTAGGGTACAGACAGTTTCCTCTGGAAGCTGCCATACTCATCACTGATTTTCATTATGTGAATCTAACTACTCAGATGGGTTATTGAAACTAATTTTGGTTTACATTACCTGACAAATTTTATTAATCATCTATTCATTAAGATTATGCAATATTATTATTATGAAACTTTCTGATCAGTAGAGTTATCTGCAAAGTCAAATTCATAGGGGTACAATATGTCAACATTCCACATACATGAGTATATTCTTTCATAATTAAAGGAAACTATCAGAAAGCAAAACAAAGATCTGCATTCTTGCTTGCACAAAAAGAAAAGCGTTTTTCCTTGGCTAATCTGCCTGGAGAAAACTGTCAGTTTTCAAAGTTTAACCGCCTTGATTTCTTTGTTAAAATTAAATTGATAGGCAGGTGTATAAGTGAGACAGTACTTACGGGCAATTGGGCAAATATAATCATGTATAATAGTCTAACTTTAAAACTAACTTTAAAAAAACAAATATATTATTTTATAAGTGAGTGAACATAAAAAAGGAATTCATTGTCAAGATTAATAATGTTTCTCGCTTGCACAAACTTAAGCTCATCTAAGCCACCAGAGACCCTTCATGTGGCTCTCCTGGCGCTATCCACATGAGGCAGAATTTGACATATAGACCAGATACGTTAGTACAATGTTTGGGGAGCTGGTTGTTGTCTAGATATAACGTGACATGCAGACGGGGGCGATATTTAGACATGATGAATGAAGCAGAAGATACTTAGGTCTACATGTGACCAATACATTTTAGGTAAGTCATTGAGGATATTCCACAAGACAAGATCCCCACAGTTGTATGTACCACACTTCATGTTATATTGCACCACACTTATTGTAGTGTTGCATGAATCATACTTATTATAATGTTAAATGCATTATATCTGGTAAGGTGTTAAGTGCACTAAATATCCAGTATTGTGTTACATGCAGTATTCTTGTCGGGGCACTGTCTGCCTCACACATGAGTGATTATCCTTACTAACCCCGAGAGTGAAAATTGATTATGACGCCAGGTGAGTGTTACTAAAGATAACTTATCCGTGCGTGTTGCTGGTGTGTTGTTTGCCTGTGTGTGGTGTTACTAGTGTGTTACTTCTACCACCGCTCACCTGTGTGTGAAGTTGCTGCTCAGTTTACCAGATCATAATATCTTAAGAAGGAATTCAATTAAATGACGTTAAAATTGGACATGATAGTGGAAGCTGTCTTACTCCAACTGGTGACTGAGTTCTCTGTTGCTATTGGGTGAGAACAGCTCCTGGCGGTTAACTCTGGCCAGTGTTCATCAGAGGTGTGATGAAATAGGTAACACCTGTCATTCTCTTTTTTCTGCTTCACTTACGTTGTTCAATTGTGCTGAGATGTAGATTACTTGCACCAGTAGACACACACACAAACACCCATTGTTTCATCAGAGATAACTGATCGTAAGAGTCGACTATCAATCTTCCACTTAATAAAATAGAAGGACTTTTTTCATCGCCGTTTTGAAGGTGTCAGAACATTATCTAAACCCACCTAGTTTGTCACCTGCCTCAGCGGTAACCCTCGCCAGGGAGGCGACGCTCATATCTACGACACCACCAACAACGAACCATTTACCAACACACAGGAAGGTCGAAAATCCATAAGACTTCTTAATCATTCTCAAACTTCCTGATGTTAGACTGGCGGTGGCACTCAACAGACCCCCTAAGTCGCCGCCTGTCACTTACTGGCACTCTTGAGCATATCTTTGACGATAAAGAATCACAATGTAATCCAGGTGAGCTCCACCCCTCTCACCCCCTCACATCTCTGCTGGGACAGGTGTAAAAGTATTCTCTGTTTTCAAGGTAACGTCTCTAAAATGGTGTGGAGGTTATTGTTGGTGGTAGGTGATGGTAGTAAGCGTTTATGGCAGGTGATGGTAGTTATCGTTTCTGGTGGGTGATGGTAGTAATCGTTTCTGGTGGGTGATGGTAGTAATCGTTTATTATAGGTGATGGTAGTAATCGTTTATGGTGGGTGATGGTAGTAAGTGTTGATGGTAGGTGATGGTAGTAATCCTTTATGGTAGGTGATGGTAATAATCTTCTATGGTAGGTGATGGTAGTAATCGTTTATGTCGGGTGATGGTAGTAATCGTTTATGATGAGTGATGGTAGTAATCGGTAGGTGATGGTATGTCGTTTATGTCGGGTGATGGTAGTAATCGTTTATGATGAGTGATGGTAGTAATCGTTTATGTCGGGTGATGGTAGTAATCCTTTATGGTGAGTGATGGGAGTAATCGTTTATGGTAGGTGATGGTAGTAATCCTTTATGGTGAGTGATGGGAGTAATCCTTTATGGTAGGTGATGGTAGTAATCCTTTATGGTGAGTGATGGGAGTAATCGTTTATGGTAGGCTGGTTGTAATAATTAATTGTTGGTAATGGTGGTAGGTGATGATAACACGTATTGATGGGTGGTAGTGGTAGAAGATAATGGTGGTAGGTGATGGTAAAGGGTAATGGTGGCAAGTGATGGTAAATAATAATGGTGGCAGGTGATGGTAGAAGACAATGGTGGCAGGTGATGGTAAAAGGTAATGGTGGCAGGTGATGGTAAATAATAATGGTGGCAGGTGATGGTAGAAGATAATGGTGGTAGGTGATGGTAAAGGGTAATGGTGGCAGGTGATGGTAGAAGATAATGGTGGCAGGTGATGGTAGAAGATAATGGTGGCAGGTGAAGGTAAAAGATAATGATGGCAGTAATGGTGATATGCGATGTTGATAGTGATGGTAGCAGTGATGATGAGCATTTGATGATGGCAGTTGATGGTGGCAGTTGATGGTGGCAGTTGATGGTGACAGTTGATGATGGCAGTTGATGGTGGCAGTTGATGGTGACAACATTATCTTAAAAATTTCTTCACTGTCTTAGATTACTATGTTTTTCTATCTCTATTTCGCCATTTTTTTCAATATTCCTCTTTTTTTTCTTCAGTTTATCAGAAAATTCCTGAGGTTATCCATTACTTACGGAGTCTGATTGTGTGATGTGCCTCTGACCTATTGATCTTGATGGTATATGAAGAGCTCAACAAGTTAGTGGGAGTCACAAGGACACTATAACGAGAAACAGTTCAGGCAGTCAAGCAATGGGAAAGATTACTTATAGGTGGGAAAGAAACTATCAGAGCCCCCTTCCCTTTAACTCCCCTCACGTGTGTCTGAGTAGTGTCTCCAGGAGTGTCTGATGGCTTCATTATAACTTTAATAAAAAAAAATTAAGATGAATAACTTTTATCCCTTTGGGAGGATATTACTGTGAGGCTTAGTGAGAGAGAGAGAGAGAGAGAGAGAGAGAGAGAGAGAGAGAGAGAGAGAGAGAGATTTGTGTTGGAAGTGGATATATACACACACACACACACACACACTATCACCTCTACACCTAGACACCTGCAGCACAAAATTACACACTACAGATAATTACATAACACGAAAGAGAAAATACCTAATTTACCTTTATATAATTAGTTTCATAATCTATTTGCAGTACACTCCCGATGATGACTTAACACACAAACACTGTAAATTATACAAATAATGAACATAACAGTGGTCATAATGTCAGGTTTTTTAATATTGATTTTTTTTAATGACTTTCAGGTGTCGAAAACTTTGGAGTATTCTGGGCGGTGGAGGAACACGATAACTGTGTGGGGTGCGTCAGAGGTCCGGCCCTCGCTGGTAAATGTTGGAGGTAAGGTCAAGTCTGCGGGTCAAGGTGAGATAAGGTCAATGGGAGGTTAAGGTGAGGTCTGGGTGACGTTAAGAACATAAGAACATAAGAAAAAAGGAGTCTGCAATAGGCCGGTTGGCCCGTGCATGGCAGCTCCTGTCGAGAGTTACTACCACTCTCTATCATCCATGAATCTATCCCGCCTCCTTTTGAAACTTTCCAGCGATCCAGCACTTACTACAAAGTTGCTAAGCTTGTTCCACTCGTCCACCACCCTATTTGTGAACCCGTTCCTTCAGTGTGGGGTCAGGGAGATGTCAAGGTATGGTCAAGGTGAGGTTAAGGTGAGATCAGGTTAAGGTCAAGGTGAAGTCAAGGTGAGGTCAAGGGAAAGTCAAAGTCATCATAACAAAAAAGCAATACAGAAAGTCGATTATAATGGTTAAATTATCATCCTGTGATTAGGATATAAGGTGAAATAATCACAATTGATAAAAAAAATTAGGTAACGATGAAAGATTTACTCTATATAACGATCATTATCACGGTAGTTTGACGTCAATGTATTGGATTTAATTACACAATGGTGATTATCTTTGTTTACATTACTTCAATAATTACAGGTAGGTAAGGTAAATAGTAGCATTTAATGATGTTTCGAGTGTGTTACCTAATTAGCGTACAGGTATATGAGATAATTTAGAACAATTATTTAATTTTGTGTATGTGTGTGTTCTCTCTCTCTCTCTCTCTCTCTCTCTCTGTTTTACTCCTCGCGATCAGCTGGGAGGGGGGGAGGAGTAATTAGCTCTACATTTCTAATTTACCGCGCCAAGTTCTCCAGCATTTTACGAAATATTACTGTGTGTGTGTGTGTGTCACAATTGACATTAGTCTATAACTTATTAAGTTATACTGTCATTATACCGTGTCTTATCCTCACTATATATCACCTTTAATCTTAATTCGTGCTATATATAAACAATAACAGGTAAATAAAGGTTCAGGAAGCATAAATACAACTTCAAAATATTTTTCCTTAAACCTTGGATAAATAATTATTTAAAGAACATAATTGGCCAAAGGAAGGCTATAGGTAGAAGGATAAATCGTGGCGAAATTCACCTCCGGGACTATTATAGGGTATTGGCGAGTAGGGTTAAAACCGAGATAAGGAAAGCAAAGAGGAATAATGAGGTAAGGATAGCAAGGGAGGCGAAGACAAACCCCAAAGGATTCTACCAAATGTATCAAACTAAAACACGAGAAAAGATTGGACCCATACGGTCAAACGCCGGCGAGCTCACTGATAACGACAGAGAAATGAGCAATAATTTGAATAAATATTTTTCAACAGTTTTCACCACCGAAAATTTAAACATGATACCCGAGGCACCGACTCTATTCAGAGATAGTGAAGAAAACAAATTAAGTGAGATAGTGGTGACTAGTAACGATGTTAGTAAGCAAATAGACAAACTAAAGCCTAATAAGTCACCTGGTCCCGATGAGATATTTGCCAGAGTATTAAAGGAATGTAAGGAAGAGCTTAGTATGCCCTTAGCAAAGTTGTTTAACATGTCCTTAAAAACAGGTGTAGTACCAGAATCCTGGAGGATAGCGAATGTAATACCGATTTTCAAGAAGGGGGATAGATCACTATCCTCTAACTACCGCCCAATCAGTCAAACATCAATAGTAGGCAAATTACTGGAAGCAATCATTTCAAACTATTCGAAATCACCTGGAGAAGCACAGATTGATCAATGATTCCCAGCATGGCTTCACAAGCGGACGTTCTTGCCTAACTAATCTATTAACATTCTTTTCATCAGTCTTCGAATCGGTGGACGAGGGGCACAATTATGATGTGGTATATCTCGACTTTAGCAAAGCCTTCGACAGAGTCCCACACGAAAGACTAATTAGAAAGGTAGAAGCTCATGGCATCAAAGGTGACATCCTTAAATGGATTAGGGCGTGGTTACAGGACAGGAAACAGCGAGTGAGCATTAACGGCACTAAGTCCCATTGGAGCAACGTCACAAGTGGAGTTCCCCAAGGCTCAGTACTTGGACCATTATTATTTATTATATAGGTAAACGACATAGATATCGGCATAGACAGCAACATAAGTAAATTTGCTGATGACACTAAAATAGGAAGTGTTATTAAATCTGACGAGGACTCGGCAAAACTACAGGAAGATCTAAAAAAAATTTTCGAATGGTCTGAAAAATGGCAGATGAAATTCAACGTCGACAAATTTAAAGTACTCAGTATAGGAGATGTAAACAGGGAAACCAGATACCAGATGAACAACGATGCCATAGAGAAATCCGACTGCGAGAGAGATTTAGGAGTAATAATAAGTAGGAACCTTAAGCCAAGTAAACAATGTGTTTTTGCTCGTAACAAGGCTAATAAAGTACTTGGGTTCATACAAAGGAGTGTTAGTTACAAGACTAGCAAGGTCATCCTAAAACTGTATCTTGCTCTTGTGAGACCACACCTGGATTACGCAGTTCAGTTCTGGTCACCGTATTACAGAATGGATATAGAATCCTTGGAAAGAATTCAGAGGAGAATGACAAGACTAATCCCGGGCATTAGGAACCTTGAGTATAGAGACAGGTTAAAGCATCTTAATTTGCACTCCCTCGAGAGACGTAGAGCGAGGGGCGACCTGATAGAGGTGTATAAGTGGAAGGCAGGGCTAAACAAAGGGGACATTACAAAGGTACTCAAACTATCCAACCAGGAGCGAACTCGTAACACTGGTTTTAAATTAGACAAATTTAGATTTAGGCGTGAAATAGGTAAACACTGGTTTGGAAACAGAGTAGTGGATGAATGGAACAAGTTACCAAATATCATCATTAACTCGAATACGCTGAATAGCTTCAAACATAGGTTGGATGCTTTTATGAGCAATAGGGGTTGGGTGTAAACGGGACTGCCCAGTATGGGCCAATAGGCCCGCTGCAGTTTCCTCCATTCTTATGTTCTTATGTTCTCCTCACAGTGGCCTGACGGACTGGTACCACCGTCTGGCTCTGTGGGGCTCAGGTCAAGGCTCACCCAGGCGGGACTGTTATTGAGAGGAGTACAGAATTGTTAACTCAGTGATGGGTGGGATTGCTGACCCAGTGATGGGTGGGATTGCTGACCCAGTGATGGGTGGGATTGCTGACCCAGTGATGGGTGGGATGCTGACCTAGTGATTGGACCCTGTGATGGGTGGGATTGCTGACCCTGTGATGGGTGGGATTGCTGACCCTGTGATGGGTGGGATGCTGACCCAGTGATGGGTGGGATTGCTGACCCAGTGATGGGTGGGATTGCTGACCCAGTGATGGGTGGGATTGCTGACCCAGTGATGGGTGGGATTGCTGACCCAGTGATGGGTGGGAAGCTGACCCAGTGATGGGTGGGATTGCTGACCCAGTGATGGGTGGGATTGCTGACCCAGTGATGGGTGTGTGGGATGGGAGGGGGAATCCACAACCTTCCCAGGAAGTGGAGAATGGTACAATCCGTCAGGCGCCGACAGAAGGTATCAGGACCCACCGACTGGGAAGGGCGTGTGTAGTGAAGTGTGAGAGGATGAAGGGCGTGGGTGTGAGGGATGGGAGTGGGAGCTGTGAGGACTGGTGAACTGTGATGCCACGGTAATTTTGACTGTGTGTTTGAGCCCCTGAATCCATGTCTACTTTAGTATTCAAAACAAGAGCTGATCTGGGTGTGTGTGTGTCGCTCCTGTCATAGTCAAATGAACACTGTTTGGCTCAGGTGCTTAAACACATCTTTAAAGGGCCTGAACTGACGGAATTTAAACGCCCAGGTCTGCTATATACGTCAGACTGTTAAATGGTGTCTTATTAAGGTATCAGGTATGTCCCTCTTTCTCTCTCTCAGCCTCGAAAAATAAGAGAATTAATCAATGGTTATTATATTTTTGTTTACAGCATTTTCATCCCTTTCCATTATTTCCCCTGCCAGCACCCACCTCTCCTCCCCTTCCCCTATGATCCTAACACCTCCCTTCTCCAACTCCCTAATTTTTTCCCTAACACCCTTACGTTTTTTTTCCCTGCCTTTGATATTTTCTCCCCGACTGTTATATATTACAGTTATCAAAGACCAAGTAACTCAATATTATGACCTACTCTGTGTAACGAACACTGTCTCAAATAGTATTACTTTCCATAAGGGTAAAGGTTCTGAAGTAAACGCCTAAGTATAACAACAACGCTAACTATAGCAACATCGAGTCAATCCAGAAAGAATAGTTAAATAAATAGTAAACAAGAAGCATAATAACATATAGTAGTCAACCAGTTCTCAGTTCTAGAGACAGTCAGCAGTAAATAAGGTCCTGTAGTGCGGAGAGGAGACCAAGTAATATATGAACGCTTGAGGAGGTGAAGTGAGTCTCCTGGTGTGAGTAAGGAACGAATTTTTACATAGGAGAACACAGAATTCTCATTGGTTATAAGCTTCCTAGATTCTAAGTGGACTATAAGCTCAAGGAAGATGATTGGCCGATTGAAGTTCACAACAAGGATATTAGATGTTACGACTCATTCTATGAACATTGAATCATTTGTATACGTTAAGTCAGATCAGCTCGAGTCAATAACATTAGTTTGTTAATCTGACACAAACATTAACACAAACAGTCAATACGATCCTTTACATATATTACACGAAATGTACATAATATAACTTGGAAATAAATAAGAATATAAAATAAACATTGAAATATGTTACATCAACCCTCAACATTTCCCCCCTGCCTTCAACATTCTTCCCCTATCAACATTCTTCTCTTATCCTCAATTTTCTTCACTTACCCTACACATTCTTCCCCTACCTTCAACATTCTTCCCCTAACCCTCAACATTCTTCCCCTACCCTACACATTCTTCCCATACCCTACACATTCCCCCCTAACCCTCAACATTCTTCCCTTAACTCTCAACATCCTTCCCGTTTCAACAGTATAATGGATACAATAATGACTCCTACTTAGGGAAATAGGAGGTTGTTGAAGAGGTGGGAGAGGTGAGAGAGAGGGGGGGGAGGTGGAGAGAGATAGGAAAATATGGAGAAGAATAGGGAGAGAGGGGGAAAGGGAGGATTAGTGAAAGAGGGAGGAAATAAAAGTCAGTGAAGGAGGGTTGGAGAGAGAGGGAGGAAGAGAGAAAGGAAGGAAAGATTAATTTAGTGAGCTGGGTAGGGAAGGAGGGAGAGAACGTTGGAGAGAGAGTGAGGGAGAGAGGATTGTTGGTGAGTAGTAAAGAGAAAGAGAGAGAGAGAGAGAGAGAGAGAGAGAGAGAGAGAGGGGATAAGTAAACAAGGAAGGGAAGGAAGAAAGGAAGAGGGAGAGAGAGATAGTAAGGAAAGGAGGAAAATGAGGAAGGTAGACAGACAGACAGAGAAAGACGGTGAGAGAAACAGAGACATCACCCACATGAATCTGACCTCTATACATATATAGCTGTTAATGAATATGATGTATTTCTTTGTGTATGAACCTCTGTCCTGCGTGGCAGTGAGAAGTGATACCACCCTCAGTGTCAAGACCTGACTGAATTACTCAGAATAGGCAAACTGTACTACAAGCTTTGCCAATAAATTTGTTAAACTAAACCTTCTATCCCCTTAATCCTTCTGCTTCCCCTTTTTCTCCTGCTTCCCTCATTCCTCACACTTCCTCCAGCCCTCTTCCTCCTCCTCCTCCTCCTCCTCCTCCTCCTCCTCCCACCGCACTCCGACTCACTCTTTCCTCTTCAGCACCTGCCTGGCGCCGCTAGGTCACCTGTCTCACCTGCAATTTCACGCTCCAGTTCAGGTAACACAGTGGCTATATAACTTTTTTTTAAGGTCATATTAATTTTATATTCGCTACCAGACTTTCTTCAGTAATTACAAAAGACTGTCCCTCGTCCACCATGATCATCTCAAGTGTAGTTAGGAAATACATAATCTTTTTTCTCTCTGGGACGTGTGAGAGTGTTACTGTTTATATTTTATTTTACGGTCGGGTGCCACAGTAGAGGGGAAGTGGCCCTCTTGAGTGGCAGGTGGCACTGAGGTGGGCAGGTGTGTGGGTTGGCACCTCGTGAAGTATGACGGAGATAATGGAGATAAGGGAGGGGTGGAGGTGTGAGAAGGTGGCACTGTGGCCCTCATGACCTCAAGGGCACTCTGAAAGGGTCTGTGAATTACTACCTGATTAACACTTTGACTGGCAGCCTTACTGGCACCCGACTGACTTTGTGACTGTCTGGTTTCTTGACTGTGGCGACATTGGGCTTCCTACTGCAGTAGTGTGTGTCTTTGTGACTGTAGTACTGTTTGACAATTTAATTAGCACTAGCCATGATATTCAAACGTTTTATATTAATTTTATGCAGCAAGTCACTGAAGAAATAAACCCAATAATATATTCATTTTCTTTTATTATTATTTAGAGTGTAATTTTATTAGTAGAACATAATTAACAATGATCATATTATAAGCTGCTGCAGATATTATGTACCGGCATGACAAGACTTTACGTGTGGAAGAAATGTTGGCGAAATGATCAGCTTTTACAACTTGTGACATGTGGCCTATGATCTATGATCTCTGACTTGTGACCTGTAACCTGTGACCTGCCTTCACCAGAATTAAATGGTTTCCCCATAACCAGCCAAATTATCAGCAACAAACTACTTACCAATTTTCGTAAAGTCCCTCAGTACAGAATGACAACAGCTGTGGCATTGAGCTTCCTTGACCTCATATTTCCGGGAGTGTTAGGCGGGGAGGAGGCGGCTACACCTACCAGAGTCTCAACCATTTTATACTACTATAGTGTGTAAACTATTTTTTTTACTTCATTATGCTTATACATCTTATTTAATGTGTAAGTTGATTTCAAAATGTATCACTGAAATACACGAATGAGTTTATGCTAGGAAGTCATCACCCCCCCTGACCAAAGCATCAGTCTATCTCTACTCTCGTGGGCTGTGTCTGAAGTATGGATAGTGATGCTGACTTAAAAGTAAACCTATATTGTTTTTAATGCTGTGTATCTGTCCCGTTCATGCTGTATCTGTCTGTGTGGAGCGGAATGTTGCTTGTCTGTGTCACTGTTACGGGCCTTGTAATCTCTCTGATCCAGGAATTGCAATTGAGACGCTTTGGAAACAAAATTGCACTCAGAGGATTTTCACAAGCGTCTTTTTTTTTTTTTACAAGGATTAGCCCACCCGGGCACAGGTCACTGACCCACATCGGGCCTGGGGGGCGAAAATGTAATAATAATAATAATTCATAATAAATAATACAAAATTAAAAAATAAATAATAAAATGATAATGATGATAATAATAATAACAACACTAATAACAATAATAATAATAACAATAATAATAATAATTATAATAAAGAACCATAAAGAAATACAAAAATTAAAAAAAAGATCAATAGTGAGAAATTATATACTGTATGTATGTTGTGTTGTCAATAGTAAGAGAAACATTTGAGACCCTGCAATTGTGTGTAAATGAAGCAGAAAGTCAGATGACCAACCTGGGACTGGTCACAATTTTTGTGAGGCCATATGGCAGCAGGGTCTACCATTAGACAACCCATTATGGTTCCAGTATCTTCTGTTTGGTAGCTGCCAACTACCTACTACCTGTATATCTCTCTTTATGTATTTATCTATCTGCCTTTAGGTTTGTCCCAGCTATAACTAAATAAGGTAGGCGGGGAGCAGCCGTGAGTGGATGGGTCAAAACAAAACCACAACAAACATGGCTGCTGCAGAGTTTAACATTAAGAGAGATGATGTTTATTTATATAATAATAATAAGTATCAGGTGCAGACAGTAGACAGTAGGGGTATTTCTTGAGTGAAATCTTTACAGACGTTTACCTTTATACTTTAATTTTTCAGTAACAAAAGAGTTGATGGAGGTAAATGTAACTTTTATGAAGTATTCCGTCACACCTTATATGGAGATATCAGGCAGAAGCAGCGCGATAGGTGCAGCCACAGACAGGTGAGACGCCGGCAGGTGATACCCGCTGATAACACAACAAAGACACTTCACACGCAGAACACTCTTGCTTCTCTTATCACATTTGTCGCTTAAAGCACGACGGCTCTGAGATTACCATCAAACGCGCCCTGTTAAAAAATAATCCCAGTTCTTAAATTTGTGAATTAGGTTATAATGAAGTGAGAGGAAACTGATTCTCTCAAGAAAGTTGACTAATCATATGTCTCGTTCTCCATCACGCTTTAAATGGTGACCTTGATTCGTGGTCTTTGGTGTGTTTGACCCTGACCTGGATCACGAGAGGTCTAGTTGAACGTTCATCAGTAAGCTTGACCTAGATATTGTTTAGAAATATCACCAACCCAGAAGTTAGAATAATAAAAACAAGGAGAGACGGGCGGACAGACAAACGAATGAATTGACAGGACCAGTTGCAAAATGGTCAGTAAAAATTCATCATTATGATAAACAAAACATTACAGTACAGTATCGTTCATTACTGTAATAGATTCATCGTTCATAAGACCCAAGTTAGTATAAAACCAGGTCAATGTAAATCAGATTTCAATATAATTCAACTTATAAATGAAATAAAGAATTCTTGTGTCAGCGTCCTATGGTGAGACACTCAGAGAGCCAGCCACCTGCTTATGTTATCTACGAGTAATCATGACTGTATACTTTTTTAATAAGCACATGAAGGAAAATTTTCAGCTTAATTTCTTTTCCAATTAAATAGAACAGATAGAATAATAAAAATATAACTTAAGAACTTAATTAGATTACACAAATGGTACTGATGTCTGGTTTTATGTTGTGTGTGTACCGTGGTTGTGTGTACCACGGTCGTGCGTGCCAAGGTTGTGTATGCTGCTGTTGTGTGTGCCATGGTTGCGTGTGTGGAGTGGTTGTGTGTGTACCGTGGTTGTGTGTGTGGAGTGGTTGTGTGTGTGTACCGTGGTTGTGTGTGCTGCGGTTGTGTGTACCGTGGTTGTGTGTGCTGCGGTTGTGTGTGTGGAGTGGTTGTGTGTGCCTCGGTTGTGTGACGTAGTTGTGTGTGTAGTGGTTGTGTGCACCGCGGTTGTGTGTGCTGGTGTTGTGTGTACCGTGGTTGTGTGTGCTGCGGTGTGTGTACCGTTTGTGTGTGCTGCGGTTGTGTGTACCGTGGTTGTGTGTGCTGCGGTTGTGTGTGTACGGAAGTGTAGTGTGTGTTGGTGTGTGCTGTGTGCCAGGCTTGTGTGTGCAGTGTGTGTGGTTGTGTGCGTAGCTGGTGTAGGTTGTGTGCCGTAGTATGTGTTGCCCCCGTAGGTTGCCGTAGTTGTGTGTGCCGTTGTGTGTGCCAGTGTGTGCCAGTGTGTGTGTGTGTGTGTGCGAAGTTGTGTGCCGTAGTTTGTGTGTGTTGTTGTGTGTTGTGTGTGTGTGTGCAGTTGTGTGTGCCGTGTGTCGTGGTGTGCCGCCGTAGCTGTGTGTGCCGTGTGTGTCGTGGTTGTGTGTGTCGTTGTTGTGTGTGCAATGGTTGTGTGTGCTGTGGTTGTGTGTCGGTTGTGTGTGGTCGTGCTGTGTGTGTCGTGGTTGTGTGTGCCGTAGTTGTGCCGTCGTGTGTCGTGGTTGTGTGTGTCGTGGTTGTGTGTGCCGTGGTTGCGTGGTTGTGTGTGTGTCGTGTGTGTGGTGTGTGTAGTTGTGTGTGCCGTGGTTGTTGTGTCGTGGTTGGTGTGTGTCGTGGTTGTGTGTGTCGTGGTTGTGTGTGTCGTGGTTGTGTGTGCCGTGGTTGCGTGGTTGTGTGTCGTGGTTGTGTGTGCCGTGGTTGCGTGGTTGTGTGTGTCGTGGTTGCGTGGTTGTGTGTGACGTAGCCAGTGTGCCGTGGTTGCGTGGTTGTGTGTGTGTGGTGCGTGTCGTGGTGTGTGTGTCGTGGTTGTGTGTGCAGTGTGCCGGTGGTTGTGTGGTGTGTGTGCGTGGTTGTTGTGTGTCGTGGTTGTGTGCCGTGGTTGTGTGTCGTGGTTGTGTGCCGTGGTTGTGTGTCGTGTGTTGGTGTGTGTCGTGGTTGTGTGTGTGTGTGGCTGGTGTGTCGTGGTTGTGTGTGCCGTGGTTGTGTGTCGTGGTTGTGTGTCGTGGTTGTGGTTGTGTGTGCGTCGTGGTTGTGTGTGCGTGGTGTGCCGTGGTTGTGTGTCGTCGTGTGTCGTCGGCTGGTGTGTGTGTGCCGTGGTGTGTCGTGGTTGTGTGTGTCGTGTGGGTTGTGTGTGTCGTGGTTGTGTGTGTCGTGGTTGTGTGTCGTGGTTGTGTGTGCAATGGTTGTGTGCCGTGGTTGTGTGTGTGCTGTGGTTGTGTGTGCTGTGGTTGTGTGTGCCGTGGTTGTGTGTGCTGTGGTTGTGTGTGCTGTGGTTGTGTGTGCCGTGGTTGTGTGTCGTGGTGTCGTGGTTGTGTGCGCAATGGTTGTGTGTGCAATGGTTGTGTGTGCCGTGGTTGTGTGTGCTGTGGTTGTGTGTGCCGTGGTTGTGTGTGCCGTGGTTGTGTGTGCTGTGGTTGTGTGTGCCGTAGTTGTGTGTGCCGTGGTTGTGTGTGCCGTGGTGTGTGTGTGTTGTGTGTGTGTGCTGTGTGTGTGCCGTGGTTGTGTGTGCTGTGGTTGTGTGTGTCGTGGTTGTGTGTGCCGTAGTCAGGTGTGCCGTGGTGTGTGTGCCGTGGTTGTGTGTGCTGTGGTTGTGTGTGCCGTAGTTGTGTGTGCCGTGGTTGTGTGTCGTGGTTGTGTGTGTCGTGTCGTGGTTGTGGTTGTCGTGGTGTGTGTGTGCCGTGGTTGCGTGGTTGTGTGTGTCGTGGTTGTGTGTGCCGTGGTTGTGTGTGACGTGTGTGTGTGCCGTGGTTGCGTGTGTGGTTGTGTGTGTCGTGGTTGTGCGTGCCTGGTTGTGTGTGCCTGTGTGTGCTGTGGTTGTGTGTGTCGTGGTGTGGTGGTTGTGTGTGACGTGCCGGTGTGTGGTTGTGTGTGGTGTGTGTGTCGTGGTTGTGTGTGCCGTGGTTGTGGGTGGGTGTGTCGGTGTGTGTCGTGGTTGTGTGTGCCGTGGTTGTGTGTGTGTGTCGTGGTTGTGTGTGCCGTGGTTGTGTGTCGGTTGTGTGGTCGTGGTTGTGTGTGCCGTGGGTGTGTGTGTCGTGGTTGTGTGTCGTGGTTGTGTGTGCCGTGGTGTGTTTGTGTGGTTGTGTGTCGTGGTTGTGTGTCGTGGGTGTGGTGTGCGTCGGTTGCGTGTGTCGTGTGTGTCGTGGTGTGTGTGTCGTGGTTGTGTGTGCCGTGGTTGTGTGTCGGTTGTGTGTGTCGGTGGTGTGTCGTGGTTGTGTGTCGGTTGTGTGTGTCGTGGTGTGTGTGTGTCGTGGTTGTGTGTCGGTTGTGTGTGCAATGGTTGTGTGTGCCGTGGTTGTGTGTGCTGTGGTTGTGTGTGCTGTGGTTGTGTGTGCCGTGGTTGTGTGTGTGCTGTGGTTGTGTGTGCTGTGGTTGTGTGTGCCGTGGTTGTGTGTCGTGGTTGGTGTGGTCGTGGTGTGCAATGGTTGTGGCGGTGTGTGGCTGTGTGTGCTGTGGTTGTGTGTGCCGTGGTTGTGTGTGCCGTGGTTGTGTGTGCTGTGGTTGTGTGTGCCGTAGTTGTGTGTGCCGTGTTGTGTGTGCCGTGGTTGTGTGTGCCGTGGTTGTGTGTGCTGTGGTTGTGTGTGCCGTAGTGTGCCGTGGTTGTGTGTGCTGTGGTTGTGTGTGTTGTGGTTGTGTGCAATGGTTGTATGTGTCGTGGTTGTGTGGATGTCGTGGTTGTTTGTGCCGTGGTTGTGTGATGTGGATGTGTGTGCCGTGTTTGTGAGTCTTGGCTGTGTGTGTGCCGTGGTTGTGTGGGCGTGGTGTGTGTGCCGTGGTTGTGTGTGCCTTGGTTATGTACAGTGGTTATGTGTCGGGTGTGTACCGTAGGGTGTGTGTGGTTGTGTGTGCCGTGGTTGTGTGTGCCGTGGTTGTGAGTCTTGGCTGTGTGTGTGTCTTGGTTGTGTGTGCCGTGGTTGTGTGTGCCGTGGTTGTGTGTGCCTTGGTTATGTGTACAGTGGTTATGTGTGTCGTGGGTGTGTACCGTGGGTGTGTGTCCCGTGGTTGTGTGCGTTGTGGTTGTATGTGTACTGTGGTTCTGTGTACCGTGGGTGTATGTACTGTGTCTGTGTTTACCGTGTGTTTGTGTGTACCGTGGCTGTGTGTGTATCGTGGCTGTGTGGACCGTGGTTGTGTGAACCATGGGTGTGTGGACCGTGGCTGTGTGTACCGTGACTGTGTGTACCGTGGTTCTGTGTGCCGTGTTTGTGTGTACCGTGGTTGTGTGTGTCGTAGTTGTGTGTGTGTGTACCGTGGCTCTGTGTGCCGTGTTTGTGTGTACCGTGGTTGTGTGTGTCGTAGTTGTGTGTGTGTGTACCGTGGCTGTGTGTACGTAGAGTGCATGATAGTGACTCTCATGATAACGACTCCCTTAGTTCTCCTCATCTGTCTTCCTTTATTAATATCATGTCTCATGGTACAATGTTTATACTCATGGTGCAATGTTTATGTCTCATGGTAGTGTGTATGTCTCATAATACAATGTTTATGTCTCATGGTAGTGAGCATGTCTCATGGTACAGTGTATGTTTCATGGTACAATGTTTATGTTTCATGGTAAAATTTATGTCTAAGGGTGCAATTTATATATCTGAGGGTACAATACGTATAATTTATATATATCATGGTACAATTTATATGTGTCATGGTACGATGTGTATGGGAGTCTCCTGTTATTGCACGTGTATACCTCCCTGCGGCACCTGAGGAACACACTCATTATACAGTATTAGTGACGCCCACACCTGATAGACTAGCAAATCTCAAAGCACAGCACAGCACAGTATGTAGCGCGTATATCTTTAAGTGTAGCACGTATATCTCTAAGTGTAGCACGTATATCTCCAAGTGTAGCACGTATATCTCTAAGTGTAGCACGTATATCTCCCGGTACAGCACATAAAAATATCTCAGTACGTATTACAAGTTTCATGGCCAAATGCTTAACCTATATCATGCAGGTTGTCTGTATATTGCCACACTGTCGAAATATTATGGAGCATTATTTTTAAAGCTGTTTATATCTGAAAACAGTGTGTGTGTGTGTGTGTGTGTGTGTGTGTGTGTGTGTGTGTGTGTGTGTGTGTGTGTGTGTGTGTGTGTGTGTGTGTGTGTGTGTGTGTGTGTGTGTGTGTGTGTGTGTGTGTGTGTGTGTGTGTGTGTGTGTGTGTGTGTGTGTGTGTGTATCTCAAAATAGTATACAAGTAAATCTCTCAGAGCTGTAGGGGAGTACTGGAGTACTGTCGGTAACCAGAATAAAATGATAAAATATGGAAATCTTACCGAAAGGGTTAATATCCGTACAGCGCATTATATAAGATTTGAAAGCGCAGTACAGAACTATCTCTCTTCGATCAGTACGTCTCTTACCATCATGTAAAATCTCCTTTAGCAGTATATAAAATACCCAGGAGAAGTTCTTGAAATTCCCCTTAAGAATATATCAAACTTCCCTGGGCTAATAAATTAAATATCCCGGTACATTAGGTAAATAACACACTCACTGTTCATTAATCCCGCGGTAGAGTGTATGTAAATCCCGCCTGGATGACTTTTGGGTAATAAAGCCAACCTGTCAACTCTGTAATCCTCCGTCTCTCACTTTGCAAAACTCTCAGTGTGGCGGCTCCTGGGTTGCATTATCTCCGCTGTCAAATTACTGTATACTAATCCTAAAGGCGCCAAGGCAGCTTTCTCTCCACCAGATAAGATTTCAACGTCTCCTTCTTTTTCTTTAGTTTTCTTTTCCTTCATTCTTTGACTTCATTCTTATTTTTCCTCTTTCTTTCTTTCTTTCTTTCTTTCTTTCTTTCTTTCTTTCCCACCACTCTTATTTTTCCTCTTGCTTTCCCTTCACTCTTATTTTCCCATATTCTTTCTTTTCATTATTATTTTCTTTCTACCCTCTTCCCCTTTGTCTCTCCCTCCTCCCCCCCCCCTTCCCCTCTTCCATCCGCTTCTCACCTCTCCTCCCTTCTTTCATTCAAGGAGAGAACGGAAGTTCTGTGTTATACAAGGTGTGAACAGTAGACAGTGTACGTTAGTGACACTTCCATCTATCCTCATCCTTCTCTTCCCTTCCTCTCGTAATTACACTAATCCATCAACAATTAAAAATTATAAGAGGTATAACTCACTGCATAAGATACCCAGCCATCATCAGTGACAACCAAACTATCTCACCTCAAACAAGAACTTTACCTGCATACTCTACATGGGAGGAGGAAGGAGAGTTAAAGGAGCGTCTTCTCGAGGGGTGGGTGTTTGTGGGTGGAGGGGAGTTGCAGTGGAACAATGTCAACACAGAGTCAAAAAGGATGAATTTCTTTCCGTAATGCTTAGTACTTGCTGTCTAGCGTAAGTATCTACCTCGAGTACGTGTTTAAAGACCTGAGTAGTTCAAGCACAGGAAAGAAGACAAATTAACATCAACAACAACAACCGTAAGGAGGTTGAAGGGAAAATTACTTTTAGCAAGGAAGGAAGACACAGTCAGAACACACACATAAACGAGCATTGAGATGGGTGTGTGTGTGTGTGTGTGTGTGTGTGTGTGTGTGTGTGTGTGTGTGTGTGTGTGTGTGTGTGTGTGTGTGTGTGTGTGTGTGTATTACGTGCTACTGGTGTAGTTACAAGAATCTGGTTCAGTGGGAGTGAGAGGCAGTAAGAAGCGAATGATTAATCAGTATAAAGTAATCCGGAACAGTGATAAGGGAAGTAGCAAGGTGCTCTGTGTCTCTCTGTTAACTTGATAAGCACAAATAATTTCTACACTTCTGTTAGTTACGGAGTGAGTGTTACAATAATCATGGCTCCCAAGTTTTGGTTTCACAATAATCATAGTCTTCAGATTACAGTATTACAGTGTGGCTGGTTTCGGTGTTTCAGTATTACAGTAACCCTGGGTCCCAGATATACAGCTTTACAGGGATCTTATCTCCGAGGTTTACGTTACACAGTCATCCTCATTCCCAAGGTACAGTGATGCTGACTACAGGTGGTAACCATTAACAAAACCTTACAAGTGTTATTATCTACCACATCAAAAGCTTCCTTGTTGCTCAGTTCATCTCGTTGGTCAGCATCATGGAGGTGTTTTGAGGATGATCTTCACTTGTGTCTGAGATGGGAAACAAACAGTAAAGGCTTGTGTCATGTTCGAAGCATTGCTACTGGTTATGCAGTCACGTTTATTTTTAGTTGTATATTCTCAATAGATACTTTTAAATGTCTCCCCAATTCTTTCACTATGACTGCAGGTTTGCTGCCAGTCACCTGTGATTTAAACGGTATCTTCTGGAATACTTAGAACTTTAAATTTCCTAAGATACCTGTTGATCCCTTCCTCGTGTTTAAGAATAATAAAGAGTTGGATCATCGTGAATTATTTCATATCTAGTGTAATAATTCAGATTTATTGACATCTTATCATAATTATTTTGTCAAGTCAAACTATACCGTTTCCCCTATCAGACCTCAGTGCCAGAATACATTTATTAGAAACAATATTATTGGCAGTTCTGAGTCATTCATCGTGGGATAACTGTCTATTAAATCTATTAATTTGTCGGGAATAATGATATGATAATGTCAGTTGTTTCAGAGGTTCTCAAGAACTTGTTTTGATTTCAATAATCTTTACGGGATACAGTAATTATGTTTATATCGTTTATTTATAACTTTCATAAATGTGTTTATGTACTTCTGTTTTCTTTGGATGAAAGACTAATTTTCTGAAACTTTTCTTTGTTCTGAGTTTGTTATTTTGAAGGTTTTTAGTGACTATCGCTAACGGGAAACCGAAATTGTGAAATATTACCATAGGCGGTTCCACCCCATTGTGGTCTTGTTAGCGATAACTACCGTGGACCAGTTATAACTCGCTACTAAGTGGTCGTTAGTGGGGTAGTTAAGTCAACAACGACCCCTGCTTGGACTACCCCGGAAGTGAGCCGGAAGGTGGACTATTAGTGAGATTAGAGCCAATGGTTAATTAGCTTGTTCGGGGTTACTACGGTCCAATTATGTTTTCACGGTCGCTTAGGCTGATTGGGTCGTTATGGGAGAGGTGCTGTGATGATGCTCCCAACGAGGGGGTGGGAGGGGCGGGCGGGCAGCGTGACAGTGACCACCGTCTCACCCCCTCCCCAGCGACCTCTCTCTCTCTCTCTCTCTCTCTCTCTCTCTCTCTCTCTCTCTCCCAGGTTTAACACAGGTCAGGTCACAAAGGGAGGTGCAACCGTGGGAACATTGCTATTGTTTCAAGTTGTTTCAGAGGATTTTCAACGCCATAGAGGGAATAAGTTAAGCGAGAAAGTGTGACTTCATCTAACAACCTTACACCGGGGGTCCTCACACTGGCGCCATCTGTGAGACTCTGACGTAAACATGAAATTAATAAACACTCACATAATTATCCTTAACAAATGATCTCATGCCTTAAACACGTAACAGAACTGGACACAATTATTCAGAGGA
This sequence comes from Homarus americanus, assembly GCF_018991925.1. Classification (NCBI taxonomy): domain Eukaryota; kingdom Metazoa; phylum Arthropoda; class Malacostraca; order Decapoda; family Nephropidae; genus Homarus; species Homarus americanus. The sequence continues at coordinate 70,941 of NW_024745219.1, read as the reverse complement.
AAGTCATTAAACACTAGAGGGAAGACATGCGCTGGTGTTCAGGAGGACTCTGAACCACTTAGGAAGAACGTCAGGTTCCTCAAAACAATTAAGAACACGATTGAATAGAACGAATAAGAGAACACTGAGTCTCCACTGACTGTGTTAAACTTATCGATAGAACATAAACGTGACTGAGACGCTCACTCACTCAGTCGTCAGGTGACCACACTGTTGAACGTCTCACTGTTGACCAAGAAGCAACAAATTGATGGGTCAGTGATGATGTCGCCGTATAGAAGGATAAAGATAAATTTTAAATATATTTCTCAAGTCTGTTAGTGATTTATTGTATAACTTATTAATGTTTTCTATCCTCCTCCTCCTCCTCCTCCTCCTCCTCCTCCTCCTCTCTGCTCCTGCTAAAAATGACAATATCGTTTGAAGATGCGTCCTAAAATATACTTTACATTCATTATTGACAGGCAAATTTAAATAATTATATTTTCTTCTGAATTCTCTAGGACTGGATTATGAGAGGATGATTAAGCAAATTCTAGGCTAGACTATTTAACTACATCGACCTTCTCAGTGATTATCACTTAAAAAAAAAATAAATAAAAACAACAGGGTAGAAACATTTCAAGTTTCTTCAGATTCATTTGCTCGTTTATTTACAGTTATTAAACTCATCTTCAAATATTGCGTTTTCACTGCCCCATAATTCCTCCCTCACTCTCTCCGTCAGAAACCATTAACCCAGGAACCAGTACCCGCATCGTCCCTCCCTCCCTATTCTTCCTCAGGAACTAATACCCTGCCTTCCTCAGGAACCTGTCTCCTCAGCACTCTACCCCCATTCCCCCTTCCTCAGGAGCCAATACCCTTTATACCTCTCTCCTTTTCTCCCCTGAGAGCCAGTACCCTCTCTCTCTTCCTACCTCCTTCAGGAGCCAGTACCCTCTCTCCCTCCCTCCCTTCTTCAGGAGCCAGTACCCTCTCTCCCTCCCTCCCTCCCTTCCTCCTTCAGGAGCCAGTACCCTCCCTCCCTCCTTCCCTCCCTCAGGAGCCAATGCTTTCTCTCCTTCACTCCTTCCTCAGGAACCAGTAACCTCCCTCCCTTCCCCCCTCAGGAACGAGTACCCTCCCACCCTCGCCCTCCCCCAGCAGCCAGTATCCCTCCGCGGGTCATCAGCGGCGCGTGTCCTACCCGCAGCGCACACAATTAGGTTAATTATTACCACTATTAAGAGGCAGGTAACACACGCCCCGTAATGAAGCAGGAAGTGATAGTGGGCAGGTGAGTGTAGCCCTAAACACCGTGTCACCATCAGTGTTTATAGTGGGTACTAGGGGTCAGGGGGCGTCATTGATTAGGGGGAGGGTGTTGGTTAAGGGGGATGGTGTTGGCTGAGGGGGAAGGTGTTGGTTAAGGGGGAAGGTGTTGGTTAAGGGGGGAGGTGTTGGTTAAGGGGGGAGGTGTTGGTTAAGGGGGGAGGTGTTGGTTAAGTGACACCAACACACCACTAATAAAACAAGTTACATCACTGATCAAGGCTTAAGGTAAGCACCAACAGAAGCAAGTGTTAGACACAAGCCTGGAAACTGCACAAAATTATCAGGGACAAACAGACACACTTGTAACGGTGATTTAATTAAGATTAGAATAATTTACTAGACTAATTAAATAAATAATTGCAAATACAGTAAAACATTATATATACAGTATATATATATATATATATATATATATATATATATATATATATATATATATATATATATATATATATATATATATATATATATATATATATATATATATATATATATATATAGTAAATGTCCATATCTTAGCCCTTTAGAGAGAAAAGTATCCATTAGGTATTTTATTTTTGCTAACGCCAGACGATTATTTTCTGCTGAAGGGAGCCTCAGCCCTCTAAAGGGTTAGAACTTATCCCGATTAATATTCCTGGTCTGCACATTACCAAAAACGCAAATTCATGCCAATGATTTTTTTCGCAAATATACGCAATATTCTTGAAGGATTTAAATATGCACGCAAGAACTAGACATTTTTGCAAAATTTAAATAGTCATGTAAAATCTAAATATCTTAGTAGAACTTTTTCCAGTGTGTGTTTATGAAGAAATTGTTTAGTTTTATGGGGAAAATAAGATCCGTTTTTAAGTTGATGAATGTCGTTAATATCACCTGGCTATCTCAGTACACTTGTAATGTATTCAGGGACAACTTGTACCTGGTACAGTTGCAGAAATGTGTTCCAACACCCCTTGTGGTAACCATTGTCTCCAAACGGCCAACCTATGAGAGTTATAGAAAGCTACAGTAGTGTCTTGTGCTTGTGACGTAGAGGCGAACCTTCCAACAACCGTCAACAAACCCCTTTCTCTTCTTAAATAAATGGAGGAGGAAGGAATCAGATAAATGTCTTTATTAAAGCTATTATCGAGACTTCCTTTTGCCAAAGATTGATGACATGTTAAAGTAGATATTTGATCTATACTGTTGATTATTAGGAACTGACAGAGAGTCTCAGATGTCGTTGGCCGGTAGTGAGTGCTAGGTGACGACTGTACCTCCTCTGACCAGTGACCTGAGGAAGCATCGGTGGAACCTTGTGAACGTTAATGGGTTATATAAATAGTTGTCAACTGTTCGTCGATCAGTAGGGCCTCATGACTCCGAACATGATATGATCCCAAGCTCCCGAGTGGGAGCCGCACCATGATTATGCGGTTCAGTTCTGGTGCCCCTATTATAGAATGGATATAAATTCACTAGAGTCGGTGCAGCGAAGAATGACAAAAATTATTCCGGGACTTAGAAACCTTCCATATCAGGATAGGTTAAAGAAACTTAACTTGCATTCCCTAGAAAGACGAAGAGTGCGGGGAGATATGATAGAAGTATTTAAGTGGGTGAAAGGAATCAATAAAGGGGATATAGATAAAGTTCTTATAATATCCGAGCAGGATAGGACTCGGAACAACGGATTTAAGTTGGATAAGTTTAGGTTTAGGAGGGAGATAGGAAGGAACTGGTTCACAAATAGGGTGGTGGACGAGTGGAACAAGCTTAGCAACTTTGTAGTAAGTGCGGGAACTCTGGAAAGTTTCAAAAGGAGGCTAGCTAGATTCATGCATGATAGAGAGTGGTAGTAACTCTCGACAGGAGCTGCCATGCACAGGCCAACCGGCCTATTGCAGACTCCTTATTTTCTTATGTTCTTATGTTCTTATGTTAGCCAAAGACCTGACAAAATCTGCCATAGCAAGATTGGAGGCATGAGAGATGCCTAACCTCAGTGTTGTGTGATGACAAGTTGAGGGTGTTAACGAAATTTAAGGTGAATTGTGCAACGTCACACCTGTTAATAAATAAATATTTTTGTTTTAATGGTGTTAACAAGTACTGCGACAGGTACACTTTACTCGGCTAAGACTATAAAATCTTCACGTTGAAATAAGAATGTCTGTTGCTTACCTTTTAAGAGTTTGCTTTACACCACTACTCCACTTATATTATTGGTACCTACGATAATTTCTTGAATACGTTTCGGGTGACTTGAGACGCGACACACCGAAACAGTAGTGCACATAACGTGTTTGTTACTTCGTTCTGCTTTTCTCTCCCATTATCTGTCCCTAAATGTAATTAACATCTCGACTCATTCTTATCTTCAAGAACTGCAGTGTCTTTACCATCCTCAGTTAACTATTGAGCCTTGGAACTGAACATACATATTAATAGACAATTTAATTACACACTAACAAACTTTCTCATAGATGGACAAACGTCTTTGACTTTCAGTATACTCATAAGGCTGGCTACTCTACAACACTGTACACTGTTTACTCATAAGGCTGGCTACTCTACAACACTGTGTACTGTTTACTCTTAAGGCTGGCTACTCTACAACACTGTGTACTGTTTACTCATAAGGCTGGCTACTCTACAACACTGTACACTGTTTACTCATAAGGCTGGCTACTCTACAACACTGTACACTGTTTACTCATAAGGCTGGCTACTCTACAACACTGTACACTGTTTACTCATAAGGCTGGTTTACTACTGGCTACTCTACAACACTGTACACTGTTTACTCATAAGGCTGGCTACTCTACAACACTGTACACTGTTTACTCATAAGGCTGGCTACTCTACAACACTGTACACTGTTTACTCATAAGGCTGGCTACTCTACAACACTGTACACTGTTTACTCATAAGGCTGGCTACTCTACAACACTGTACACTGTTTACTCATAAGGCTGGCTACTCTACAACACTGTACACTGTTTACTCATAAGGTTGGCTACTCTACAACACTGTACACTGTTTACTCATAAGGCTGGCTACTCTACAACACTGTACACTGTTTACTCATAAGGCTGGCTACTCTACAACACTGTGTACTGTTTACTCATAAGGCTGGCTACTCTACAACACTGTACACTGTTTACTCATAAGGCTGGCTACTATGAAACACTGTACACTGTTTACTCTTAAGGCTGGCTACTCTACAACACTGTATACTGTTTACTCATAAGGCTGGCAACTCTACAACACTGTACACTGTTTACTCATAAGGCTGGCTACTCTGCAACACTGTACACTGTTTACTCATAAGGTTGGCTACTCTGCAACACTGTACACTGTTTACTCATAAGGCTGGCTACTCTACAACACTGTACACTGTTTACTCATAAGGCTGGCTGCTACAACACTGTACACTGTTTACTCATAGGCTGGCTACTCTACAGCTTACTGTGTACTGTTTACTCTTAAGGCTGGCTACTCTACAACACTGTACACTGTTTACTCATAAGGCTGGCTACTCTACAACACTGTGTACTGTTTACCTCTTAGAGGCTGGCTACTCTAAAACACTGTACACTGTTTACTCATAGGCTGGCTACTCTACAGCACTGTACACTGTTTGCTCATAAAGCATTTTACTCTACAACACTGTACACTGTTTTACTCATAAGGCTGGCTACTATGAAACACTGTACACTGTTTACTCTTAAGGCTAGCTACTCTACAACACTGTACACTGTTTACTCATAAGGCTGGCTACTCTCTAAAACAAAATGTACACTGTTTACTAATAAAAGGCTGGCTACTCTTCAACTTACTGTACACTGTTTGCACTAATAAGGCTGGCTACTCTACAACACTGTACACTGTTTACTCATAAGGCTGGCTAGTAGTACTCTACAACACTGTGTACTGTTTACTCATAAAGGCTGGCTAGTGGCTACTCTACAACACTGTACATTGTTTTACTCATAAGGCTGGCTAGTGGCTACTCTGCAACACTGTACACTGTTTGCTCGCCAAGGCTGGCTAGTGGCTACTCTACAACACTGTACACTGTTTGCTCATAAGGCTGGCTAGTGGCTGCTCTACAACACTGCACTGTTTACTCATAAGGCTGGCTAGTGGCTGCTCTACAACACTGTACACTGTTTACTCATAAGGCTGGCTAGTGGCTACTCTACAACACTGTACACTGTTTACTCATAAGGCTGGCTAGTGGCTACTCTACAACACTGTACACTGTTTACTCATAAGGCTGGCTAGTGGCTACTCTACAACACTGTACACTGTTTACTCATAAGGCTGGCTAGTGGTTACTCTACAACACTGTGCACTGTTTACTCATAAGGCTGGCTAGTGGCTACTCTACAACACTGTACACTGTTTACTCATAAGGCTGGCTAGTGGCTACTCTACAACACTGTACACTGTTTACTCATAAGGCTGGCTAGTGGCTACTCTACAACACTGTACACTGTTTACTCATAAGGCTGGCTGAGTGGCTGCTCTACAACACTGTACACTTTCCTTTTACTCATAAGGCTGGCTAGTGGCTACTCTACAACACTGTACACTGTTGTTTACTCATAAAAGGCTGTGAGTGGCTACT